>NW_020271825.1:1450875-1454124 GCF_003268045.1 Sipha flava
ACACACACACACACACACACACACACACACACACACACACACACACATATACTTACACTCACTCTTTTCTACTTTTCTTTCTTATTCTTTGAGCCACGCTTCCGTAATTTATTGGAGCTTTTAAAACACAAAAGAATGATGATGTAAATACTACTTAAAATAATTTACGAGTTCATGAGGTGTATAGTTTTAGAAAAATAGGTAAACTTTGGTGTGGGACTGGGGATAAAACTTATTGAATAGAGCTATATAGTACTTTTAACACGCCCATGCTTTGTGTGCATATATTTTTGACAATAGTGAAATTTCTGCTTCCAACATGTTATGAAGGAGATAATTTCAACTCGCACACCCCTTTCACAAATGAAGTGGGGGCTCATTCATCACGTTGTCGTCGAGCGACAAGTCAAATCGGATAAACACGCTGAGAGCTTGCTGTCGTCCGACCACGGGGATAGAAAAATAGACGTAATGGACACACACACACACACACACACACATTTGTGTCTATTCCAGCAGTTCTCAAACTTTTTTTTTTCGCTTACCACTTGAGTATATTATCAATCAGTCACGTACCATTAATGATTAAAAATAGAACCATGCAAACTTCATATAGTGAAATATATTTATTTTAAATAAAAAGGCAGTAAAATACTAAAATAAAATTATTATTTCTTTATTAATACAAATTTATTAGTGTTTTTAAATTAATATATTAGTTAAATATTGAATTTTTAATTTCCTTTCTACCACCATCTGGCCTTTTGCGTACCATTAGTGGTACTCGTACCACAGTTTGAGAACCGCTGGTCTGTTCCATTTTCATAACGATTAGAACTTAAAAACATTTTGTTAATTTATGCATTGAAAAAATGGTTTTAGTTTTATTTGTTTGTATGTTGCATAGTATTCAACGGAATTCCTCAAAGTGTAATAATTAGACGTACCTATTTGATGATTCCCAATTTTATAGGTACTGATTATATATTATGTTATATATAACTCTCGTAAAACGTTTTTATTTTTATGTTTAATAAATTTGACTTTTGCAACTATATCAAGATACATTAACTGTATTTTAAAAATAATATAATGTATATGTATTTTGTGGTATATTTTTATTTACAAAATTATGATTTTTTCGAGTAATAGTCATTTATAGACACAAATAATCCATTTTTAATCTTAATGTACTAATATGTATTTATTTTTTTGAGTCGTTTAGAGCTTTGATTTTTTTTTATAAAATACATTAATTTTTGTCCAATATAAAGTTTCATTGAAGAAATTTTAAACACAATGTTATTAAATGACGTATAATCAGCACATATAATTATAATAGTATATATAAGTTATCTTGTGTAAGATATGTTGGACGTTTATTATAAACCAATTACCGTTGTTCTCAAAAAAGCGATTCTGAAATTTCATTTTGTAACGATTGTAAATTATTTTTGCGACTTTCTGGTAATTTTTTTTCTTTTTTTTTCTATAAAAAAAATTGTACGGTTGTTCTTGTATCCAATTTTCAAGCCTTAAGTATAAAAATTGAAAATATTATGAATTTTGACTTCAAAAATATAATGAATTTCCTTGATTTTATCGTTTTGTCAAAATTTAATATTAATTTCTTGTAATTTTTTTCAAATTCAAATTTTTTTTTTTTTAATTATCAAATATTATGTATGAATAACTTCGAATTAAATTTTAAAGAATTTTTGTTAAACCAAAATCATTTTATTGGTTTTTCATAAAAAAGCTAAAAAAACATGATTTATGAATTTTCTAAAAATTACTCAAAAGAAGTATTAGAAAATTTTACCGTCTATAGTAGAAGTGATGTATGAATCTAGTGAAAATTTGAAAATACCAACTAAAAAAATTGTCTTATTAGAATCTCTAATAATTGTGATGATCAGATCAATCCTTTTAGTGGAAATCGTATGTACAGATAAAAAGATTAACAAAAAACATATATTATGGTAAAACTAATATATACTTCGTTTAACTTATAATTTAAAGTTTATCAAATTTTAAAGTTGTCTTTGGTTATATTTATAATACATTTATGTTACCGATTTTATATTTACGATTTTCCTATAAAATCATATTTTTATTCTTTTTCACGATTTATGTAATGCACCTATGACTGAATCGTATACATTGTTGAAAGTATTATTTATTATATCACAGCATAATAACTTAATTAATTTACAACATCACTTATAAAGTTTCTAGTATTACGAATTAAAGATTTATTTGTTTTAAATTACATTGAAATGTTTATTGACAAATACGTCTAGATATTATAACTATTATAATGTTCTTCAGTCAACATGAGTTAGTATGAAAAGCCATTATTAATTTGAATTTGTGCTGTGAGCAAGTTTTTTTATTTTTCAGTTTTCATCATTGATATAATTATTTGAAGTTTACATGTTTATATATATTAGATAAACTTGGTTAAACATTAAGTAATATGGCCGTACATCATGATACATAGGACTCCCATGGTCTTTGAGCAGATCTCTTGACACTAAGCCGGGATTGTGGCTGAATTTACGAGGGTTAAGTGCGTTTTATGGAGCTCCCCTCCTCAATATCTGCAATAATTCATCCAACACGCTACTATGTTTAGCAAATACAATATACATTTGCTATTTACAAGCAAAAAAAATGATTAAACTTTGAAGATTGTACCTGTATAAACATGTAAAAAACTATCCTTAAATATTAGTATATTTTTTTATTGAATTAATTTATCGTTTTGTGTCCTGAGTGTTTTATGATAAATAGTTAATGTTCACTCGTTGTCATATTATTTCAAAGACAATTTTAATTTGTTTAGATACTTTGAAATAATCATATATTTTATAATATCAAATTTATTTTGAATTCGTGGTACTCGTTTTAATATATTTTGAAAATAATGTCTAAAACTCCATATTTTACGCTGATAACGAATTTGACATGTATTATTAATTTTTTAATTCTAATCTTAACAAAGGTATTTTATTTATAATTAAATAATCGTTTGATGTAAATAAATTATACTTTTAAATTATTTATGATTTTGAGTAACTTATATGTTATATATTTAGAATTGGTGTAATGACTTTTTATTATCAATTATCTATCATATTTAATTTTTAAACATAGAAGTTAATTATTTTCAAATTATTCTTTGTTTTTTTTTTTTTTTCTATGTTCTGGTCTTAAAAACTCTTTAATTTCTTTTACCAATAATAT
>NW_020271825.1:1454134-1786026 GCF_003268045.1 Sipha flava
TACTTCTTTTTGGTCTTAAAAACTCTTTAATTTCTTTTACCAATAATATATCATGCCACAAACGATTGTATGTCATTCGTCTACTTCTTTTTAACTTCGTCAATCCACATTTTCCTCTAGATCTTTTACTATGTTCTGATATTTCATGTTGGGGGCTTAGTGTTAGATTGTCAACCTTTTTGTTCTTGTATACATCCAATGCCAAAATACTTCAAGTGAGTACAGAAATCCAAAAAAAAATAAAAAAAAAAAAAAAATAAAAAAAAATAAATTTATAAAAGTCGAAACAATTTGATTGGAGATCAAAAAGTTCACTGGGAGAATAATGTGAAATAGTTATCGATCTTTGTTTAAGTAAAAATTATCATTCTAAATATTTGATACGTTTGATAAGCATCAATTGTTTCTATCTAGAGTAATCGACATTCTTTAAAAGTTTATTTTTAAATATAGAGCTTTTTTATGTACATTATAATTAAATATCTTTTGGAATTATAATAAAAAAATCAGTGATACATGTTAAAAAGTAAAAAGATGAAACTGTACGAATAAGCACATTTGGCCTCGTTTCAAACCGGTTCGGCGTACATGATTCTAAGCCTTGCCCGAAGTACGACATTAATTGCCTTCACGGTTTTTATCTTTTTAAGGAATAATTTTTGTTGTAATTATAATTTGCACATCATGTATAAAAAAAAAAATCCTTATAATCTTAAAAATGTAATAAGTACATAATCAGAGAAAATTTAATTTTCAGACATGTATTTGTTGTAGATTACTATACAAATAATGAAAATTTAAATGTCAAAGAACATTTCTCGCATCCCATACTGTATCAGTTACTTTAACTTGATAAACGGCTATTTGGTTTCCCTTAAATACCAGTATACAGTATTGCCCACAAATAATAACTATTAATTATATATTATTATTATTATTATTTATTGTTAATTATTTATTAATTATTTATTAATATATAAATATTCTAAAAAGATGTCTAACTTTTTATCCTTTATAGGTGTGTACTGTGCACAGTGTTCTTGAGTTATAAAAACGAAATCAAATTAAATTCAAGACGGCATCTCGGAATTTCCGTCAAAACTGATTATTTTTACCACCAATTCGTAATGTTATATAATCATTATAATAAATGTCTCTCAGTATATTCCAATACATTTTTTATTTTTTAATGACTATAAAATATAAAATATAAACAATGCTTTAACGTATTAATCGAATATGTATTATAATTAAGAAATTCCAGAGTACATTTTATACTTGACAAATAAAACAAAATTGTGGATTCTTTAATTTGAGGGATAAAAAATATAAGAATATAGAAATTACGTCCTTTTAAAAAATAAATCCGTTCAAAACGATAAGAAAAGGCAACAGATTGTTACATAGTAATATTCTCATAATTTGTTTTTAAATAGTGCTAATAAAATGTATTACTCGTGCATATAGATTTAAATAGTGAAAACACCTATATGTTTTTAGAGTATTTTTATATAATTTAAATTTTACTATAGTTTAAATAATAATTACTTAGGAGTTTACAATAATTTTAACTAAGAATATTTTATATTTTTATTTATAGTTTATCAAAATGTATGATTATTTTATTGCATTCAAATACGATATTTCAGATAGAAATTTCTAAATATTCTGTTTATAAAAGAATAAAGAAAAATATCTTCGGATAAAAGAGAGAAAAGTAACATACTGATAAAATTATCCCATTTTTAAATCAATATTGATCGAACTACTTTATAAATTAAATATTACTAATATTAATATTAATAATTCATGTTACTTGATATTTATTCCCAGATTTTTTCCATTATTACTGTGTGTGTGAATAAAGTTATATACTACAAAATCATTTTTGAATCATTAACAGGTTTTAGTATTATATAAGTTATATTTTATGTATTTTGATAACGATCTACAAATATTAAATTATTCTTAATTTATGAGATGAGTTTTAATTCGATTATATTGAATGCATTCATGTCGTGTATAGTGTAGAAGTATTTTTTTTTTTTTTTTTTTAAGAAATAATTCTTATGTATCAAGATTTTAATAGAAATGCAATTTTAAGGGAAAAAATAACAGTACCTATGAAAAACATATACCAATGTACTAATGCTCTGTGAAGATAATAAATTTTTTTTAATTTTTTTTCTGTTATGGTAAAACTATATATACTAGTATACATATATTTATATTATACATATTTAAGTACTACAAGTTAAAATTTTATCCTAGGGACATTTATAAATTGCCGATTCTACCCATATCCATGTATTCAAATACGTTTTAATTTTTTCAATATTATTGTTCTTTTTTACGAGAAATATAAAAATTATAATTTTTGTCTGGAACACTTAATTTTAAAAATATTAAATAAATTCAAAAATACATATTTTTATGTACCTACTTTCGTATCTGTAACAGAACGTCCAGTATATTTTTAATTATATATTTGTATGATATTATATATCAATAAAAAAAATAAAAAAATATTGTTGCAATTTATACGTACCTCGATATAATATGTGTATTGTGTGTGTGTGTGTGTGTGTGTGCGCGCGCGCTAGCGCTAGAGCACATGGTATTGACTCTAAACCATATATACTATAGATACGCGTCAGTGTATATGTGTTTGTGTGTGTGCACTGTGTAGCGACATAAATTATTATTATTCTGAACAGGAAATCTCGAAGACTCGGCTACCGTGTTACGCGTTTGTCTTAATGATGACTCTGTAAAGTAGTTTTATTCCTCCTATATCATGTGTGTCTTCCTTTTTTATTTCGTGTTTAGAATTAAACAGTATTCATTCACATTATTATTTTGTTTGGATATTTATTCTTATAAATTATACATATACTTACCAACTTAATTTCTGAATATCTTATAAACATTTATTTTTTCGATTGGAGTTAATAAAACTTTACGTTTTAATAATTGATGGACGTGAAACCTATGAACATTTGTAGTATAGCGTAATAATAATGATTTCTGTTTAATTTTCTCTCCGTTGTATTTATTTATTTATATTGGTCAATAATTATATACATTTAAATAATATTGGTTCATTTTGTCAAATACCTCAAGTTTAAAAGCATGTTGATATAGTAAGACATTCCATATTAACATGATTTAGTGACAAAGAATGTAAATAATTGTATGAACAAATTATTTCATTACCAAGTGATATGCGTGTACCTAAAAATTGTGATTCAAATATTGAAGTCCGTCATCTGTTATGGTTCGACAATGGAATTTTCAATTATCCTTTGAACAAAAATAAAAATAAATATAGCCATGACGTTCTTCGACATGTCAGCATGTTCTATACTATATATTACTAAATATACGCTACATATTATCAATTTTTTATGGAGCCTTTATGACACTGAGTTTTAGTATATTCTATTTTAAACATAAAAGACTAAAATTCTTTTATATTTTGATTTTTAATAAAATACATCGATGGAAATTTGTAATCATTGATTTTATTTCAAATGTGACTCTAGTCGTGATCCTGCCTGTTTTTGGAAATCAATGTAATTATTGAGATTCATTCAAATGTTGACAGCAGAATATGAATAGTAGGTATGTTCGTATCTCTGAAGAAAACAATAATTTCAATCTTCATGGTTTAAGCCATTACTAGTTTTCGACACAATGAAGTATAATTAAACTAGTTTTTTCTTTATTCATTATCAAACATTTATTATTTCTTCTTTACTTTATGTATATATTTTTCTTTCCGTACGATATAATGATGTGGTTGATAAGTGCACACATCATACATAAGACCGTTATAACGCACGCGTGGGACGCAAATCGGTTAGGTAATATTATTATACTTGTACATACTTATTTAGACATGAATAATGACTTCGGCAACACCTGTTTCTCTATTGTTCGTCCTTCATCACCCTCCAACTACTTCTTTCTGCCGACAAGAATTACAAGAATTGACTCTGTAAAAAATAAGAACAGATTTTTTTAACCTTTGAACTTCGTTGGTTAAAAGATATTTTCAATACTATTATTTTATACATCACGCATAGATATATTTTCATAATTATATTCAAGGCAGCTAATATATATAATATTATATCACTCTTGGTCTAATTCTCTAATTTCAAAAAGTCTTTTGTATAAGACCCTTGCGATATAACTCAGCAGTATTCCATAACATTTACACGTATTTTAAACAGAGTTATTCATTTTTAGAATTTTTTATGTGCATTTTTGAAATTTTAATATGTATGTAGTATATGAAACCCGCAACACCTTATTATTTGAAATCGGATGTATTATATTACTATGTATTGTTCCAAATTATTTTAGTGAAAGTAATGACTCATATATGGACTTCTGAGGTTATTTTTTTCACTAGTTAATAATACAATTCTTGGTTATTATTTCTAATGTTTGAACGGTAAAAGCATGGGCGTCCTCAGGAAATTTATCAGGGGAGGGGGGCATAATTTAGTCGAATACCAAAAAATATATTAAAAAAAATGTATTATCAGCAAACAATAAAATATGTCAGAATTGTACACACTTTAATCGTTATCAAATAAAAACTGAAGTCTTCGCAGTTGTTCGATTGCACACCTTGTTATTAACCGTTCAATTAATTTTTTCCAGGAGGGGCTAATGCCCTGTCTTTCCTCCCCCCTCTGGGAGCCCATCGGTAAAAGGTTAATATTTGATTTTATTTAAATTAATCAAACTGACTCTTCTATATATCATAATAAATTATGTTGGTTAAAATGTCGTATTCATATTTTGTTGTGTTAAGTTCACGTTATAGAAATTTTGAATACATGCCTAGTTAATATTTAATAAGGGATTGTTTATTCTATCTATAACGACACATTGAATTCAAGTTTTACAAGGATAGTATATATTTCACTTGTTCAATCAGTTATTGCCTATGGTACTGAGAGCTGGAAATGCGTTTATGATATTCATCTAAGAAAACTAAAAACGACTGTAAATAAAACAATTAAATTTATATTAAAGCTACACATATTCTGATGTTATCATTATCTATAAATAACTATAATAAGTGTGTCTGAAGGTATGCCGATAACAAAGTGTAGAAAATTAAGCACAGATAACTGAACGAAAGACAATTGAGCGCAAGGAAATTTAAGCGTGAGATTTTTGTACGCAGTAATGAAATAACATTATATATATATAAAAAAAAAAAACCATGAGATAACTAACACCATAATTCGTCGATTTAAATCACATTTGTTCTATTTTGATAAGTGAACGTGTGTCAATTTTTATAGATCTAGTTTATATTTATGCAACAGTAATTATAATTGTACATCATATAACACATTTTGTAGTCATTCATCCATCGTTGTACAAAATATTGTATTAAATAGATTTTTTTTAAAGTGAAAATGATCGTTATCTTTTATGTCTTAATAGCTATTTATGTAGATTCGATGAAACAATAGTTAGCGATATATTGAATGTTATAAATGAAATGCTGTTGCAGGACCGGATTTAAGAGTACCTGGCCTGGAGCCTAGTAGTCCAAAGAGTCCTTTCAATATTAAATTAATTATGTATGATTTTT
The DNA here is from genome assembly GCF_003268045.1 of Sipha flava. Classification (NCBI taxonomy): domain Eukaryota; kingdom Metazoa; phylum Arthropoda; class Insecta; order Hemiptera; family Aphididae; genus Sipha; species Sipha flava. The sequence continues at coordinate 1,459,758 of NW_020271825.1, forward strand.
TATGATATTACTTAAGTTGATTTATAGTTTTAATACCTTCTAGTAAGAATAAATTGCAGTCTTACAATTTAAAATGTTATATTATGTACTGTAATATTCATAGGTACATAAAAGTTTTGATAATTATAAATACAAAAGTTTATTATATCTTTAAAAATAGTATTTATTTTTTATCGAAGATTCTCTAACCTGACAACTTATAAATCTAGATTTTTGTTTCTCTCCATATTTGAATATATATTAGGACTTAGAATTTATTAATTTCAGTTGATAATTTCTTGTGTGACCAGATTCATTATTTATTATATATAGTTGTTAAATATAAAATATCATCTAACAAATTATGATGTTTATGGTTGATGATTAAATACTTTTATTATCTGTACATTACCTTATAATAATAATTATTATAATTCCATGTGGTATTTTTTATATTTCAAAGATAACTATACATAATTTTATGAAGTTATGAAAATCAACTTGTGTATATATATATATATTTTTAATTGGTACGTATTAGAATGAAAAATATTATATTGTGTTACCTATTCTGATACCAAAATATTAATTTTTCTTTTATTTAGTCATTATGAGCTTTATTGTTTTAGTTACTTCATAGTGTCTTGTATGCATAGCTGTAATTTTTTAACAACTATTTGTATTTTTATTTAATATTTGAATACTACTTGTCGAATACATATGTAGATGAAATTTTATGCAAAAAAATATCTAAGATTATAAAAATAAATTTAAATTATTATAATAGATAGTTGTTTAGTTTAATCGAGGTGCGCATACTTTATCTATTGTATGAGCAAAATCAATAAAACACTTTTTTAGAAAAGTACTTTAGTAAATTATTTTGTTACATATTAACATGTTATACCTATTATTCAAGGTTGAACAACTAAATCTATATATGTATATATAAATATAGTCCTCGAAGTATTCCCCTTTTATTTATAATTTTTATAATTATGTTGGTCGGTATTGTAATTTTTTCAAGCATTTAGTGTTCCTACAAGGAGTATTTATTTTTTTACATGTTACAAACGTGAATATATAATTTTAAGAGTTTTAGTTAAGTGCATTCTAGATTTTAAGTGATACCGGGGATATTTAATTGCGACATTGAATGAGCCCGGAGTTAAATGTGCTGGTTACAAATAGCCATAACGGCTATTGTGCCCACAGGAACGTTTCGCCTGTTTAACAGGGCGGGAAAGAAAAAAAGTCACTACCATTGCCGCTTTTGTTGCGACCGTTCTCTTATCTCCTTGGGTCTAATGGTTTGCGATAAATTCTGGAACGGCCGGTGTCTCTCACTTCGAACAGCTTCCGAGTTTGTGACAAAGGTCTTTTTTCTTTCTCTCTCTCTGTCTCTCTCTTTCTCAGTGTCCCATTGTACTATATTTTTTGTAAGGTATATTATACAGATAAGCGATGGAGCTACGAGGTCGAACAATGCTTTCTCCATGTCTCCTTGTCTATGTTTTCGAATCACTACGACTATAAGGTTTCTCGATAAAACTGAAGTCATTTTATACAAATCGTGACTCAATGCCTTATACATCAGAATATGTGATTAAATACATATTTAAAGTATTCATATGATGTGCTATCAAATTTAAGAATGGAATACATTTTAATAGAATGAATAAACAATGAATATAGTAATACAAAGTATTGTACGATTAGTTTTAAAGTTTTATCGCGATTTAATTACTTAATGTTTTCTAATATTTTATTTAATTTCCATCGATATTAAAAAATTACATTTGGGTGTTTTATTATATAGAAATTTACCATTATTGACACTGACTAGAAAATATAGTTACGATATGATTGGTATTGAACCATCAGCATTTTAATTTATAAATCGAATATTCTAATATTCATAATTGTAACGCCGACTGTATTAATTTATTGTTCAAATCATGTCATTACGGGTCTAGTTATTTTTAAAAATATTTACATATCACGTTTGTTTTTATGTGAATTTAGTTTTTTTTAATTAAACAGACTGTAATTAGTGCTATCGTTAACAAAGCAATGCTATATATGTAAATAATTCTTGTTCTAGGTTATGTTACTGAAAATGGGCGTGGTTTCTAGAATAAAATATACATGTTAATTGTTGTCTGAGTAGGAGAAGTATACTATATGGCCGGAAAAAAAACAATACATTCTAATTTTTTCACGTATCCACAGGAAAAAAAAAAAATATTATTATTTAACTAGATTGCCAAGTCTGAATTGTTATTTACAGAAATATTTCATAGAATTTGGTTACTATAACTGAGAACACGAGCTTATCTAAAAGTCAAAAATAAAAGCAGTACAAAATTATGTATAATGGTACTTGTCAGTAAAGCAATTCTTCGTGTAAGTCTTTACAAAAAAGAAATAATTATAATACCAAAAGTGTTTTACAAATTTTGTCATAGTGGGTTTTTGTATGACACGCACAAAAACTTCGACCGTTTCTTAGATAAAACAAGAGATGTGTTATTTTTTCCTTCTATGTTCCTGGATAAAATTTCAGTAGCGCTCTCTCCATTTTACATGAGAAATGAGATAAAATACTACCAGTACTCTCATTTATAACAATCAGAGAGCGAATACCGAGGCATATTTTTTCTCTGTATCTTCTTTGACGATGAGTGTACATTTGTCTTTTAAGTTGCTCTTGTCCAATAGCTTTTTATCGTTCTGAACATATATTTATAAATAAATTATATATATATATATATATATATATTTAAACACTTATCAAACTACACACATATACACACAAGTAAATACATATTTAATGATTCTACTATTAGCCAAAAGTCTTTTAAATAGTTGAATTATTAATTTATCATTTAAAATCAACAAAAAAAACAACTTAACAGCCGCTTACACCTACTACGAACAATACTCAGATCCAAATTATCTATACACACAAAAAATATTATATATAAATCACTTTTAAGACCCCATTTGGAAACATGCGATTCAGATTTGGGGTTGTGCTACACCCTCTCAAATCCTCTTCATACAGGCAATAGCCCTTCGACTTGTCACTTCTTCACTTTGGTACGTATCCAACGAGACTCTGCTTAACAATCTAAACATTAAAACAGTTAGCCAATTAGCTTTTAATCACTACTCCAAATTCTATTCTAAATTATCTACACATCCACACTTACTCAAATAAATCCGCAATAAAATAATATCACGTTGGGTTCAATGCGTGGCCTCTCTTCTCATATAATTTATGTCTTACCTATATACTTGTATTTTGTTATCACGTTTACTTATTGTGTTTTACTAGCATAGATTGTTTATTTCTAATTAAAAAAAAAAAAAAAAATTAGTTTATTTAAAATGCCTCTGAATTTTTTTTATTTTTTTTCCTGTTCTCTCAATGAAAATATGAGTTATATTTATATTTTATTATGATTTAAATATTTTATTCAAGTTAAGCAATAGAATTATTTTGATTGTTTTATTATGTTATAGAAATAAATTCAAATGAAACTAGATATTACAATGATAATATGTAAAATTAAATGAAATTATTATAATAAAAATTCTGTCTCATTATTTTAAACAATGTATATTGTTTCTATAAAAAATATGTCATTAACAAAAATCTCGCATTTTCATATACACGGTAGTTTATTATTAATAACTTCTACCTTTTTTGATCGCTTGTGTTTTTAATTTTTATTAAATATTATGTTATATTATGCAAATGCAACAATAGTAATTATTAAATATTAATGATTATAAAGAAACCATGATTTGAAAACTAAATGTTCATTTTTTGTTGGTTGTTTTTAACAATAATTTCCTAATAGAGATGAAATTTATCTTTTTAGTCAAAAAATGTATAATAATTTATTTTAAAATTATAATTAGAAGCCAAAAAATAAATACTGAAATACTGTGCAACATGAATTACAAAAAATGATTGAAAACAAGTTGGTCAAATAAAACCGTTTTTTAGTAAGAAATAAAAATAATAAATATTCTCGATAGAAATCAAGAAATAAGATTCTTAAAAATAGATAATAAATGTATTCTATACCAAACTAAATTTTATAAACTAAACTCTTGTTATTTGATTCTAAACTTAGTTGAATACTAAGTAATAGTAAAATTTACTAAAACCTTATTAAAAAACACATCATGTGGTGGTGATACCTCCTCATTAATAAAACCGAATAGTGTTCAGCAATATTTAGGATAGGCATTACTTATATATAATTTTCAAGTATGAGTTCATACTTTAACTAACATTCGTTGGTATTTCACGGACTACCTAGTTATTTCATAAAATAACGGAATTTAATCCTTTAACTGTAACATAAAAAAATTTTTCCTTCGTGCAGCTAAAACACTTAAAAACATAGACAATCCAGTAAACAAATACCAAGCAAAAAACCTTAAAATAAGCCTAAAAACTTCAAATAGACCTACAACAAATAGTAATAAGAAAATCCCAGAATATTCGCCCGTAGACAATGCACATCGTCATAAACCATATATATTTCAGAATATAAAAAATAAAACACAAGTTCAAATATTTACAGAAATCTTTTACATAATACACTAAAAAAATATTATAATTACAAACACATGTACAAATGTATTTGAAATAGAAAACGGTATTGGTTAAATTTAGCCAAACAAGGCAGTGAAATACACAATCAAATATAAATAAATAATCGATAACAATTATTTTATAATTAGCGATTCTCTCAGTAGCCTCTTAGGTATCTTTAACTCAACTCAAATCCAACTGAGATATTCAAACTAATCCAAGAAAAAAATATATGAAGTACGAAAAGGAATAGATAAATTTTATATACAGATACTCGAGCGCAGTGGCAACGAAATAGCTAACCAAGAAGCATCCAGAGTAACCTCCTCTACTGACATCTCAACCATAAACCTAATCATCTATGTTGACATAAAGGAATATGTTTAAAAGGATCTATACTTCAAATGATAAAATCACTGGATAAAATAAAACACCAAATTTAATATAATTAAAAAAAACAAAATCCACGTATAGCAAAATTTTGGACTTAACGGGAAAGATGAAACTGTTATAGATCGCCTCGAATTAAGGCATAGGTACATTCACAACTCATAGAAATGACCCTTTCCCATATATGAGAATTGTGTTCTTAACCACGAAATCATAACAGTTGCGTAGTTAGACATTTTTTTTTTTTTTGAGTAGATGGTTTTAATTTTCAATTCTCTCCTACATAAATATCAAGTTTTTAATCTTAATTAGTCGATGAAACATAAGTTAAAATATAAAATGTGTTAAAATTTAGTTGATTGAGAATTTAAGAATTGTTTAATGATGACATGATATAACATTTTACTTATGTTTTAAAATTATTATATATTTTAAAAATTAAAAGAGACATTTTGTGGGTGGGGGTATAACCCGTTAACTCTCCCGCTGGCTACGCCACTGAATTCAAACAAATTATTCATTTAATAGGAGAAGCCCTACAATTTGACCTCTAATAAAATATTATCATAATACATTTCTTAAAGGAATTATAATTATATAATCTTATGTAAATAAAAACTTCACTTAACTGTAATCTATATGTAAATAAAATACTAAATTATAACTTGTAGTCAAGTAACCGATGTAATTAAGAACAAAATAAAAAAAAATTATTTTGTATAAATCTGTATGACATAGGCAGGACAAGACAAGGCTATGACTCAATAAGGAAAATGGTTTTCTGAATATAACATATACGTAACTTTTTCTTTTCATTGATAACTTATTGACCCAATTACTAATGACATAATTTTATTTATTGATTTGATTTTAAACCTATTTTATGCTGTTTTAATTTAATATATAAATTATTTAATTATATTAATTGTGTATATAATTTAATAAAAATAAGATGTTGAAAATGTAATTTAAAAGTATTTTTGTTTTTGAAGAGCATTTTTATAAAAAATTTTCGTTATGTATTGAAATATGCATTTTCCATATTTTTAAAATAATTGAAATTTTGGCAATTTTTAAGTAATGAAAATAATTTTATATATTACCTATATTATGAAATAAAGATAACAACTTATAAAACTAGAATTTAAAATAAAAGAATTTAATAACTTAATAGATTATTTATATAAATGTAGATAACAATATATATATCTGTATGTCACAGAAATAGGTTTATTATATTTAAATTATTAAGTTATTCATATTTAATGAGATTAATATCTATGAGTTTTATTTATGCTAGTATAACTTATATTATTAACGTTTAAATATTCATATAATAATGATATAAATTATATGTAATTGTAATCCAAAAAAATGTTACATGTTTATGTATCATTATTAATAAAGAAATATTTGTTTATTGTTGCTAAATTTAATTTGAGATTTAAATTTGAAGGTTTTCGAAGTATTACATTATATTTTTATTTTTATTTTTCAGGTATGTGGTTCACAATTCACCAATTATGTATTAGTAAGTTTTTATTTCATATATATATATATATTTAATATCAAAGATATAACAAATCAATGCTAGGAAAAAGTTTTTTACGACGCAGTACATTACCAAACGTACAATGTGTATTGTACTTGCATCGTTACATTAGACAGTACTTTTTCCTTTTTCGCCACTCGTTGCATGACATATCGATCAGTTTTCCCATTATGATCGCCCTTCATCATGGTCATGTCGTGTGTTTGTTGAGCTCTCGACATGTAAAAATATACGTGCCTACACATCATACATACAGTGTATAATATTCACGTTTATATTTATATATGTATAAAATTCTTAAAAGCACTTTTGGTCACATTCACTCACATCCCCATAGAATAAAGAAAACAGAAGAATACATCATATCTCCTTACATTCCTGATATTTACCTCTTTCTTTTGGTAAATATCAAATTGGTATTTTTAAGTATAAATACTTTTATTTTTTTCTCACCATGAATCCTCGTTAATATATATGAGCACATATAATATATATGTTATGAATTCATTTATGGTATCAATGTTTTTTTGAAGATAAATCTTATACATATATTTATATATAGATACAATAAAGCAAAACGATGGTTATTGGTTTTTCATATAGTAATGATTGTTAAGTTATCTGGTACTTACACTTTTTAATTTAAATTGGAATATTTTTTGAAGTTTGTTTAAATAAATGGCATAAGAATTTAAAAATGTAGGGCCCAAAATGTATGTTATACTTACAAAATAGAGAGAAAGCAGATATAGAAGTTTTGCAGTGAACAATAATTAAGCAAAAATATATTTAATTTCTTGTGAATAATATGTATTTGTTTTATTTATGTGTTTTAAGGTAAAATAGAGCGAAATTCTTTCAATGGCACAATTATATAAAAAAAAAAAAAATCTTGAGCTTTTTAAATATTTCTTCTATGCCCAATACTAGTGAAAATAACATATATTTTTAAAAACACAGTAAAATAGCGTAGTTTTTCATGCCAGGGGATTTGATTGAATTTTTGAATTTGTTCATTGCTGTTTATGAAAAAATTGAAATACAGTAGTACAATATAATATTTAATATATATACTGATTACTCATTATTTTATATTTTATTATAAAATACAAATATTTTGTATATAATTATATTTATATATATATTTAAATAAATCTCCTACATATAGCAGTAGTGTTCATTAATTAGATTTGTATCATTTCATTATCTAGCATCGGTTATATGATACACTGGCACTACACATTGTATTAAGTTTACAATTATAATACTAAATAGACGACCAGGCGTGTATGGTTGATTCAAATTCGACTAATGCTGGATGTTAAAAGCCCTAGCAATGTCTAAGTGAACTTCGGTCGTTAACCGTTCGAAAGTTTATATGGTGGCGTGATATCAAAATTCAGGCGATGGTATCTTTCGTTTGCGTGTAACCAATCATAGCCGAATAGAAGTTTAGTAATATTATGATATTTGATAATGAGTGTAGAAAGTCGAACTTCATGTTAGCATACATAAAGACACATCTTCAATCAATAATTATATAATTATTTACATCAAAATTGATTAAAATTTTAATTATAAACCAATATTTTAGATTTGTTTACTTTATTTGACATTAATTGATAAGTCAATTTTTAATAATTAGTTTAGAAATATTAAAATTAAATCTGTGCTGTTTAAAGGCACTTACAATTTTCGATTTTCCCTAAATTTGTATGTTTTTTAAAGTTCAACCAATCTCATGATATTTAAAAATTTGGTTCTTATATAATATTAATCATCTTTAAAAATATAAACCAATGCTTGATTTGGAAAAAACCTAGACGGGGAACTAATCTTGTAAACTGATTTAATACTGAATGTTAACTGATGTTCAATGAACGAGCGTTCCACTCAAAATTTACTGTCATGTTATTATTATCCCTTCAGCCACCCACAATCCCAAAAAATTATTAAATTTATTAAATTAACTATGCAAAAATATTTTAAAAGAAAAAAACATTAATTTATTATTAATTTTTTTTTTAGAACCTTTATTCTACAAAAATTAAAACGAAATCGAACTTAAACTACCAATTAAATAAGGTCGATAAATTTTCGTATGAACTATCTTAATTTTAAAAATATCGTTTATGACAGTTAACTTCAACTGAATTTCTTTTGCCACTTTTAATCCAGTTCTCAACATATTGATCTGGTTTAAATAACTGAATGAGATGTCCCATTTACAGATTCCAGTAAATGTTGCGATCCTAGCGATCCGTTTCAAATAAATAGAAGGGGTACACTAAAAAAAAAAAAAAATTAAAAAAAAAGAAGGGGGCTGTCCCCCATGCCTTCCCCCTAATCAATCTCTGATATAAACTGATTCACCTAACCTCTTTTATTCTGAATCATTTTTTTCGAGAGCAATGATTTCAAAATTTAAAAAATTAATACAGCAATATCATTCACCTAACCTTGTATCTTATCTGACTATGGTGTCTCTCGGATCTAGGACTTCGTAACTTTTTCTAGTTAGTTTTACTACGCATATATCTATTGTTTATCATTTAGTTCATATTTCAAAGAAATCAATTTGGTGTACTTAGAATTAATAAACATGTAGTGGTTAGAAAAATATATTTTATTAAATATATATGTTATTGTCTTTATAAAAAAGTTTTATTTAAGGAAATAGACTATAGAGATATAAAGAATTAATTAATTTTTTCCCTTCTGAATATTATCGTTCTATTATAAGTATTAGATTTTCGATATTATAATGACGGTGACTATTATTGTTCCATATTTTATTAATCATTCCTACAACTTTTTGATGAAAACTGAGTTCTGCATCATTCGGAGTCCATAACAATATTTAAAATTGTTAATTTAAAATACAAATCATAATGGCAGTAACCAAAAGTATATTGCGTTTTACATTTAAACTTTAAAAATTAGATTCTTGTATGGTTTTATCAAAATTTGGGTAAATATTTTTAATTGACCTATCCTCTTAGGTCAAGAAAAATTCTTTTTTGGCCTTTGGTTAGTGTGTCACAACACCTGTATTCTCTGCTATCGTTTATTGTTTTACGTGACGGGCGTCGGTTAAAGGACAATATCCGTATTGACCCGTCGTCAGAGCTCAGATACATACATGAACACGTGAACACCAGCGCGCGCGCGCACACACACACACACACACACACACACACACATACATACACAATCACACACACACATACATACACAATCACACACACTCAATGCGAATACATGTAGGTTAGAGAGGAAACAGGAGGTGTCATTAAATTCGGGGTTTACCTTCCAACCCTTTTCGTTTTTTCTCACTCTTATTGCTCGTGTGTTTTATTGTATTCCTGTGGGTTTTTGGCACGCTATCAAAAAGTCACGCCAACACTCACACAGGACATTTTCGATAAGTTTTTTGGTGTGTTTTTTCTTGCTTGTTTGTCATTATTTTATCGTATTATTACGATTATATGCAACAAATTTTATAATTATTTTATGTTTATTATATTAACAATGGTTTACCCAATATATGCCTATGGAACCTATGGAATTTTTATGAATTATTTCCTTCAAATTAGTTTCTAATAAATTCATGTTCTGAAGTATGCGAGTCCAAATTTTTGCAGAGTAATTATTTTACTATAAATGTTTTGGTTGAATGAATAAAAATCTGACTTATTTGTTATATATTGATATAATTCATTTATATATATTTATAAATATATTGATAGCTGTAACGTATCTTTTATTGTAGTTTATTTAACGGATAATTAACTACATATATTATTTTATTACAAAAAATGTATGTTATTTTAGATTCACGTCATGAGTATTTAACTGCGCGGATATATACCATTTAATTATATAATTTACTGTCGAAAATTTATGTGTTATTAATTTTTGTAATTAAAATGTCGTACTAAATATGTATATAGTCGGTTAATATTTTTATTTCGTTTTAATTTGTTTTGTTAAATAAACATATGTAGTCACAATATTTCTCGAAGAAACTGACTACTATATTTTATTTACATTATAGGAAAAATAGTAAATATACAGTAGATATGTGGGATTTATCTTATCCTTTTTTTCTGTATATAAAACTTGGAACGCCAACAGCAAGGATTTTGTAAAACTGTAGGGGAAAAAAACGTCACGACCAAATGCCGTTATTATGTCAGAAAAAATAATACGAAAGGGAAATGGCGCCTGTGTCTGCAGACTCGTTGACATTTTTTAACAAGTAACACCACAACCCCCTTCTTCTCTAGAAACTACCTTGTTTTTAGTGATTCAGCACACGCTTGATTTTCAATGGGCCATCTCTCACCGACCTTGTATTCGTCATTAAAAACACGTATAACACTATAGGAAAAAAGGACGATGGAAGAAAATCGTCTAGATTTCATGGTACCAAATTTTGTGTTCCCCGTTTTTGAGCCCTACTCCAAACTTAACCGATCGAGTGGCTTTTGTACAAAAGCAGGGAAAAAATAAAATCTCTCATTACTGAGAATTTGAAAATTGGGTCAGTTCAACTAAAATGGAAAGCATTAGACTTTCGAACAAATTCGTACATTCAATACAAATGTAATACACTCAAAAAGTTCCTTTAATCGAATAGTAAATAAAAAATATTACTTGCAATTATTAATTTTTGTAACCTTAGTGGAAGATTTTTTTTTTTTATATTTATTTATTTATATTTTTTTAATTTCTTATTAAAAATAATTGAAAACAGTTTTAGCTAAAGAGTTGGCTAAAATGTATACTACTATTTTAAATGCTGATTGCTTTGCATAAAATATTAAGATATTATTGAATTTGATTATTTGAAATATATTTATATTTACATACAAATTTATAGAACTTAATATTCACTTTAAATTATATAATAGAATATTTTTATGCATATAGACTTATCTTTTATCCTCCAATTCGATCATTTTTCTTATAATATGTTCTTTATCCTTTTTATTGAAATTTACTTTTGTAAAAATAATATTCAAAAATTTTTACTAGAGCTTACGTAAGCTAAACGTAAGTTCCCGGTGATAGCTAGTGGTCATGATTACAAGGATGAATTCTCCTTGTGAACGGTGTGTGCTGCAAGCAGTGATGATCCTTCTGGGGATTAAGCTGCTTTTTTGATTCAAATAAAAGACACCGAAGTTTGTAGGTAACCAGAAACATATAGAAGGAGGATAGTTCTCTATCTAATAAAGGTCAACGATGGAACATGAAACTTGCGGTCGTATGTTATAGGGTTGTCATCGCATACGACATGATATCCCAAGGCTGGTGGTCCCACTGACGACTCGATTTACGTTGGAGAGACTTGCCGTTCTGAATATATCGAACCACTGCGACTGGTGAATAGTTCTTAGAGTTAATATATGGTCCGTATTTGTAGGTGAGCGCTTACGCTTGCTAAAAAACTCTAGGATAATCCATGTACAAAAACCTACACTCTTTCGACTTTTTTTAATAACTTTTCATATATTGTCCTTATTATGTATTTTCCCTTCATTTTTCCTTCCATTTTTTTAAAAAAAAATAATACCTTTTTTGTCGTTCTATTTGAGGAGGATCTTTGACGGCTATTGTGTACGTATTGGAAACTGAATTATTCTTCTTTACCGAATTCGTGTCAAAAAGTCATTTGTTTTCGGTTTACGACATTTATACACATATAAATATAATATACACATATACATTTAAATGTGTACACTTAAATTATTCTTTTAAGTTCACCAGATTTACTAACATTACTCAGGCAATCCAATTCTAACATCATCGGGTGAAGAACAAAAATATAAAGGGGAAAAATGATTCACATCACGTGACTAGAGACTAGTTGCTCGAAATTGTCCCTTTAGGGAATTTATTAGAAATCCCCAGTCACCCTCTTTTGCAAAATCCCTTGCCAGATGAATTCACTGTCTTTATTGTTTTTTTTCTTTTGCAATCATTTATTGATTGAATTGAGCTCGGCGCCCAGAAATGGTATTTGTCGTTTGTTCAGTTTCAGTGTATGTGTAGGTCCTATGAATATGAGGTTGTTTTGCCTTCTACTTATTATAATAAAATCGGTTAGGTAACTACTTTGGTTACAGTAGTGATTTATTTAACTTAATTTGGATAGTTAATGGTCTTGCTTATTTTTTTTTTTTGTTGTTTAATAACTTTAAACGATTTGCATGACCCTTTTTTGCATGTAAATTGTCGTGGTTTTTTAATGAAAAACAAAAATACAATTATTTTGTTTGAATTTAGCATCACATGTCTCGTTAATAATATATATATATTTATATATGTACATTATAAGTGTTTCAACATGACCTAACCCAACATTTGGCCACTTATTGGATTATAAATTAAATTTTTTTTTTGTTTACCAACAGTTTTTTGGCATATACACAAATAATGTAATTAATTAATTAATTAATTAAAACTTATGAATTAGTTTTATTATTTGAGTATAATTTTAATTAATATATTCAATAATACAGTGGTTCTCAAACTTTGGTACGCGTATCACTAGTGGTATTAGAAAGACTACATGGTGGAATGCGGAAGGCCGCATGGTGGTAGAACGGAAATTCAAAATTTGATATTTAATTCATATATTAGTTTAAAAACACAAATAAATCTGTATCAATAAATAAATAATAATTTTTACCGTAGTATTTTACAGCCTTTTTATTTAAAATAAATGTATTTAACTATGTAAAGTTTTTATGGTTGTATTTTTAATCATTAGTGATACGTGACCGATTGATGATATAATCAAGTGGTATGCGAAAAAAAAAGTTTGAGAACTGCTACAATAACATACATGCTTAGCCGTTAAAGTTTCTGTAGTTCAAAACATTTCCATTAGTTAACATTCAAACCATATGCGTACCAATTTGGTAGTTGCTGACAATATTGAATATAAAAAAAAAATTTAGTATGAAAATCAAGTTATTGATAATCACTGTGTACCTTATCTGATTGTTTGCTGTTTTTAAAATGACTTGGATTTCGTGTGATTTTAGTTCATATTATATTTTGGAATGTTGTCAACTACTAATCATACAGTGTGTTCCTATAATATCGTCGCCTCAGTTCAAGACTGCAATAACTCAAAAAAATTATTATTGAGATATCGACGCTTCAGTTCAAGACAGCAATTACTCAAAAATATTCAGAATTGAGTTATTTACGTGATATTATTAGCAAAACTACGACGATTTCGATTCTATAACGCAATAACTTTTAGTTGCATTATTCACCTCTAAAGGTTGTTTATTTCATTCTAGAACCAGTAGTTTCATAATTTGAGTTATTGCAGTCTTGAACTGAGGCGTTGATATGTCTATTAGATGTATTTTATCTTTTGTTGTCGCAATTTAAAATTAATATATATATATTTAACAATCGGTAATTACATGTGTACACTAAGTGCTGTAATGACTCAACGTTTTTAACCATGGTTAAGGTGTTTTTACTGTACTTTAGGTAAGGTAACCTAAATTTAAAAACTATTTGAAATCGGATATCCGTCTGTTTTCGAGTAAATTGTGTTATCGAGGTATGATTAAACGAAAAAAAAATACGATACATGGGTTGAGTTCAAAATTATATAGTGTAAATATGTATGCTTGTGCGTGTGTGCATGTACTGGAAAATGTAAGCCTAAACACGATTTTCCTTTTTGGTCGTGCATGTAAAAAAAATACTTATCATAAAATTGTGACAAAGACGGTAGGATATATCGTTTATATGCTACGGTTTGTGTGAAACAAAAAAAAAAAAAAATACCATGCATGCAAGGCGTTTGCTTGGGAAAATTAATAATTATATAGCTGTAACTCCTGGGGGCAGAGGAATTCTTACCAGTTAATCTGATCATGTGAACAGGTGATGTATCAAATTGGTTAAAAAATTAGGATTGATTAGTTTTTTATGTTTGTATATAGTAAATTTATGTATGTAGGTATAATAATTATACTAAAATTATTTTAGTATGTGTTCAGTAGCCTACTCATATACTGACAATAAGTAAATTAAAACACCTTAGTTATGAATAATAATGTTAAAAAATAATTTAATATATTTTTATCAGTCGAATTCTACGGATCCGTAATAATGAAATAATTTTTGTTTTCAATATTATCTTAGTAAATATTAACACCAACATGTCTAATAGTAATTTGACTTTTATCGGAAGAAGGATTGAATAAATTTTTTCTCTCAATAGTTTATATAAATGCATAATCTTAGAGATTAACACTGTTTAATGTAATTGTCATTTATTCTTATTCTGTCTTTATTATATTTAATTCATTGATATTTATGGACTTTTTATAGTTTCAACTAGTGTGGTCTAACCACTATGCTGTGTTGTTTAACAAAAATTAAATCTCTTATAGACACGCGCGTAACTCTTTTAACTTATAAATTTTGCGTGACTCATAGAATTGATTGTCGTGAAACACGAACGAAGTAGATAGGTAGGTAGTAATGATTTTTATTTAATCACCTCTATATGTTATTTTTACTTCACGTACACACAAAAAAAAAAATAATTTTCACTGTTGTTTTTTTCTTTTTTTGTAAATCAGATAATTCCTTTCTAAATTTTTTTTAACTTTATAAAATGATAAATTAACTAATACCCACCCTGTGACTTATTTTTTTCTTCATATTAGTATTAATTAATTAATAATTACTCTTAATTAATTTAAATTGTACACTATTTTGTTTTGATTATATTTTATTAACACTATCCTTGTATTGGTAAAAGATCTATGTCACTATTTTCTTCGAAATAATACTAATTTAGTATTATGTACAAATTGCTGTTAGAATATAAGTTGTAATTTTTTTGATAATATGTTCAAAATAATTAAAACATAAAGGTATGTATAGTTTTTCTATCACTTTATTAAAAACAACCTTAAAATTATCAATTTTTAGATAAAAATATATGTATAGATATATATTATTACTTTAATTGTTTCTAGTTGAATAATAATAAATATTAATCGTTAATTTTTAAGGAAATTTAAGTTTATTTGACGTAACAGTTTTTTTTATTCTAAACGACTCTTTCTTAACCTGAGATTTTATAAATTATTGAAGTGCTATGTGAATATAACTAGCTTATTTCAAATTATTTTTTTTCTTTTTAATATTTATAAGTAAAAATGTGACTGTTATTTGTCATAATATTTAACGGGCTACGATTAAAAACAAATGCCAATACATTTTTTAAAGTAAATTAAATTATTATATTATTATATATAGTTATGTTAATATGTATGTTTTTATCAAATGTACATTTTCTTCAAAAATGTTATGAAATATTTTTGTACAAGTTCAATTAATTTAAGCGTTGGATACAAAATCCCTAAAAACTTCTAATATTCAATTGAAGTTCATAAGTTCAACATAAATTCTTTACGAGTTCTCTTAGTTTGTTTTAAATATTATTTCTATAGTGAAAAACGTAAAAATTTACCATGAAGCTGTATGCAATGTAATGAAATTGTATTGTATTTTTAGATTCTGGACAAAGTGTGTAATGTATTTGTTAAAAATTAAAATTAAAAATGATTTAGAAATTGTAATATACTATTATCACTTATTTCAGAATTTTTCAAAATGTTAATGAGGTAAATTAATAATTAACAAATTATAGTTCAATATTCATTGGAGTATTGTATAGCAGAATAAAAATATGAAATGTCAGTATAAATCTTATGTAAGCTGCACTAGATAATCAGTGGAGTAAAAAAAAAAAAATCGATAAACTTGAAAATCTGTTGAATTAATGGGGCATAACTCCGTCTACATATATTTAATATCATAAGTATATTCTCACCTAAATTTAATACATGTAGACTCGAACAAATCTATTAATTAAAATAAGATTAGACTGTGATGTAATATGAATTATGGGTGAGGTGTAAACGACAGTTAACTGCTGAGCAAGTTTTACATTGGACTATCACGATTACTGTAATCCGGCTACGTGTTACGTTACTACCATCATGCACTAGGTGAGATGTTAGTTGTACAGGTATACTAATGCCATCATCGTATGCCAACTTTATGGTAACAGCGATGGTGGTGTTGATGAAATATATTCCACTGTTTGACGGGGAAGGAGAATAGAAAAATGGCTTAAATTTTTCGTGACACATACACAACATCAAAGTCACATCAAGGAAGTGCATATGTCCTCATTATGTAGACGTATATTTATATATATATATATATCCGAGCGCCAGCTTTTCTTTATCGTTCCATCTTCATAATCATAATTTAATATGAATGTTCTGTATGTGTGCGTGTGTGCGTGCGTATATATTCCATTCATGGCTCTTGTTTTCAGTACGTTGTCAGGTTAGTTTAATATTGTATTATGGTTAACTTTGTTATGTGTGATAACTGTGGCGTCGAAAAAACGGGGTTTTGCATTCGTTGTAACGTTTTTCGATAACAGCCTGAGCGTCCGAAACGATAAAAGAAAATGTATAATAATTTCGCTGGGGAAATGATTATTGGACATATATTTTAACCTACGATCGATAATAATTTTAAATCACAGTCTCAGTTGTCATTTAAAAAAAAAAAAATTATTAGGGTGGAGGATTCGTTTTGATTTTTTATTTTTACCGTGATTGTTTTTTTTTTTTTTTAGAAAAATGTACCATTTTACGTACGTATAAAAAATATTATGCATATACATGTCCTGTAAAATATTATAATAACATTAAATACATATTTCATGTTAGAGCATAGGTGTGCGCATGGGGAGCAGGGGGAGAAGCTGCGCTTCCTTCTGTTTGAATTTTTCTCCCATAGTTTTAAAAAAATATAACTTTTTATAATAAACTATGTGTAAACATTGCGTGTGCCGTGTCTCGTGCACAATGTTTTTGTGTTGCCCAGTTCACGCATTGCGCGCTTCGTAAGATACTGTAGTGACAATGAGTATGCATGGATAGGTACACGGCAGTCACGATGGTTTATTAACAATAAGTATTAACTCCCCCTAAAAGAAGAATGGTACTCTGAAGGGTTAAATGATCAATTTTTGTTTAGAAATTGTAAACTATGTGTTTTATTTTCTTCTTTTGTTCAAGTATTATATTATTAAAATACAGATATCCTGTGAAATTTTAATTAGCAATTGTGTTTGAACTAATGATATACCTGTCAAGCCCGTATACAAGGGGGGGGGTTAAAGGTTCAACCCCTTTCCTCGAAATTTTGAAAGTAGATATATATTTATAATATAACAAAAACTAACTACACACCACGTATAAATGTAATATGTATAATTTTACTACTACAATTTTAAGTATTTGTACATTTTCCTCTAGTCATTACACATATCTATTTTAGAAAATGACAAACGTATATTATGCTATCGCAATCTTGTCGGAAGACGGACTTAATTGCTTTATAACTATTCAATTGTTCCGTGTTCGTCAGTATTGTTCAATCTGTTCTTCAGAAGTACTCGTATTCTGTATCAATAAAAAGTATAACGTGTATTTAATTTGATTCAGTTTCTAAATAACTGTGTGTCTGTGTATATTTTTACTGTTACATTATATTTTATACATTTTTTGAAAAATTATACATTTTGCCATCTCAATCATCAATATTTAATTTTTTTCATAAGAATAATAATCAAACTGAATTGGATTCAGAATTAATTACTACAGGAGAATAAGTTCCGTGTGCGTCAACTACTGAAAATGGTGGGTAGGAAGTACTCTAGATTTACCAGAACTTTGAGATATTGAACGGCATGTAGATATTAAAATAACTGAAGATAAATTTAAGTACGGTTTATTAAAAAATCCATTGCTTCCTTCTTCAAATTATAATTTTCCGATAGTGTCGAAAATAAAATTAAAATTTCATATGCCTTGGTTAATACGGTTTTCTTGGTATAAATTCTTGTTTGCTATTACGTCCGTATTACTCAAATTCTATTTTAATAGACTTTAATCATAACATTCGATCATTTATATAATGCACGTCTGTACTCGCAATTTAGTGAACATATTTTTCCAGTTTTTTAAATTAGAAGACATATATATATATATTTACAAATTACTACTGACTGTCGATGAACATCTTTTATTTTGAGTTAGATGTATGAGCAAGACTGTATGACAATGACTTAGTTAGTGCACAAGTATAAAGTACATACAGTATCTCTTTTATTTGAATTTCAATAAGTGATTTAAAATTTTAAAACTTTTATGAAAAAGTACACTTGGAATATTGTTATACGTCGTTAAGTTTTTTTTTCAATTATCAGTTTATTTTCTTGGAGTTTAATTAAACTATATTAATAACTATATAAATACGCATATGAAACGCGTTTTCCGAAAAGAAAAACTTAATTTTTCACTTTTTAGCTATCGATGAGCAAAATAAGTTTCAAATTAAGTTCTTCTAAAAACGTACGCACATATGATGATACTGTCCTCACGCTAACGGGCGTATTTGTATATTTATTGTGTATTTATATATATATATATATATATATATATTGTGTGCATTAGTGTGTGCTCCTATTCAACTGTCAGAAACAATTCACCAATTTTATAACGAAACTTTGTGCGTTCCGGATAAATCTAAGCATTAGACATCCGCCCACCCATCATATCGTCCTCCGGGGAAGTTTTTAAAAGTTCAACACTGTTTCTTTGTGTATATGTGCATATGCGTTGCACGAAGAAAACCCCCCTCACGTGCCATCCTTTTACGTTTTGGTCGCTTTTAACGTTGTGGGATCTCTTTTTGTTTACTTTGAAAGATATCCAACTTCTTAAAGCTTCCCTCTTCCTATACTATCGTTTTTGTCCTCCGACCTAGATGTTCGCCAGAGGAATTACACATGAAATTACATGTAGCTCACCAACTTTTTCATCCGAAATATTAGCAACCACTATATACTGGTTGAAGACAAAAGACCATTTGTCATTTTCGTTCGACGTTCAGAAACTGCTAGTCGAGATTTCGGTCAACTCTAGGAAGAGTGAATGCGGTTTTTTAATGTATCACTTCAACCAATCTCTTATGTACATATATATCGTTTTTTTTGGTCATTGACATTATAAATACTGTCAAATCACTCAAGTTGATTTCTAATATTGCGTTACTTTTCATTTAAATTATTTATATCAGAAAACAATATCCCTCAAATAAAACTTGGCGTCTTTCAGAGATTATTTTAACATTTATTTTTAAAATAACAAAAAACAAATTATGAATTTACGTTTGTATTATTGCTTGAACATTAAAATTTACATCATATTATTCCATGAGGTGCAGTTAAGATACGATTTCCATAATAAAACTGTAGAACACTACGCAAAAAAATTATGATATACACAGTACTATAACGATTAAAACCAGCTAAAATGATCACTTTTGTCACACTGTATAGCATTACTTTTTACTTTTTCATAATCTATATTGTGTTGATATGTGTGTGTGTGTGTGTGTGTGTGTGTGTGTGTGTGTGTGTGTTCGTGTGTGTATGAAACAAAAGAAACTATCTTCTTTTATATTTTACTGAAAAATGTTCTAAGAAATGAAATGGGTACAATAATTAAATTGTAATTCTTGAACCGAGTACACAAATCCGGAGACATATAATTATTTTTGACAAAAGAAGGAAGCGTGTTTCGTACCAGCCCTCGTCCTCCACTACGAGGCAGCAAACGATTTGGTATTATGTGCTTTTAATGACGGTTATTATAGTTTTGTATTTTATCATTTACAAGATCTATTTCACTAGTCAATTCAAACAGATGTTTTCGTTCTGTTTGCGATGCCATTCCATTGTTTTGCTGCAAAAATATTACATGTACAAATCTTTTGATAAAATTCTAACGAAAAAATAAAAATAAAACTGTAAATAATGATTGTATATTAGATAATCATAATCAAATGATTTATGAATATATCATATTTTATTGTGAAATATAATTAATATTAAACCAGATAATGTGTATAAATACAAATGAAGTTGACTACTGTTTTTCCATAAGTCAATTTTATGAAATAAATATTCAAAATCGTAAATTATTACCATCATAAAATGCATTAATATATCCTAGTCGTGTAAAGCACAATGATTTGAAATAAATATAATGTTTCTATGTCTATATAAATTTGGTCTCGCATTTATTTATCTTAAATGTGTTAGATTTATTTTAAGTATCTTATAAAATAATAAATAAAACTCATAAAGTAAAAAAAAAAACAACATTTTATTCTATGTAAAAATATTTTTAAGTACCAATCAGATAACTTATTGAAATACACGTCTTCTTACATTATATGTGTAATTGAAAAGAAAACTTCGATAAAATTTATTTTATCTTTTAATGATCCAAATTATGCACATTACTAATTAATTTACATGATGCAGTATTAAAAATGTGTCTTTAAAATAATTTTATCATTACTTACCATTTTAAATATTTTAGTTATTATTTTATTATTCTATTATTAATGCTTATTGATCTCTACATGGATGTATGTAGTTATCGAATTTTGTTTAGAGATATTTTAAGGTATTTTCAATTTTAGTTATATTGTATTCTTGAACATGAAAATGAAACAAAAAAAATTAGTATGATCATAAACAGAATATTTAACTATTATATTTTATTCATTGATTACATTAATTTGTTGATACAAAAAAAAAGGTCTTTTCAAATGTCTTTTTTGTGGATTAAATTGAAATACACATGGCATCCGTAAACACATGCGTGCACATTTTTTTTGGTTAGGGTGGTAGTATTACAAATGATACATCATCCGAACAGCAAGTCACCGTATATGGTTTCTAACGGAGAGAGTAGAATACGGGGTAGGTGACTGGTGGGTGTTGGTTGCCGGACGATAGAAAACAATAACAGGTGAAATAACGCAATTATTAGACGGTGGCGTTGGTATAGGGGGACAAAGACAAATCGTACCTAGGAATGCGTTTCATGATTATTGCGGTAAAAACATACGCATACGTATACACTTGCCCGCACGCATGTAGAACCTATTAAGGGGTTCGAGGAAGTAGTGGACAAAGGGCGAAGAAAAATCGTAAGGTGTTTCGCGTCAAGTGTGTTTCCCTCTGCTACGGATGTGATAACACATGCTTGCTCGATCGACTGCCATTAATCTGACGGTCCGTAGATAGGCCCATGATAAATTAATGTTGGCACGGTGGAAATTAATTAAAAATGTTCGTGTAGAAAAATAAAAGCGTTTTTGTCGAAATGGAAACTATGATTTCGGGTTGGTTACGTGTAACGATTTTCAGGTACTACTTTGAAATTTTTCCGAGAGAAATTTTTTTGATTTTTATTGTAAAAATACAGTAAATAACTGTAAATAATTAGTAAATAAACAGTAAATAACTAAATTATATTGAATCACTTCAAATTGTTTGTGTCGTCTATTGATGTTGTATATGAAGAGTTATTAAATGAATCCTTAGGAAAAATTCAAGCTGTTCAAATTATTTGATATTAATTAATTTTGTTTATCCGTTTTTTATAATGATGCTTTAATGATATAGTTATTATTTTATCATGATATTATTACTCATCAAAAGTTTATATTTATTTCTTAGTTGTAGTAATGTATCAATATTTTCTTTAGATTTTATATTATATATAATTTTGTATTAGCACAATGCATTTTACATTGATCATTTTATATGAAAATTAACAACATAAAAATTTTACTACGGTTTTGAGTATGATTTAGGATTGTGGTGATTATTATAAATTATATCTTAGTGTATACTATTTCTTCTGATAGTGTCGTTCACGTGAGATGTAGTTATTTAACTTTTATTTATGCATATTCTTTAAAAATAGCACTAAGATATCTTAAATTTGAATACTGATTACCGCTCCTTTCACTTCTTATTCCACAATACACAGGTAGTACCTATGAGTTACACTCTGTCCCAGATTTAAACTATTCGAAGAGCATATTGAAGTATCGAATACATAGATATGCCTATAAGTGTTGAATAATCAAAAGAAATCGTGCCTCGGAGACCGTTAAGAGAAAAGTATTTTCGTTTAGAAAAAATGACTTTTCGCCTGAAACTTTTCAAATTTTATTTTTATTATGTGTTTTGCGGTAAATATACATGTAGATGAATTCCCTGTAGTGTCGCTCCTTTTGCCGTCACCGCCGCCATGGTAAGTCCATAAATAATATTTCCCTTACTTCGAACGCTAACGCGTAAACCTAAAGTTCACGAAAGCCACATCTCGTTGTATACACGCGTGTACACGCGTCGTGCATTTACTATGGTCGCGATGAGGTGAATACGGAAAAAAGATACTGGATATACATTTATATATATTATAAAATCATTGGGAGATGCCGTGTGATGGAGGAAACCATCACCGGAAGCTCTCTCTGGGTGGTGCGTAATGGCGGCAACGGTGGTGTGTGCGGGATAAGGGCGAGAAAAGCAATAAACATTGGGCGCACATTTACACACACACGCGCACTCATACACATGCATAGTGAACGCACTTCGGCTGTCGACTGGAATAAAGAATAATAGCATTCGAGTGTATATTCGGTATTTCTATTTAAAATGACGTCAATGCGTATGTGATATATATATACACATGCAAACCCGGCCACCATCACCGCTTTGGTATCGAATTTTACCCGTATACAAGAAAGACGTATGTCGCAGTACGGATCATTTCTGTTTCAAATTTGTGTGTGTCGTCGATGTTTCGCTTTTTGTATGTCATTGATCTGGAAACCACCTAGTCATGGATTTGCATAATGATGTAAATCTTTAGAATTTTCACGTATAGGGGGAGGGAGATTTAATTTTATTTACAAATATTACTTTGGAATTTAGCAGAGATGTTTCAATTTTAGGCAATTATTCGTTTTGTGGATAATTTGTGTATTTGCCACTGTATACTTATGTGTGGAGACTATACAGTGGTGTACCGTTAATTTTACTGGTAGTAGGTAACAGTAATATTAATTTAAAAGTAGCAAGAATATATATATATATATATATATATATATATATATATTAGAACCCCATGGCAGATAATATGGGGGATGTTTTCTTCAGGATCGATGAACCTCTTAAGTTAGGATGAGAGGGTATGAATGACGCACAAGATTGCTTCCGATACGACGCGTGCGAATAACGTTTATCTACTTTTGTGCTCTACGTTCACGTAGGGTGGATCACTATTATGTTTTCTTTTTTCTCTTGCGCTAGCTTACTGTGCAAGAATACTGAAAATTAAAACGGACCTCTTGGTGTATAAAACATATATAAACGTGGGTGGCGCGTATACACCATTTTAACTCGAATTGAAAATTTTGGAAATTCAACGTATTTATATTGTTGAACGCGCCAAATTTTATAAAGTGTTATATAAAATAATAATTTATATTCGCTAAACTATTTAATTAAAATGTAAATTAATGTTGTTCAATTATATTAATTGCGAATTAAAAAGAGGAAAAAACCATAATATTTAATATAATTTATAGATTGACTAATACTGTAAGAAATATTAACCTTTAATTAATAACCGTGGATTGAAAATGGTTTATTTAAAATAGATTCAATTATAACTGAACGTATACGATTCTTTTTAAAAACACAATTAACACAATCATGTTCTATTCGTTACTCAAAAATTATTTAATCTGTCTGAAATGATTTATTCTCTCTAGTATTATATTTTTTCTATTGGATTAGAAGAATGTCTATCAATCTATATACTATGATGCATACATAGCAAATAACTCCGTTTATATTTTCTGGAAAAAAGGTTTACATAAATGTTATTTATTAGATAAAAATAAAATAAATAAAAATGGAATAAAATATAAATAAAATATCAACTTGGGTACAAATGATTCTAGATTTTTGTCGCTTTACTATTGGGCGTCATGGCCATAATCGACCGGCATTGGAGTTATTGGGTACGCTTTGGAACGGCTCCAAGACCACCCCTAGTAAGCAGCGATAACGGTATTAAAGGTTACTGGGATATTTGTTAGTTGTGTGCCAAGACGCCATTTCCGGTTGACGCTTGGTATATCCGTTCCCCCTTTAATCCTCGCCAAAAGAAGAAAGAAAAACATCATTTACAATTACCTGTATACCTACTGTTAATATCCTATGTAGAGTAATTACGATAGAAAAGTGGTCTCGTGGCAGATGCTCTGGTGATATACGAGTTCCTTACACGATTCGTTTGTTTTTGTTTAGTTTTAAACGTTTCTTTGTAATTGTCTTGCTAATTCATACTAATTTTCCTATTCGACTACAGATAGTCTTGTAATAATTTTCAACAAACTGTTTTACCTCTAAACTCCACCCGCTTCATACGAACCAAAACGGTGTATAATTTGTTATCTGTTTCCAAGTTAACTATTTAAGCTTTGAAACTCTCAAAATATATAGGAGGGATCGGCAAAACTGTTCACATTATAATTCGGTTATACAAACTGTGATATAGACTTACCATACTTCCACTACCAGTACCAAAATTAAAGGAGAAACTCTGAGGCATTGCGTCGTTCTCACTCTCTCTATTTCTCAGGACTCTTGTCTTTTTTACTCCGTCCTTCGTCCTTTCTCTCTCTTATAATAATATTCTATCCTTTTGTATATTCATCCCTTTGGTTACAAGTTGATTAAAGTTTAGCATCAAGAGAGAATAGCCAGAATTGACGCTGATATAAGGGAAGAGAGAAGAGAGAAGATGTTAATGGGGCTCGGTATTGTAATATTTTTGCTTATAAAGTTAACATACTTAATTGTTATCCAGTTTGAGTAATTAGATTTCGATTGGACTTGCAAGTTAGATTTAAAATCTTTTGATAGGTAATATATTCAAGTTGAATATTAAATCAATTTAATTAAAATATATTCATATAAATATTGATACGATATAATAACATTTTATTGGACGTGTTGAGTAGACGTCGAAATATTTTCTATTGTACCTATTGTTGTCATTCACTATAGACAATTAATCAATAATATATAAATGAATAAGCTTATAGCTTATTCAGATAAATAAATAAATAAATAAATACTTAGACTTGAGTATTAATATATTTGTAAAGTACAACCGATTTAGAGTTCAAAATCTATCCTCAGGTATGTACAAAGTCAATAAAATTGCAACTGAATATTAAAAAATAAAGGAAGGCATACATTGAGAAAAATTGGACGTTCTACGTAGAGATAATTTATTTTATTACGAGTGATTATTTAAAATGAGTTCTTATTAGGTATAGATATAAATATTTGGATTATTTTTAATTATTTCCTAAATTATATTGATAAGCATGGACCTATTTACTAACTAATAAATAGTTAAAAGGTCTTTGGATATAAGATATTATATTTAAAATAGGTTTACACATTTAAATTATTATAAATTTTTAATTTTTAATTTAATTTTATATGTGTTACTTTTCTAATACTGAAGTAATGTAATCAATGTTATTTTTGGTACTTAATATTTCTAATTCTGTATTAATATTAAAGTGTGTATTGTAGTTATTTTATATAACATATTTAGCAAAATTTGAGTCAGGGGAAGTTTTTTTAAATTTTATTTCAGAAATTTGTTTTTTATATTTTATTTCATAACTTATATTTGTCTTACCTTTATAAAATGTATCAGAATCACATTTAAGTATTTATATATACTAACATTTTCAAAAGAAGGCGGATTATTTTGTTAACCATTTACTAATATTTAATTTTATTAATTTACCAATGATTTTATTTTTATTATATCATATTATCTTTTAATTGTCGTTGTGTTCCGATTTCAATTAGACATTTAACGATTAAATACTATAAACACAACAATCTTGCGTATAAATCTTAATAAATGTGTTTGAAAGATTGTGTACCTATTCAATAAAACAATTAATTTAAAAGTTTCAATTGTTTAGTAAAATATTACGCTTTTTTTGAGTTTTACTTTTCGAATATAATTTAAGCAAGGGCACAAAAAGATTATTTATTGTGTATGGGATATGTTGTTTAGTCTTTTCATTTGCAGTTTCCACCGAGCGTTTTATTAGAAATTCTTCTCGAGTGTCATCTAGAATAGAATTTTAAGACGTCCACAGATGTCATTTTCTTCGAGAGGAAAAGCCCAAGGAGACTATAAAAACCTTTGTACCCGGGTATGTAATGACCAACTAACTCTCGCTCGGAAAATCCACTGTATTTCCGGCTCCAAGCGCGTTGTTTGCTAACATCGTAAAACATAAATCGGCACTTTGAAGAAGGTTGTATAATGATATCGTCTATAAGATTTCATGTTTAAAATTACTGGAAGTTTAAGGTGTTGTATTTTAGATATATTTTTATTTAAATTTTGTTAAGTTATTTAAATTTTCTAATATTATTTAAAATGGCTGATTATTTTCAAAAAATTTATATTTATAGTTACACTAAATTATTTTATCCTTAATATTATAGTTTATGTTACAAGTTAATCTATACATGTTCAATAAAACCTTCAAGTATGTTAAATACTGCAAAAATTCAAAATATTTATAGTAGCTCATTTAAATTATTTTACACATAAAATAGCGTATCCTATAAACGTGTACAATTATACAAATAATCAATAATTATCTGTAGGTTTAGCGATAAGCAAATCCTCTCTCTTTTGTTCATTTTTTGTCTTCTCTTTGCTAGTAAAAACTTTGGATACAGAATCAAATTCAATTAAGACTATAACAATGTGTATGTGTTCGTGTGGGTAAGGGTAGAAGGACGTAGCCGTATTTTATTTAGCCTTTAAAAGACAATCTAAAGCTTCCGCTTTCGCGCTTTCCATTGCCAAAAATATAAAAACCCTTTATGTACCACCAGTCACACCCTTCGATTTAATGTTTAAACGACTGGAAAATAAGAAAACCATCGTACCGTGTTGGTGTATATCTTCTGATATAATTTTAATTTTACTGTTTTTTAATGGGACCATTAATTTTAAAATGTATTCAACTAGTTTGTATACATTTTAAATTAATTTATATACGTCTATTATTTATTACTTCCTGTTCAAAATAAAAAATGATCCTTGAATAGGTAACTATTATTATAGGTAACTATAATTTTCATCTTTATTAGGCATTAACGTTTTTTAGGTAAAGATTAATTATAAGTTCTTCTTTATTATTAGTCATATCCATAAAAAATTCAAATTGTTTAGTCTTAATTTAGTATTTATCTTTATTTACTTCATTACACCATTCTTCTATATGTATAACAATTATAAAGTTATGGATTTTATTAAAGTTTTATATTTACGTCAATATTATTGCAGTAAACCATAGTGAATAATAAATGTAATTAATTTAATTTTCATAATTTACATTTTGTTCAATGAGTACATTTTCCTTATGCATTTATATTGTTCTTATTCTTTCATGTTTTTATGTAATTGACGTGCTTAAGATGAATAAATAATTGTATGTTCACAATCGATTTTGCTTTTGACAGTTTCATATATTTTTATCATCGACTTCAATGTAAGGCAATGTTTTTTTTTTCTAAATTTATATTTTAGATTTCCTGATATTATATTCTATGTATAAACATATACCCGCATGGTCTACTAAATCTTAACCATCCCCACATCAAGCCCTGATGCCCGAGGTCCGGTAGGAAAAGAAACCATTTAGCTCACAATAAAGACAACACGGTAAAACTATTCGTCCTCTTGCTAGTATAATATCGTCTTTTCCGACCCGTATATATGTTATGTCGTTAATATTTTTTCTTCCTATTTTTTCTGCTTCTGGATAAAAAGGAAAGAAATATACGTATAAGAGAAAACCGACGGGAAGAGAGAAGGTTTAAGTAAAAGGTATATATGGGTCCAGAAATCCGGTCACGTTCAGCTCGCAAAATAATAATATATTACAGTTACAAACGGCTTCCGGTTCACCCTGGGGAATAAAAATAGTCCCAGATATAAAAGGGGAAAAAAATTCTATAAGAACGAACGAATCTTGCAAAAGGTTGTCTAGAAGAAGGAAATAGATTTAGTCTTATCACATAATATCGAAGAAAATAGAGAAGTGGACAATAAAGCAACAGAACTGGTATGACACTTGAAAATACTTAGTTTCATATTTGTTATCTACCCATTCTTGTGTTTATGGAAATTATTTTGGTATTTGATGCTTTAAAATATGTATCTAGTTGGAATTAAATTATTCCGTATTAAATAAAAAAATCAGTGCCATTGCGAATAGTTGAATTGTTATCGTCAAAAAATCCCAGTGGTGACTATTGGGTACCTATATCTATTTCGATGTTGTATATATAATATATTGAAATTTTATTTTTTATTCGTAAGTAATATATTTAAAACGGTTATAGAGTATCGTTATATTGTTATACCGTTAGCAGATATTTAAATACATATATTCTATTTTAATGTTGAAATGTATTTTTATGTATATATATATATATATATTTCATATTAAGTTCACTGTCTGTATTTTAATTCATGAAGAGCTTAAAAATGTAATAAGATATAAAATAGATATAGTTGGGAAATGTCCTTCGTTGATTAAATTATAATTTCATTGCATGCAGCATTCAACCCTCACCGCTTTGTGTTACCTCGTGCTATTCGCACCATTTGGAATAGATTGTAACTAATCGGTTACTCTCTCGGATTCAGCACATCGTGATTTATGGTAACTAAAAAGACACGGGTGGGAATGATTTACTGTTTAGTGATATCCGCCTTCCAAAGAGCCTAATGTGGTTTTCCATGTCATTTCTCTTCCATACAATGTTGTACACAAATAATTAAATTAATTATACATACAATATCGATTACATAATATAAAATTGAATACTTTTTTAAAATTATGATAATTTTAAATACTCAATTAAAAATTTTACTTTTAAGCCTTTTTTTTTCTGTCTGGTATTTGGTATTGAATATGTGTAAAATAATTTTACGATTCAGTAATTTTTCTGGATACTGGATAGCAATACAAAATAATATCGAAAAATATTGGTTTATTTTTATTTTACTTCACGTGTGGTGTAATTGATTTTTTATACTAAATCTGATCATCATAAATCTATGTATAAAAGTATTATGTGTTTATTGAAATAATCATAGTTTGAATCGATTATAACGTATAAGTGTTATAAAATGTCACAGTTAGACCTGCATTCTTTGGGTGTGGCAGGATATTCCAGTAATGTTTTTGGCCAAAGAATAATTAGCAAAATTACCTAGTTGTATTTCGTAAATTTTAGTTGTTTACAAAAAGCAATTAAGGTATATCATGAAACATTTGATTGCCTTTTTTTCACCTACGTATTGACCCTCTTTTTTTCTCTGTTGTTTTGTATTATATCATCTGCAATTTTATAAAGAAGGGTGCCAATAAAAGGAGTGATGTTAATAAGACATGGTTTATTGTCTTGAATTTAACAGTAATAATAATACAACTATAATAATAGTCTTAAATATTTTTAACTATTTACCAGAATATCAAAATAGTTTAAAATATTTCGAATACATATTATTTCATGTTTCATGTTATTGAACTAAGATTTAAAGCTGAAACCTAATTGCGATACTAGAACGCGTTTTATAGATACTTTTGATTATAATTTTGAGCAAATGTGGTAAAAGTTTTGAAGGTATATTTCAAAATAAATGGATTTGAGAAGATAACAAAATGAATGAAAGGTATTCTTATGCGAGTAATTGGAAAGTGCTTTAATTAAGCTATGAGAAAATAGTTAGGTTATAAAATGTAGTAATGTAGTTTAAATTAATGGAAGCAGGGGTTGTATTTTATCGTGTAAAAATGTAAGGATAGTGAAATTTTTTTTACAGCACACCATTTTGAACCGAATCTTGCTAATTGGAGTAAAACTGTTACACTCAGTTTTTAAAGCTTTTAAAAAATTTGGCGAAGAAATTACTTTTTTACGATTATTCCCCGTTGGCTGTGTATAAAAACGGTTAAGCGAATCCGGTACAATTAAAATCCCTCTTGGTACTCATTGTACGGGTTGCAATTAAAAGCGCAAATGAATTAAGCAAAAAAAAAAAAAAAACATAAAAATCGAACAGGAGACACGGACTCTGATGGAGGTAAAAAGGGAGGAAAATGGAGAATTTCTGCAAAGCAGATGTTTTTAATATTTCATAAGTAGCTTTTCTACCAACCAACGTAGCCTGGCGGATGAAGACTTAATTAACGTGAATTCAAGAAAAGTGATTTCCTCTACTAAAAATAAACTGACTGGAAAGTTCATTTTTATCATTTTATTTTGGAATCCTATACAATGTTTCCATGACAACTAGAGTTTTAATAATTCACATTAATTATTTGATAATTATTTTCTTAAACGGTGTAGAGGCAAACTATAGTTTTTTATTTGATACTTTTACTACAAATATAATTTTATAATTTATTTTTACTTATTTGTAAATTTAACAAATAACCCAAAAATAATAAATTGTTTTATGTATAATAGTTCTTATGGACTAGAAGCTTATTTTATTATAGTTGTTTGAAAAATGGAAACATTCTTTTTTTCGTGTTAATCACATTAGTGCAATTATTTATTTGGCAATTACATGATGTCATAATTACTCATCAGTTTTT
Source organism: Sipha flava (assembly GCF_003268045.1). Lineage (NCBI taxonomy): Eukaryota > Metazoa > Arthropoda > Insecta > Hemiptera > Aphididae > Sipha > Sipha flava. The sequence continues at coordinate 1,491,047 of NW_020271825.1, forward strand.
TTAGTTAATATTATATTTTCACACTCAAAATATAAACTGTATAAAATGATTTATAGTAACTGTTTTGTAAAAATTCCATACAGTTTAAAATATTTCGAGATGTGTTCATAGTTGAATTATTTTACGGTATATAATTAATACTTTCATTGTATTCAAATTACCCGTATCATTTTTTTTAGTAGATCCCTGTCTATTAATTTCGTGGTTCTTTGTTTTTCTATTTTAATCGAAAAATACTTATAGTCTTACATATTTTTTTTATTTTTTTTTTTTTAAAATATTCATTAAGTTTTTAATAGAATATTTTTTCCTATTGTTAAAGAGGGCAAGTCTAGGAAGTCACATTTTCCGAGAATCTGTCATGGACAGGGGATATTTTTTCGTTTGTAGAAACGTTTTTCAATTTTTTCGTTAGCTTTTGCATTAAAAGTGAACATAGAAGGGGAAATGACACAAAGTATAAATGCAGTGACGGAAATATGAGACAAAAATATAATCATAATGCCTCTTCTTCTGCGTGAGATGCGTCAACCGCAGGAGAGCGGCGAAAACGTTGTTGTATTCGAATAGATTGAATTTCGGGAAAGAAATAGCGCGATTGAAGAAAAATTCATATTTGTATATTTGTTCTTTTTATATTATATTTTTTTCAGGTGCATATACTGTATGTATACAATACATGTATAGTTATATAACGATGGTTTTATTTTTATATTCCCTTTTAAAATTTAAATCCTTAAAAATCGCTTATGCGCTTTAAGTTTTAAATGGAAATGAGTCTTAAAATAATGGGTTACTGTATATAAGCCTGTAAAATATTTAAAATAAATATTAAGAATAAATAATAATACATTAATCAGTGTATATTATGCTGTGTTTTAGTTTTAGGAATTATACCTTATTATACAATCGTGTAAAATGTTTCACTTATATATGTTTCACAAATATATGCCAGTAAGAATTTAGTTTTATAAAAAATACATTTTAGGATTCAATGATAAATTTATGTTATACCATTGTAATAGAAAAATACACTAGAGCAGGAAAAATAAATTCCTCGCACTAATTTATAATTGGGATTAAATTAGGATAAAATAATTCGTGAAACGTGGCACACATTTTCTGTTATTCGTTTAAAACAGTACGAAATAAAGTGTCCATATCTGTTAAATGGTAGATTATTTGAAATATTTTAAACAGTTATTCAATAATTAAGAATTAATGTAAACATATTTAGACACCGCTACAATAACCAGTTAAGTTTTGATTTTTCTAAAACTCGTTTTTAATACGTAAATGTTCAGAAAAATAATTCTTTACCGATTGGCGTAACAATCAGATACGACCAATCATTATTATAGGATTATTTTAGTTATAAAACAACCATTTTATATTGTATTTCGGTTGCAATAACCAGATATTTCCGGACGTTAAACTAGTTATTGTTCCTAACAATTTTATTAGGTATTATTTATGTAAATCTGTGTGTTTTAGTCATATTAACTTAGTTAATTATTGTTATTATAGTTATATTGGCTTACGTCACTGACGATAATATTAATTCTAATGATTCTCAACCAAACCAAATTGTTTCATTGATAAGTGTTATAGAAGCATACAGGATTGATGATGAAAATTAAAAATTTAAATTCCTATATTGGCTTATATTATTAAGGGTTGTAATATTATCGGCATTATTTTATTAGATATTTTTAATTTATTAGGTAGTCTAATGATTTATTATTTCTGGTTAAAAAAAATATATTTATATATCAAAATGTAATGTTAAAATAATATATTATTATATACTATACATACTTTTAGAAAAAAATATTGTATAATATTATTATAGTATGGAACTAGATTATTTAGTTGCAATAATAGGGTATGTCCAAAATAAAAATTGGACATAACTTGTTGTTGCAACTATTGAAAATGTATTTTTCGATGATTTTTTAGTTTTTATTAATTATTTTCATATTTTAATTAAGTATGATCACTAAGGGAAATTATTTTATTTGGTAAGTCTTATTTTTATACATATAATGACACTTCATGTTTAATGTTCGGTTCGTTTACCAATTTGTAGGAAGTTTTTTTTCTGTCTCCTGAAAAATTTAAGAAAATAAACTTATCTGGTTATTGCACCGATGTCTTCGTATGTTTTTGGCGGTGGTAACGTCAGTTGTGTTGGTTCTGGTGGTGGTGATATTGATGTGGAGAATCAGTCTTATTGTAATACGTTTACAAATAATAATATATGAATATTTTCTTATCGATTAATTATTGTAGGATTTGTATAATAATTAAGTGTTGTTGATTATAATTATATGTAAAAGAAATAATAATATAATTTTCTTGAGAAATTTGGTTTTATTTAAATTTTACTTGTAGTTATTTTAATTTGTATATATACTATATACTCGTATTACACCAATACCTATTTAGGTAACCTAAATTTGGTGTCATTATTTGTACTGTTTTAAAAAGCAAATATATTTACTTAAATATTATATAATCATATTATGCTTTATAACATATTGATAAATTATGCTAATAACATAATTATTAATTACTTTTATACATTTATTCATTTTTCTAAAAAAAAAAAAAATTAAAAAAAAAAAATCGTTAATAAGAAATGATTATTGGTTTATTAATTATTTAATATATCAAACATTGGATGTGTGGATGTATTTATTTTTAATAATTCTTTTTAGAGATCTATATAATCTGAAATGCATATGCTATTGATTTAAACGAAAGTCTTTGTAAATAGAATATAATTTTGCATACATATTTATTCATGGTTTTAATGTTAATGTTTCTTTTTGTTTCAGGTAAACGTACTATTTCAATCGGTTTAAGTGCTTAGGGGATATGAGTACGCATCCTTAATACGTGAGTACATTATTTTATCGGCCAACGTTAATGTTTGCAATCGTATTTTCCCCTTCACTGAAAAAAAAAAAAATCGATTTATTTGTATTTTTTTTATTTTTACTGGGATTTTTGTCACCGAGACGATAAACAGTAGCACAAGCTAGTGAATACATTATGTCTTGATAAATGTATTCGGTTACCGCGGGATAAAATATGACTATAATATTGAGATCGGTCTTTTGAATTAATTTTTCATCCGTCCAAATCAAAGCAAAAACACTTTTTATCTCTTCATTTTTATTAACATTTTCAACTATTCCAGATCACCTAAATTTCATAATTTTCTATTTTACACCATTATCCATAAAATATATATGTTTATTGCATATTTGATTAATTTCAGTTATTTTTGAAAGCCAAGACTTTAACAATTGTTTTATAGTTTTAAAATTATTTGGATTTATCATTTTACGTATTAACTATTTATATGGTTTATGACTAAATTATTTAATGTTTTATTATAAAAATTGTAATATAATATTTAATAATATTAAATATTATTTAATATTATTTAATTATATTTAATATTATATTTAATATTTTTGTAATATAATATATTATAATATTTATAATAATTCATAATTATTATTATTATTTGTAGTTTCCATGTGATTGTATTTTTGTATTAACACATTACCGATGGGACTGTACAAATTAGATGCTTCTGACACGTTGACTTTTACATACTACACTCTGTCAATACGAACAATTTTTAACTTTAAGAAACTCTAAAGGAATGTTTTTGATATATATTTAATCGGAAATCTTACACGGAATTCTAATTTATATGTATAAAAAAAAATCTATTTTCATTTAAATGTTTATTTTAATAAAATAAAACATAATGTAATGTATGATCTTAAGTACAATTAGAAAATATAAATTTTATTTTAAATATGTTGATAAAAATACGAATTCACTTGTGATGAATTTTTATTTTATTATTTCTAGTTTTAAAAGTTCAGTTCCGGTTCGCACTGCACACGATGCACACGTCTTTATTTTAACTTAAAATTTAAAATTAAAATTAAGTTAAAATTCATTGTTATTCTTGTTCTTCGCAAACGTTTCGGTTCAAATTAAACGTTAAACTCTATTCAAATTAGTAACTTAATTTGAACTTGTAAGTACGCCGTTTCCGTAGTGCTTACAAAATGTAGTGTTTTTTTTTTTTTTTTACTTATGTTAATAAACTATCTAGTAAGTTATCTAACAGTCGCCACTCGTCGCGTGATCCGTAGATAACGCGTTTCGTTATCGCGGTATTTCGTGCGTTGTCCAGCAGTCCGTGACCTTTGCTCATGTAAGATATGCCGTTTACTTCAAATATAAATCGTGTACAAATGAAAACAACCCAATCTAATACGGATAAAGGTAAAAATAAAAACAGCACTATACAGCCTGCTTATTTAACAAATCCGACTAATTCTAACATAAGTCCCATAATTAGTTCTGAACGCAGTTCTTATGGTGGTAATGTGAACAACCCTGCAGATGACGAATGGATTACGTATAAATCCCCAAAGAATTCCAAAAGGATTCTTTCAAGTTCTTCATCTGATGCTTCTTATACGAAAACCCCTCCTACGTTGAACAAAAAACTATTTACTACACGCAACCGTTTTGAAACGCTAAATCAAAATTAAAATGATATACCAGACATAGATCTTGGTACAATCTCTGATACAGAAGTAACAAATGATGCTATCTACTTCAAACCTAATCCCCCGATATTCATGAAAGGTATCTCAGACTTTCCAAACTTCTGCTCAACTCTTATAGAGCTAATTGGTGTCGACTGTTTATTTTGCAAATTGGCCGGCGACCACCTAAAAATTCAAACTTCAAATCCGGAATCTTATAGAGTACTAATTCGCTATCTAAAAGAAAGCAATGCAGTATGGTTTCGACCATCATCGCGGGAGCACGTGCTTTATCGCTCTTCGTAGTCCGTATTGGCAACGTTTAATGACCGTAGTCTGATCGTTATTACGCAACACATATTTAATGTGTGTGTAACGGAGCGAACCGTTTCTCATCTATTAATATGGCATCGCTTCAATCACCACCGGCAACGAATTCTAAACGACACTTGTCTTCGCATTCCAGCTCTCCCAATCATGAGAAAAAAACTAAATCTTTCACCTCGCCGAATCGATTCGCTGTTTTATCAACGGCCAACGATGATCTGGTATCGGACGCATTTACATCTATCTCCAATGCTACAGAGCGCGAGCAACTACCACCAAGTCAAAACGTACTGAAGTCCATTCATATGCCGGCGATTTTCGTAAAGAATATCAGAAACTTTTCTGAGTTTCATAAAAAATTAACACACCTCACGGATATTAATGATTTTTCTTGTAAGTCCACACCATCTCATTTAATAATTCGGGCCAACAGTCACCCTGCTTTCGCCATCATTTCGAAGTATCTAATAAGCACTAGCGCGGAATTTCATACCTTCCGTCCCCATTACATGCGCCACTTAAAGGTATTAATTCGCAATCTACATCATACCACTATTCTATCCGATATCTCAGATGCCTTGGTGGAGCATGGACACTTTGTGGTACGCGTGGTGAATATAAGAAAGAACCAACGTCCGTTACCTCTTTTCCACGTCGAATTGACACTTAAGAATAATAACCACGATATCTTCAACATATCAACATTGTTCCATTCCACTGTAGTCATCGAAAAACCACACTCTAAAATGAATGACCCACCTCAGTGTTTTAAATGTCAAGCATATGGTCATACCCGCAATTACTGTTGTCATTCCCTTAGATGCGTCAAATGTGGTGACGACTATCTCACAGCGAACTGTACCAAAGACCGGTGACTTCCGGCTAAATGCGCTCTGTGTTCTAGTTCTAGTGATCACACAGCCTCATACAAAGGATGCCCAATTCGCAAGAAATTGGTACTATCAAATAAAAAAAAAAAAAAACATAAATGCCAGAACTTCAAAGGCAAGAAGCTCATACTCTTCATCATGGCAACAACACCAAAGTGAGTCCAACGTATGCCAACATATCGTCAGAGCAACCAACTCACACTATTTCTGATACTATTTCTACATTTCTGACTGAAATTAAAATCTTATTAAACCCTCTACTTTTCCTTCTCACCGTCCTAATAAACAAACAACAAAATCCCCATAAGTTATCACAACCAATTACCAACAACTGCATTCAACCTATTTATGTAATTTATACGCCCTGATCTTTATTACTAATATTAATTAATTACTAATATACCTTACTAATATTATTATATTTTTGGTATTTTCTTTTTATTCTGTATACCCAATATTATGATACAATATCTTATTTTTAATAATTTAATTACGTTGTATATAATATAATATAGGCGAAGACTCTTGGAGAGTCATAAAGCTTGTATATCAATATATATATATATATCATATATTTGATACTAAAAGCTAAAAAAAAAAAAAGCAATACTGAATACCATACCTATCAATTACGTGAAGATAAACCTACATGTGTTGTCATTCATCATATTAATCCATCTACATCTACAGATCTTATAAAAACTGAGCTTAAAGCCCGTCTCCTTGAAGTAAGGTTGGTTATAAACGTTCTTCACAAGGCCACCAAAAGTCCACTTCCGTTGTTCTTTGTTGATTTGGAACCAACTGCTTACTCAAATGGTATATACCAGCTCTCCTCTTTCCTACATACTAAAATAAAAGTAGAAAATCCCAAGAGCCCTACAAACCCAAAGTGATCATTTAATGCATTAATTGCCAGGAGTATGGTCATACTAAAGCATACTGTGGTTATCACTCACGTTGTGTCAGATGTGGTACTCAACATCAGTATTTTACATGTCCAAATTCACGCTAAGATCCACCAAAATGGGCACTCTATTCTGGGGATTACCTAGCAAGCTAGATGCTCAGTATACAAAGATCGTCAACGTGGCAGAAAACAAAATACTAAAAGTAATTTCTTATCTGATCATATTTGGAATAAGACTACAAATGTAAGAGACAGCCACTCCATAACAAACTCATTCAAACCAACGCCCAAATAACTTTCCCCCTTATGTTCAAGACACTTCTGACCAATCAGACAATACACCTCCCCCCTCTCATCCCAACACAAGATCTAAGTAATACAATTACAAATTTTCTTTAGGAGTTTAAGTCCCTTATTAATCCTCTCATCTCCCTCCTCAATAAAGTAATCACTAAGCTATTTGATAAAATTTCAATGTCTAGTAATATTACAAATAAATCTCTGTTAATCCTCCAATTTAATGCTAATGGCCTAATAAACCATATTAATGAACTCGAAAATGCATTTCACGAATAGATATTGCTATTTTAACAGAGACCTATTTTACCAAATATTCTTCCATCTTTATCCCAGATTATATATTATTAAAAACAAATTATCCAGACAACACAGCGCATGGTGGAGTTGCTATTTTAATTAAATCGTCAATAATCTATCAATCTCTTTCAAATTTCTGCCAACCTTATTTGCAATCCTGTACTATAAATATTAATTTAAATAACGTCCCTATCACCATTGCGATCTTATACTTTCCTCCTAAACACAATATAACAAACCAAATCCTTACAGACTACTTTAACACAATAAAACACATTTTTATAATCGGAGTTGACTATAATGCAAAACTTGTCTTAGGGCTGTCGTACAAATAATTCACGTTGACTAATTCTCCAAAAATTTAATTTAATCAAATATCTCCTCCTCCTGGCCCTACATACTGGCCAACCTCACAACATAAAAATCATGATATCTTAGATATTTTTGTTGCTAAAATTCCTAATAACCTTTACTGTAAAACAGAAAATTTCCTCGAACCTAATTCCAATCACTCCTCAGTTATGTTAACAGTAAGTGCTTTCCCACTAACACACGAGGAGTATCCTAAATTATTCAATTCATTTAGTGACAAGTATAAATTCCATGATTTTGTTGATCAACAAATTCGTCTAAATGTAAAACTTAAAACACCTCATGACATTGATTTTGCCGTAAATAATCTTACGAAACTTATATAGTCTACGGTTTTGTCTTCAACAAGAAAACTTCAACCTTCACCTCATCACCCTCTAATTCTAGAATATATACGCAGTATTATGGTAGAAAGACGTAGAGCTAGAGTTCTGTATTAACGAACGCGTCATCCGTCTGATAAACAAAAATATAATAAATTAGCCAACCATCTCAAAAAAGTGTTGGCGAAATATAAATCTGAGTCACATGCTAATTTTCTTTCTAATCTCTCTACTAATGATGGTTGTCTTTGGAGAGAGACCAGAAAAATTCGTAAATTTAAATCTGCTAACTTACCAATTAAAAATTCAGATGGCAGCTATGTAATATCTGACCCCGACTAAGCTGAACTTTTTAAACGCATCTTTCTGATGTTTTCCAACCTCACCCAGACATTCTCACATACCACTATTAATACTGTTAATGATTATCTAAATTCTTCATCACGTTCTTCGACTGGTCCTGTTAAACACTTCACACCAAATGATATTAAATTTGCCATAAATCAATGCTCCTTTAAGAAATCCTCAGGACCTCATAACAGCTGAAGTAGCTAGATGTCTACCTAAAAAAGCAATTGTTTATCTATCCCATATTTTTAACTCTGTTTTACGACACTCTTACTTCCCAATTTTAGGGAAATTTTCTACTATTATTTTGGTCCCCAAACCTAATAAGCCACCTGATTAAATTTCCTCTTTCCGTCCCATAAGCCTACTTCCATTTTTTGCCAAAATTCTAGAAAAACTTCTAATGAAATATTTGCTTCTGAGTGTTGCAGAAAATAACATCATTCCCAATTCTTAATTTGGATTATGCAGTTCCTACTCAACTATACAACATGTCTATAGAGTCATCGATACTTAGAGCGTTAAAGAAAAAAACTTTACTGTACAAGTGCATTTTCGACATCTCTCAGGCTTTTGATAGGATCTGGCACGACGGCCTTCTCTATAAATTAGAAACATTTATTCATCCCACGTACTTTCTCGTTATTTAACCATACCTCTCCGATCGTAATTTCCAAGTGCATGTTGGTTGGTAATGCCTCATCTTCAATAGCCAATATTTCTGTGGGTGTCCTCCAAGGTGGTATTCTTTCTCCCATCCTGTAAATTATATATATGCCTCTGACCAACCAACCTCTCCTAACACAATGGTTGCAAATTACGCGGACGATTAAGCTATACTCTCTATTCACTCTGACCCTTTCTTATTAATTCAAAATCTTCAATCTCACCTCACCCTTATGGAAGATTGGTACATCAAATAGAGATTTAAAATTAATCAATCCAAATTTATTCACATGGCGTTTACCCTCAAACTTTCCCCTTGCAATGATGTTTTTATTTATGGAACCCGAATTTCATGTGCTCAAAATACTAAATATCTTGGTTTAACCCTTGATAAAAACCTGACCTGAGCCCAGCATATCAAATCAAAAAGAGTAAATTTAAACCAACGATTACGTCTCTTTAAAAATCTCATTTATAATAACAAATTTACACACGCTAGTATTAAACTACTTATTTATAAATCCTTATATAGGCATATGGACTGCAACTATGGGGAAACGCCAAAAAATCTAATCTCAATAAAATTCAAATTTTCCAAAATATAGCGCTTCGAAAATTATTAAACGCTCCTCCCTACGTATCTAATCATATTATTCATTCAGATCTAAAAATATCGCTAGTGCACGATAAAGCTAAAATATATCATAAACGTTTCCATCTTCGCTTATTATCCCACCCCAATCTGCTTGCTAGAAATCTCTGTACCCCAACAATTCCCGGTAATCCTCCAAGAAGGTTAAAACGTAAATGGTTCGGTGATTTACTTGTCTGATTTGTTTGTTATATAAAACACGTTTTAAATAAAAAAAAGAAAAAAAATATTAATAAAAATATATAAAATATATACTACCAAATCATAGTGTCACTGATAGGGTCATTGCTTTCCCGAAACGTAACATGTTCCTTCTATGTATAATTTATAGTAAACTGTTTATTTAATATGTATTTATTTATTTATTCAATTTAATACTTTATATATCTATTTTTGTATCATATTTACTTATTGTGTCATAAGTACAAATTGTAAATTTCTTATAAATATAAAAAAAATAAAAAAAATTTTTAAAAGTTCAGATAAAATTGTTTACAAATATTATTATATTTTTAAATTATTCAATTATAATTATCCTAATGTAAAACTATTCTTGTCTTTTTCTATGTAAAATACTTATACAATCATATTTTGAGGACACATAAATAAAATTAAAATCGTATTTGTTCAAACTTTTGTCTGCTTTGGTAATTATTTAGTAAAATTTTAGTTTTTTAGTAAACATATATATATATATATATTAATTTAAATAACAGTGCAAAACTATAAATATTAAAAAGCATGTTAACATGTTTTTAAACTTTTTTCTGTGCAAAAAACTTAAAGATGACTATGATTCATTTCTTCATACTTTGATAAAATCAAACCATATTTAAGTTTTTTGAAAATTTATTTCATTAGTTTCATATTTCAAAACTGTTCTACATAAAAGTTACTAAAAATATAAAAGCTTCAAGAAAATAAGGATACTCTAGTGATCATTGACAAAAATATTTTGTAAATTATACATATGTAAATTGAAAGTTCCTACGGGATACTTACGTCCTGTCAAAAACATAATATTAATAATATTCATGACAAATAAAAAGAGAATAATGGGTAACATTAAAAATAATGTAGATAGCGCTGTCTCACAGTGTGACAGTGTAATACACGAACATTTAATTATTTATTAACAGTTGCTCGTTTATTTTTATTGACAGGCCTTTCACCCGTTTTCCTCAGTCTCATCTAACATCGAGTAAATGATTGGGAATAAATTTAAGACTGCACACATGCACATATTTTTTTGCAACATAATACTATGTAATTGTGTAATTGGTACGTCATCAAACGAAATCCCCTTACTCTAAATAAATTACATATTTGTCATTACCTATTAATGTGCCAAATTTGTATGATGTGAAATAAATTTATAATACAATACTAATAAAAAAATTTGTATTACAATAACTTACAATTCTTAATATAGTCGAATGCGAATATTATAATTATTTATCTCTTATTCTCAGCATTTATATATAGTATAAATGAACCAAATTTTTAAATATATATATGTTTTATACAGTTTTTTGTTATAGTAGCTTCTCATCATTCTCGTTTTCAATGCTATAGAGTGTGGAATATAATGATTTCAATGTGTTAATTTTAGTTTGTTCTGCATGTCGTTAGAGGCTGTTCATCTTTGTAAATATTGCTAAATTGTGCATAAACAACCCAATGTCTAGGTGATTTGCCTAACTTCTTGTATTTTTCAGTTCTACATTTTTATTATCCCTCCCCAAATCCTTATAAAGGAGGATTAAAACATGAGTTTAATGTATTGGAAGCCACGTGCTGTTTTTCAAGAGCCCTGACCGCCATTACCATAATTGATACAAATTGCTTGCTTAAGTAAGTACCTACCTACACTATACTTTTACTACCCCTATTTTGCTATATCGTGTTAATATAATGACGATGGCATATATTACAAAACACATGACCCTTAGTGAATATTAGATATACAATTTGACCGACTGAAAAAAAGACAACAGTTAAAAGGTTTATTGAACATTTTCATAATTTTCGTCATTAATAAATGTTGGAAATTGGTAGTAGCTTATATTGATTTGAAAATGTATTTTTAATGAGTTAAACCCTGATAATAAGTTTCCTTTTGATTAGGAAAATTATACTAAAATTCTAAGAATAAAAATTTCATTAACTCGATTATTTAATATTTACTTTGAATTAATCTTAACTAAATGTATTGCAACTTTTGAATTATTGTAGTTATCGAATTGGTTTCAAAATATTTAAAAAATGTTATAAAATATGTAATATTATACTATTTCTATCTACTATTGATAAATATATTTGTAAATTTTTGTTTTAGTATTTAATTGATTTTTATTTTCATTATAAATGTTTTAAACATTTATTTGTATAAATTATGTGGTAAATAAAATTATTGATTATCATTCAACAAAGCCGTCGTATAAATTATATAATTATTGATCGAATACAAAATGTAAAAAAAAATAATTCAAATTGTCTTCTATTTTTCTTATTATATATCATGTCATAATCAAAAATTTCCAAATTCCATCATTGTTCGTGTTTTAGCATGTTATCAAACCGTGTACTCCTTATTGGTCATGAATTGTCATATATCACTATTCGTGCTTGAATTTTACTGCAGTGAATAAGAAATCCTTACAAACTCACGTGTGTTTGTTTACATTGTTAGATATCCGATCGTATACGTGCACACTAGACGCTTTATTCACATAACATCATTGGTTAACTTTGAGCCAACATAGGACTATTATTTTAAAATTCAGTCCTTCTAAGATTGTATTTGTGAATGATTTTCATTTTGCAACAGGATTTAAATGTCTCTAGCAATAAAGGAATTTTTTTCGCTACTGCTGGAGACAATTCGTCTATTACCTGCATGTGAGTTGCTTGCTAATCTTTATTTGTATTGCATGTTTTACAATCGTCATCTCCGCTGTTCAGTGATAAAAACTTCGCGGAAGATTTAGTGGTACTGTATATAAATTACTAGAAAGATATCGAAATCGAATTAAATCACGTTTGTAGTGACAATATCTTTTATGTTAAAATTATTTATACGTTTATCGTTTATTTTATCATTTTAGTAGTCATATACATATAAATAATAGTGTTAAAAATGTTTTACTCATTCATTCATTCTTTATATTTATCATAGTTTAATAACTAGTATTTTTGTCATCAGTCATTGTGAACCAATAGTTAATGGTCTATTGATTTTTCTGACAGTAAATACAGTAAATACACAGGCATTTAGCTTTCAATAGTTCAATCATACTTTTCCAAACACTAGATATATTTTAATTTATCGAACACGCAATATTTACCACAAATAACGACTGGTTTATTTGATTTCTATGTAATAAATTAGATTTCATATTAATATTTATTTATTTATTTATTACTACATACTAAAATATAAAATGTAATCTAATTGGATTCATAATAATAATAATAATCAATATTTTAAATATAATTTGAAACTTTGAATGTTGCTCATTGATTTTCCATTTCAAAATGCTTCATTTTTTTTTTTTTTTTTTTTTTTTGTGATGAGAAAGAATAGAATATAAAGTATTTTAAGAAGTATACTTTGTATCATAAATTGAATTATTTTACCGAGTCACCGTATCACTTAAACTATGGTATGAATGAGACGTAATTAAAATGTCTACCTAGCAGAAAACGTATATTTAATCGATAAAATTAACATATATGCGATTACACATATGGCACGTTGCTTATTTGAAAAAATTTACTATGTACCACTGGCTCGGATCATCGACCCATTTACCATTTTAAGGGTGGATAAAACAAAAGCATTCACCCGCCACACATTTCTTTGTCCGGATTAAACGTGATTACTGCGCAGTGGATCTATTTAAGTGTATGGCCGTTGGAAATGTGGTGAAAAAAATCATAATAAAGAAAAAAATACATATACGCGCACACACGAAGCTCGTATATATATATATTAAAGTGAAGGGGGAAGGACAGCCAACGAGGACGAAAATTATCCTCTGGATAAAAAGAAGAAAAGAAAAACCCGTACGGAAAATTGCCTACAGGGTTCTCCGGATCCGCATTGATAAGTAGCAAACTACCCCCTGCTGCTATCAAGTCGCTGGGGATATAAAATAGGCTTTTAGGTTTACGACAAACGGTCGGTGGGGCCCATGAATCAATTGCAAAAGCCGATAGTATAATGTGTGGATAGAAAGTCGATCTCCATGCGAGTTACAGCGGCATGTTTTGTGTGTCCTATATAAACAATGTGAAAAATATGCCTGAAAAGAAAAAGTAGATAAAGAAATGCCAAGAGATTTAAATTTTTAATTTAAAAATATTATCCCGTGTGTATTTATATATAGTCGTGTACAAATAACTTTGTCTATTTGCTGTGAAATCATGAATTTTATATTTACATATACATTAATTTATATTTTAATAGATGAATTAATTTTCGACATGAAAATTAAATAGTATAAATCGATTACATGAAAACTCGATAATAATTTAAAACGAAAAGATTCGATAAACATCCTAATATCTATCGAAATTTATTATTTCTTTTTTTCATATAATTGAAAACACATTCATGTTCGAATTGAAATGAACTATCAACTATATTTCTTTGTCAAGGTGTATTACTATTACACAGCTTATACGTATTATAATATCAAGATTCTTATAAGTTAATTTACAATACAATAACATTTTTTTCGTTACTGATAGTTTTTATATTAACGGACGTAATATTAAAACCGTAAAGGGAGAATAGTATTTTTAGAAATATCGATTATTTTTATAAATCTGTTTCTGGTCTTACATTTGTGTAATATAAATTAATATACTATAGCAATAAATAGAATTACAAATAAATAGGTCAACGCTCAGGATTAATCTGGATAGGGTAATTTACATCGTGCTTGAAACTATTATTATTATGAAAATGCCTTACAAAAAAAGGGAAAAAGTCAAAACGGTGATGATAGATTTCACAAGGGTTTTTTTCGATGAAGAGAGAAGGGGGTGAAAGGAATGCAATAAGCCGACAAACGAAACGACATGACACACGGATTTCTTTGCCGTGATTTATACGCGAATTTCAGAGATTAAGCGCCCAGGGAGTATTTATTATAATATTATGTCCCACGTGGATTGGTTGGATGGTGAATGGATCGTATGTCTTCGGGATCACACATCGCGCACGGATGATGGATTTGATGTTATTGGATAGAAGTAATAGAATATATAGTTGTGGTGTAATTGAAAGTGTATAGTGTATGAAGAAATCGGATTTTTATTTTCTCGCCTTAGGTCACACACGCGACTTTTGAAATGTGTCGACGAGTTGGTTTTTTTCTACCCCGATGAATAAAACGATAAAAATGACAAAACTACCAACATGGGAAATCGGAAAAAGAACAACTGAAAATTTGGCCGAGCTATACAAGCAATAATAACAGTCGTAACTGTTGGATTAAAAAAATCTGTTTCGGTTCTTCATCCTTTTTCTCCATATTTTCTATCACAATGTGGTTGCATTCCATTTGTGATATCATAGTCCTTTATATAGCCCAATTTCTGATCTGAATAACACAAAGAAGTAGAACAAATTGTTATATCATACATGAAATAATTACACAAATCTCGACAAAAAAAGTTATAATATTATCAAAAAAATACCGTATATACTTATCGTATATTTTGAAATTACTACCTACAAAAATTTGTTTAAGAAAATTATTGGTTAATAAATTAGTACTCATACAATAAATTAAGCTAACTTAAATTGTATGTATTTAATAAGAAATTATACTTGTAAAAATGTGTAGTACCTTAATACACGCTTAATATGGAACATTTAAATCGTATTAGAAACGTGTTATAATATAAATCAAACAATTATTTTTTTCGATATTTTGCTTAAAGCAAATTCACATAACATCATCCATTTTATATAGTAATTTATTCTTGTTATAATTGCCTATTTGTTTTAATTGATCATATGTTTTCTTTGTTGCGTGTATCATAACTGCAACATACCTCCAAAAGTGTATTCCGTCATTGTCAATTGCCCTACTATTGGTTAGTAATTTGTTCGAATGTTGAACATACAGTTTTAGATGATTGTGATTAAAGATTGATGTTTATCCTAATTGAGAATAGTTGAAAATAGCCTTTGTTACATATAATATGAAAAATCCTTTTGACTTTTAATAACTAGTATTTAACTGACTGTAAGAATTATTTTTTTAATTTTTGGTTCCAGATCAAAATATTATGTTTGATGGATGTTCTAAATTGTATTATTTAATAATAGCAGTGTACGGTGTATTTTAAATCATGTTGTTATAAACATTGAATAAATATATGACGTGTGTTTCAGATGAACCTATTTCATTTCTCACAATATCATTCGTGTATTGACCATTGATAATAGAATAATGGATAGGACATGTCTATATTAAATTTACATGGGGTCGTGGTCTTTTTTGAAGAAGTAAAAACTAATTCTTAGAAAGGTTCTCCTTTTAGCTTGGGGTATATTTTGAGGTTATGTAATAAATATGAAAAAATACAAATTTGAATGGTAATTGATAATAAATAACTTAAACATAGATAATATTGTTAGCTGGTAAAGTGATCACGGTCGATACGCTCACTTGATTAAGTCTGCTGTATCCAATTCTCTATCGCACCTGCTCAGGTCCGATACCGCACGCCCCGCGGCCGCTTATTCAAGTCAACACGTGGCCCGGAATGATTCTATCAAATTAATTGTATTACTTTTATTTAATGTTAAATAAATAACTTGATATTTATTTCGTGTACATTTATATAAAGATCCGGATGTCGGTAACCCCGGCACTCACCGTTTCAGCTTTGAGGAATTGTTATTTTCGAGTACGTATAAATAAATGGTGTAGCGCTCATCACATTTTATAGGTTCTCATATATAATAAATTTTTTAAATTTGCGAATTCAATTTATCACCATAGTCATCAATGTTATCATTGTAACTTTTTTTTTCGGAAGATCGGTACCTATATGAAATTGCACGTTCGTGACAATACGTAAATCATTATTTCATAGCACTTATTTCAATATATTGTATTTATATAAGACATGTGAGTTATCAAAAATTTGGATCATTAAGCAAAACGATATATTAGATAGTTGAATGAAGATAGTGTCCAGGGTGAAACTCTGAAACTGTATGGTAGGTATACTGTTGCCTAGGAATTTTACCGTTTTTATACGGCGTATGCACGGAACGATGAATTTTTCTTTCTAAAATGTATTTAATATACTTTGTAATTACAAATTTAAATTTAAATAGCTTATGTAACCAAAGATTATAGATGATAAAAAAATAAAACCATGCATTTTCTCGCGTGTATACATACATTTCTGGTACATACCTTGTTTTATTTAAAATGTTTTTGGAAACAAATTAATTTTTTTTGAGAATCACTTAATACTACAATAGAAATATATTTTATAGTTCATAGAATTATACTGACTTAAGAATGAATTAGTATCAAGTGTGTCTTTGGTAATATTCCAATGGAATTTTTATCTGTTTTCAAATATTGATGAAAGTTATTTGATATCACATATTTACACAATTTATTTTATTTCGCGTACAGCCAAAGAATCAATACAAGACCTAAGTATTAAAGTATAATTTTGAAATATTTATTGTATCAATTATTTTGTTTACATATTTAATCGGAATTTTGTGATATAGATTAAATATACGGTTTTATTTAATCTATGGTGATGTTAATATTATGTTTATATATTTTTATCTGATACGTTTATCTGCACAGTACCATAATATAATATTATATAATATTTTATCAGATGCATTTGTATATATTACGTAAATGTTAGAACACGAAGTGAATAAAGTTGTATTGCTCCTAAGTTTTTGGTTATCGAGTTTCGAGTTTATACTAGAAACATTATTTAGAAGACAATTCAATAAGGTACAAAAGAAGTAATAGTATTATTCCAAAATACTATCCCCTATTCTTTAAAACACTTTTGATCGCACTCTATTTTTACTTTTTATATTCCAACTATTATTCACAATTACGTAACTTATATACTGTCCCTTCAAACCTATATTTATTCGTTATTTATACGGTTATCTTTGCAATCAAGTATTATGTAATTGAAAAAATGAATAAATGTTATACATACCAAAATTATCCATTAATTAATGGTATTTAAATGTTTAGTTCTGTATTCTGTGTTTGACGGTTTCTTGTAACTCATATTTAATTGCAATACCTGCAATTAATAAAAATAATTCTTAAACCCGTTAAGGAAAATCGATTATTCGTATCTTATCATAGCTAAAATCATACCTTATGTTTCCAAAGGTCTCTACTCTATTTATGTATTAAACTCCAAAATGACATGTACTTAATTGGTAATTATTTTGTGATTCGCAATTTTATAATAAAAAGTTAATCAACCTTTTTGATAGAAAATTGCGAATTTGAAAATAAATTTTATGGACATGGGTGGTGGGTGCTCGTACCTCTCTGTGTGTATATGGCATCATAGTGTGGTTTTATTTGGATTGATAAAGGTCGTTCAAAAACCTTATAGCATAATAAATGTTTTTCGGCCTTGTTTCGTAGAACCAGCTTATCATCTTGTAGCCATAATCGGTTAACAAATTATAATGTGTATATATGTATTGTATTAGTCCTCTGCAGATCTAAGAAATAATGTTACGATATCGTTGTATACGGTTACTCTATTCCGAACGTAACAATAATATTGTCTCCTCAGCGCACACTATTTCCTTTTGATCGTTTTGCAAAAAAATAAAAAATTAATATTTTTGTACCGAAGTAAAAACAGCAGCAGCAGCTGCAGTGACTTGAGCCCATAATAATTTCATATTCTATATAGACAAATGGTTCCAGATAAGAAACACACACGACCACGTGACATTCCGATCGCCCCGAAACCCCCGGTTGCACCCAGTAAACAACATTATCATCCCGCGGTTTATATACCGTTTAAACGCATCCCCCGGGGCAATAAATGTTGGAGTGGACTTCGAACTTACCAGTCTGGTTCTGAAATTATATAGGTTTAATAAATTAAACAACACACAACTGCCACCGTCGGGGTATATTAACGCTACCCTGCTGTATTCGCTTTTAATGTTCGTCGTCTTATCTCCTTTAGCATGTATATATACAAGTATATACAATGTCTGATTAAATTTGTGTTTTGGATATATTATAT
The DNA here is from genome assembly GCF_003268045.1 of Sipha flava. Taxonomy (NCBI): domain Eukaryota; kingdom Metazoa; phylum Arthropoda; class Insecta; order Hemiptera; family Aphididae; genus Sipha; species Sipha flava. Next base: position 1,510,018 of record NW_020271825.1, read on the forward strand.
TATCTTGATGGAATGACCTCTGTCGGACATAAGTCTCGCCATCCAGTCGCCTTAGTTTTCCCGCAACGACCCGAAAATGTTGCGCATTTATTAGGATAATTATTTAGCAGAAAATAAAACGATGTGGATTGCAGCAGTCGATGCAATTGTGAGTTTTATTTCGACAAGAAGATATAGGAAGATAGAGTTTTGAGTGAAAGGGTGAAAGAGAAAGAGAGATGTACATTCTATATTCTCGAGCGGAATAAAATGCGAAAAATAAATATACTGCGTTGACCGTTCTTGAATTACGAGTACATAAGGTTTCATTCAATCTTCTTCCGTTCGGTTATTACTGTACATAGTAATATCCGATATCCAATTGAATGTTCGGCATTGTGACTGTTGCGCTGTAAAATCCCTAATGCCAGCCAATCAAATAATTTCGACTCATAACTTATTTAATCAATTTAGATGGATGGCCATGTGCTTGTTAATCACAATTACCGAAAATGCATGTATGTGCATGACGAACGCTATTTATCGAATCTAATATTAAGTTAATCCCACATTAATCTAAATTAGTTTCAAACACTGAGTCTACCTATATACACGTTCACTTATGGACCTACATTGTTGTTTTTCAATATTTAATCGAAAATGGCAGCAAGTATATGGCTAGACAAATTTTTCAGTGTTCCGTATAAATGTACCGTTAAACAATCTAAGATCGCACTTAAAATATTATTACAGTATTTTTACATTATTATTAATAATTTTTATCATCGTGTTTTAACAAAAAATAGGTATCAAGAATTTATTAGCTTATATAAAGATATTATTTGTTTTAATATAAGCTCGTTTATTGTCGTAAGTTACATTTTATCGATTTAATGTTTACTTTTCTACTGTTTTCTTAGCATTTCGTTTTTTATAACAAAAAACTTTTTCGTCATCGAGCATTGTATGCTATATCTAAAAAGACAGTTTCAAAGATATCTGTTCTAATGATGTGTTTTATGTTTTCTCGGCTTTGTATAACTATTTCGTACTTGATACGTAATGTTGACTCAGTGCCAAATCTTCCTCTGTGCAATGGCGGCTGAAAACTTTCAACGTTTTCCGTACACAAACACTAATAATAACCGACGTAATTTTAAGTGAATCTTCGTTATATATACTTAAAAATATGTATCACACACATACATACACTAACTTTATGCTTTCGCCGTATTTCTCGACTATACTCGTTGTAATATGTCACGAACGATCAGACGAGTTTAGCTACCTTTCGGAATTTTATTTTGCTGTTCTTCACGTTAATCATGTACTACTTAATACAGTGGTTCTCAAAGTTTTTAGAGTCATGTATATATTGCAAAACAAACAAAAATAAATTTATCGCACCTCCCAACAAAACATTTTTCATTCAAGTATAAACATATTATTGTCGATCCAAAAATAAATATATGGTAATGCAATATATATATATATATATAGAATATAAATATTTGCCTTACGCCTCCTAAGGAGGTGCGTCTCACAATTTGGGAACCGCTAAGTTTATGATTAGTTAAATTAAAAAAAAAAATAAAAACAATATATATAGTTGTTTATTTCTATTTTCACAACATTCGGTTTTATTATTTACTTTTTTTGAAATTTAAGTCTATTTTTGTTTTTATATTTTTCTAAAAAAGAATTCTTATGACATTTAATATATAAGATAAAGTACCACAAATTATGATACAATGAAAGTCTCAAAGTAGATAACGAGCGCGTATAAATACTATATGAATACGACTACGAACACTATATGTTGTGTTTGATGTATTATATAGCGCCTCTGATGAAGTCTTTAACTTACTGACATTCGCATAACACAAAATTATCTTTTTAATAGTATCAACAATCTCCCTCATTTAGTATTTCCTTACTCTAAATATTTATATAGGTAAATTTAAATACTGTATATAATTTCACATTAATGTTGTTTTGTAATTATCTTGTGAAATAACAACTACTATATAACTATAGTATATAACTTGTATATATAATTTAAACAGTTTATACTTAACTAACTTACTCTAGTCATTATAATACGATAAACTATAGTAAAATCATATCGTTTAAGAAGTCAATATATTATAATATTTAGTGTATAATATATATATATATATTAGATATTTAATTATTAAGTAATTCATAATAATAATAATAATAATAATAATAATAATAGTAAAAATAATTAAATAGTAAAAAGTTATTTGTAACATTTCTAAAAAAAGCAACTTAATGATTGCGTTTCGTATTAAATTTCGGTACAATACGTAAGAATTATACCCAAACTAATTCAGGTAAAAGCTTTGGATTTCAATAATTAACTAAATTAAATTGATTAAATTTGAAAAGTCATAATATTTTTTTACAAGATTGCAATCTATTTTGAATGTGCTGTGGGCTTGTTTATTTCCTCAAATCAATTATCTAGTAATGTACGCATTTACAACTTTATTAAGCTTTATAATCGGTTTTAATAACTTACATTAAAAGCGTCTTATCTTGATCAATACGACACATATGTTCCAGTGGTATAAAGTTTAATTTGAACCGAAAGATTGAACTACTCCAATTTGTGAATATACGCATGTTACTATTCAATACCGTAGTGCATCAGAAGTCTATAAAATAATGTGTCACATAAATACATGAAACAGCTTATGACGGCCGTCATATTTTAATCCTATAACGTATAATACCGTTTATATAATTTACGGTGTCTTTTGATTTAGAAATAAAAATAAAATATAAATTTAAATTAACAAGGTACACTAGCATTTTTTAGTTATGTCATCATTGTGAATTGTACCCGCACACATTGTTGTGACCTAATTTAACTTGCATTATATATAGTTGCTCGATGATATTATACACACACACACACAAAACGTAATGTTTAATTAAATTACTGAATTACCGTCGAGGCTCGAGGCGCGTGCGTTGTTTATTATGTGCACCCTTGCAATATTATATTTTATATTTGTATACATTGTACACGTGTGTGCATGTACGTGTTTTAAGAAGTGTATTGATCGGCGACGTCACACGACACTTCATATCGCGCGTGAAAAAACAATTTGACGTAACCATACCGTGGTCTCGTGCATAATATAATAGAACATACACTACACGAGACCGTTTCTATATCGATTGACAACATAACGATTGTTATTATTAAACTTAGTGTGACCACCACCGACTAGGTTATCCTCTCCCTCTTTCATTCCTGTGTAATAATATACCACATAATAATAATACCTTAGCGTACTTTGATATTTCGGATCTACAAAGGGGAATACACATTTATTGAGTTATCAAACTTTAAGTCAAACAGTCAATTAAACTAATTATTAATATAAATTTTATATAAATTAAACAAATAAAATAATCAGTACCGATGCTCATACTCGTGTTACTTGAACGATATGTAAGTAATTGGTTTTGGTTTACAGATGTAAATAGCGATTAATTGTTTTAAAAGTATTGTATTATCATCTGTTGTCCATACAATTATTATTATTATTATAGAGATATATTGAAATTTGATCGAGTGTATTGAGTAGCATAAAATAATATAAGAAATATTGATAAGTCGAAAAATATATTATTACGGCAGAAAAAAATATCCTAGAACTATATATATTTTTTTTTTTATACAAATCCTCGATATTTTTTTCCGCTAAAGTCCGAGACTCTGGCATGAGGACATCCTCTACAACAGGAGAGCACGTATACATGCGTTTACTTCTTCGTTGTCCCGACGAGTACCCGTTTATATGGTATACATATATGTGTATATAAATTACGATGATTCCGTATTGTGCACGAAGAGATGTTTATAAGTGTGTACACACATATACTGGCCAGATGGCGGTGCGACGTGTGCGTTTTCGTTGTTAGGGTAGAAGAGTAGTGTTTCAGAACGCGCGCGTAGGTTCGCGATTTATTAACGGACCGGCCATTATTCACAACGGACACGAGGAACGGGTAACGAGATCTCATTGTGCGCAGTGAGTGTGTGTACCATCGGTGCATGTGCATACGTGTGCGTATATTTATGTGTGTACGTGCGCTTGTACGTACGTATGTGCCGGTGGGGCGTAAAGGGCTTATTCCCTTCTTGCGCTCGCATGGAATATGCGTACGGTTGGTGTGGCGGTGGTGACGACTGTACGATGAAAATCTCCCGAATAGGCCTAAACGACTCGCCGTCGAGATTAACTCCCCCCCCCCCGAAATTGGACGCCGTACAAGAGAGGACGAGAACCCGTCGCCGCATATCTCTTTCACGACGCAGTGCACACAATCGGAATTAAATCGTCTCGGTCTTTCTTCGGGTTTTGCCTCATGCGCTGGGCTTATAAACGGAAAATACCACTGGGCTTCATAAATATATGTGAAAATTAAATATATTTTTTCGATTTATGTAGGTAATTTACCTAGTATATATATATATATATATATATGTATAAATATATATTAAAACATTTTGTCCATCTTGTTCGACGTGGAAAGAGACAACCTCCTGGCTCGGGTATACGTGAGTGTCGCATATTAGTATTTTTCTTCTTTTTTTTCTGTCGACTTCTCAACGCATCCCGAGACGAAGTGAGAAAAGGCTATTTCATATTATATACTTACAATACTACTCGGCGAAATATTAATTTAATATTTTAATATACATGTATTATACACTTTAACGTGGTACTGATTATGAACAGATGTTAACGATTATATTGGTGTATGTATATTATTCAAGTTTTTCTGGTTTTATCGTAAAAGTGTGTTATTCTATTATTTATAATTATTATTAGTTAACCACTTTCTATGCCACGTTATATAAAATTATAAATCCATTGTACGATAATTGAAGAATTGAAAGCCTATTCGTTTTCTTCGTCCCAATGAGAAAAATTCTGGTTATGACACCGTATTAATATTATCGTCAACTTTTTTTCAATCATTTTGATTCTAAAAAACATAATATGGACTTAACGTGAAATAATAAATCAGTTTCGTAGTGTTATATTAAATATACATATATAGTGTATACTATACACCTAATTTTTACTAAGTGCAACAACCTTTAATAAATTATGTATCGACATGTATCATCTTTGTATGAATAAAGCTTTAAAAATTTCCAAGTACCTTGTATGGATTTCTATTAAAAAAAATTACAATTTAAAATTTCTTTATAGCCAAGAATACTTTTTTCTTTTTCATTTTACAAATGTATATTATATTATAACTGTTTGTATGTGTATATTATTATAGTATATGATATATATTTAATTATTATTACCATAAGGTATTATCATTTATACGTCGTTATCGTCTTCAGATCTTTTGGAATTGTTCTTCAACCTCATTATCGCAATCTTCTTGGATTTTTGTATTCTGTTCAAACCAGTCGAAATACAAGTGTAAATTTATTGTTTAGTCCATATTGTTTAAGTTTTGGTCGCAAACAGGTCGTATTTTTGTATAATACAACTCGACTTATGATTTAAAAAAGTTTTAGGGTTGTATCACTGATATATATATATATATATATATATATATATATTGACCTGACCAATTAAACATAAGACATTTTTCGAGTTATGCTGTGTATTTAAATTATATCAATAAAATATAAAATATAGTTAAATTGCTTATACATTTTTTTTACATTATATTATATTAAATATATTAAATCTATGGATGATTTTGAAGTTTAGAATTATTTTATTTTATTTTACTTTATTTATGCCAAACGGCATTAAGTACATAAAATTAGGTGAATGATAACAGTACAATTAAATAGCGCAATATTCAAAAGGTAAGCGTAAACGGTAATTATATATATATTAAAACGGAAGCATCTTTGTATACTTTAATATTTTGATTATTTTATATGTTCGAATTTTCATAAATTGTCGTACGTAATACATCAAAAGCCACGTATACATCACACTCACACACATATCCACAATGCATTTTATCAAAGTGAAGCTGGACTTCGATTGATTTTCTCGTTTTCGCTTTGTATATGTATAAAATATATTATACAAAATGTCCAACTCGTCGTATTGGTGTATAATATATCGCTTGTTTGCTACAATAACGACGTAACACAAAAATCGTCATTTTTGAGGTGTTTGTAAATAATAATAATTTTCGTGCTTTTCTTTATACTGCAAGAACGAGATAAGAGAATATACAAAAATTAGCTGCTAGATTGGCAGTTGTGACGTTAATGCGTTGCCATCATATCATTGCAAATAAAATTTTCAAATGCGTTTTGTGTAAAATCATGTTTTTCGTGTTATGTCATTGCTGTAGCAAACAAGCGATATGTATTTATTGCGCCGAATCTGCCGTCTCCGAAGTTAAGGCTGAAGTTTACACGTTTGGAAGTATATACTTGTGATCTAATTTGAAGTGTTTAATGTATACATATATATTATATTTGTATATATGTGGCTCATTCCCAAGATATTCTTCTGCTGAGGTGATGTGACGGCGATGATTGATTGCCAACGGTCCGTCTCGTCCGTAGACCATCTTGGACATGGTTCTCCACCCCATATCTTATGACTCAACTACAACGATCGGTTTGGTCCACGGGGCAAAAAGCGTATGTACGTATGCGTGTGTCTGAAAGAGCGCATGCTAGTATTACGATGTATATAGCGTATCTGTGCCGGTAGCGGATAAAAAAATAACCTTTCCACTCGTGCCATGAATATTTTACTGACGAAAAAAAACCACACGTCCGATCCCTCCGCCCGCTTCTCACCCGGATGAAAACATGTGGCAAACATTCTATGTAATGATTTCCAATGACAGTTTTTTATTCGTATTAGTTTATTATTATGATTATTATATATTTTATTATTATCACTATAAACTTAATTGTTATTATTATTATTTGTATTATAGGTATATATATATATATATATATATATGTATAAAAAAGTCATCGCTTTTATTAAATACACTATTTTGCCAATAGTTAGAACGAGACACCATAATATGTTTTTGTGTCCCTAACAATATATAAGTGCATTCGTAGAATCATTAGAGTTCTACAAGAACATGTATTATTTATTACTCGAAAATTTGTCCCATTTTCTATAGTAAAAGAATCTGCGTAAAAAAAGTAATTATCATGGGTTTAGAAAATGAATATTTATTTTTTACCAAAGTTATATTGATTCATTCAATACACTGTAAATTTATAATAAGTTTTTTTGCTAATTTGAATTAATATATAACCAAAGGCGTTCGCATGAGAGGTGCCGGGTGTGCCTAGGCACCCTCTATAACATAGGTTCCCAACCTATGGTCCGCGGACCACTGGTGGTCCGCGAGACATGCGAGGTGGTCCGCGAGCCATACTTACAAAATGTAAAAATATTTTTATAAATTTATATTACGTAGTGAAACCCATGTTATTATTTCAACCGATAATCTAATTTTTTTTTTACATTGTTACATTAAGATTAGATTATATCGGCACAATTTAACAGATTATGTTCAAAGTTGAATATAATATTGTTGGTTTTTGTTGTTAGTGTCTCCGTACCCGTATTCCGTAGTCGACGTTTGTGTTCTTTTTAATTTTTCGTGTGTTAGATTGTCGAAATATGGCTCCGAAAAGAAAGTATGACGATGGATACATAAAATTTGGATTTATCGCAATCGAAACTAACCGTGAAATTCGACCACAGTGTGTAATATGTGCCACCGTTCTCAATAATGATGCGTTGAAACCCGCCAAGTTAGAACGGCATTTAAAAAGTGTCCATCCTAAATTTAGTGATTAACCAACAGAGTTTTTCGTGGGTAAATCAGAAAATTTAAAAAAAACGAAACTAGCAACAAGTGGTTCAAGATTTGAGGCAAACGAAAAAGTTCTATCTGCGTCATTTAAAATTTCACAATTAATCGCAAAATCAAAGAAACCACACACAATTGGTGAAAATTTATTAAAGCCTTGTTTACTAACTGCCGTAGAAGAAATTTTAGGTGCGGAAGCTAAAAAGAAAATTCAAGAAATTCCATTATCGAATAATACTGTGAAAACTCGTATTGATAAAATGTCTTTCGATATCGAAGAACAATTACTAGTAAAAATAAAAAATTCGCCTTTTTACGTATTGCAGTGTGATGAAAGTACAGATGTTTCACAATGTTGTCAGTTACTGGTTTTTGTTCGATTTTTGGACAACGACAATTTAATAAAAGAAGAGCTTTTATTGTTAAAAGAATTGAGTACTACATCAAAAGGAAGTGATATACTGAAGATAATTAATGATTATTTTGAAAAGCACGACATTATGTGGGAAAAATTAGCAGGTTTTTGTAGGGATGGTGCTCCAGCTATGTTGGGATCACGCTCAGCAACGTTGGTGAAAAAAAAAACCGTAGAGTATTGACAACACATTGTATTATTCATCGATAAGCATTAGCATCAAAAACATTACCTGAAGAACTCCAATATAGTTTGAAACAGGCCATAAAGTTGGTAAACACCATCAAAACTAATGCACTGAATACTCGCATTTTTTAAAAAATATGCTCGGACTTGGACTCTGAATATGAAACTTTACTTTTTCATACCGAAGTCCGATGGCTTTCGAAAGGTAACATGTTGGCACGGTTATTTTCACTAAAGGAGGAGGTGGCAATGTTTTTAACTGAGAAAAAAAATGATAATTTATTGAAATATATTTGTGATCATAAGTTTGAAATATACCTGGCTTATTTATCTTGTCGATATCTTCGAACATTTAAACAAGCTTAATTTGCAATTACAAGGCTCTGGAAATAATAAACTGGAAGGCTTTGCAAATATATTCATATTTGAAGATAAACTTCGAGCGTTTATGTGTAAAATTGATTTGTGGATAAGTTGAGATGAATAATTATTCAGCGTTTCAAATACTGAAAAGCTTGGTTGATAACGAAAAATATGCTGACCTCGTAAATGAGGTACAGCAAAACGTTTTACAACATTTTAAAAAACTTAAAAATGAGTTTAATCGGTATTTTCCAGAATATAATGATTTGGAAACAAATGGTATACGAAGTATGATTCGAAACCCTTTTATCATTAAAATCAATGAGGTACCTGATAATAACCAGGAAGATTTAATAGAGTTACAAAACGATCGAAACTGTAAGGATACATTTGAATCTGGCATGAATATCGAAGAGTATTGGTGTAAAAAAGCGATTGCTTACCCTAAACTTCGAGAAATCGCATTTAGATATTTAGATATTTATTTCGACAACTTATTTGTGCGAACAAGGATTTTCTGGACTACTCTACATTAAAAATAAACAGAGAAATCGGTTGGACCCCACTAAAGACTTGCGTGTAGCTTTGAGCAGTATCAACCCAAGAATATCTTTGTAAGTGAACGAAATGCAAGCACATTAATCGCATTAAATTGTTTTTATAATTTTTGTAATTTACCTTAAATAACTATAATAATGTAATGTAAATTTTTTTAGAATATTAGTTTGTATTAAATTTTTAATTATTTTTAACTTTAATAAAAAAAAAAATCAATTATAAGCATTATTAAACGCCTCTTATAAAGAAATTATAAATTATTGTTAATGAGCAAAAAAAAAAAGGTCATCCTAGCTTACGTAAAATTGAGGTGGTCCGTGGTAGTAAAAAGGTTGGGAAACACTGCTCTATAATGTTGTAAATAGAATCCTACAATTTAAGTGTAAATTTAAAGGGCCCATATTTGAACTTGTATTGCTCAAATTAAACATAATTTATTGTAAAATATTTGGTAAAAAATAAATTACGTTTCTTAATGGAAAAATAAAACTAAATTTCCTAAATTTCCCTGCAAAAATGTATGTGTATATAACAACTAAGATTGGCTACAATCGACTACAAAAGTACGGATCAAAAACAAAATTAAAGCTATCTGAGAAATATAATCGAGATTCAAAGGAATCATAATTATCGTACTAAATAAAAAATTAAAGCTACGTTTATTTAATTATCAATACATTATAATTTATTAAAAATAACTGTACGTTTTGTTGAGGTAGGGCGCAAAAGTATTCATTGTTTACTTTAATATTTTCCAATTTTCCGCATTGTAACATCGTTCTAATAATCCACGTTCCTACATTTTTCCAAGGATATCGCTGAATGATGACCTAATAAGCCTTGTTCCTCACCTTATTCTTCACCCTGCCCGACCTGATATTTCCGAAAGTATCTGTGCCATTAATATCATTTTTTTCTTCGTTTCTCTTCATGCTGTTTACTTTGGATAATATTGTAGTGGTCTCCCTATTCTTTCACATTGCAGTTGTAACCCTATTTTCAGATGTTTCTCTCCAATTACCCTGGTACTAAGAGCGCTGCTACCTATTCCTAGGTCCATTTTGCTCGCCTTTTGCGATCAGTATTGATTACCGTGAGTGTATTCTAGTCCCCAGTCACTGAGATATTGAGTAAATATAGGACACAATAATATAAGTGTGAATTGCTATGATATAGCTCGTGATTAGGGAACGGATTTATATGTAAATAAATATTTTTAGTAAAACGAAATATTTAAGATTCGATAAGAAATGTTCATGATTCAAATCATTCCTAATAATGTGATGCTACTTTTATTTTACATATTTTTACATGTTTGTTTTAAACATATTTTATCATTTTATCATTCATACGTCTTCTTCGTATAAAAGTATAAGAAATTATTTCAAATTTAGATCCAGTAACTTCTATTGCTATTAGAAAATCTCGAAATATTATGCAAAATGAAACATTAAAAACTAATTTAATTTTCATCTCAGTGAATTTTAGTTTAACTGCACATACATTTACAAAATTAGAAACAAAAATATGTCCTTAAATGAAAGTAAGCAAATTGTCAAATCAACGATTGCAAAATGAAAACTCGTAAGCGGACCAACGGGAGATGTTGTAAAAAAGAAATTTCATGCTGTTACAGTAAAAAATTCCAAGCTATATTGATTTTAAATCAATTAATAACATAATAAGTGGCAGCCACCCTTCTAAAAATTTGGAATTATCGTCTTCTGATATTATGCGCTTCAAATATGTTTTAATTAATCGATGTAGGTTGATGTGGAACGATTATTTAGCCGTTTTAAAAATATTTTCAGATCTAAAAGGCGACATTTAATATTTGATATTTTAAAAGATATTGTAATAATTCAATGTAACAAATCATTTTAATAATTTAATAATTATAATTTTTTTTTTAATTCAATTTTTTTCTTACATATTTGAATGTTTTTAGCACATATTTTATAAATTGTACTTACACACATATGTACATATTTCTGTATTTTTATTACATATAAATCCGTTATGTATGATATATATGATAACTCATGATATATATTCATTTCTGTGTACATACCATAGTAGTATAGTCAATGGCAAAATTTGCTGGAATCCATGTTTTACACAATACATGGAAAATATTTATGATTCGAGAACCATTTGGAATCACTTTAAAGTGTGCACGCAGTACCTATATATTATATGTATTATGTATGTACAACCTACAATACTTGCTATTGATAAACATCTATGAAAGGTTATAGATAAATATATAAGCTAGTATATTTTTTTCCCCTTTTCATTTTATAATTAGATCAAAATGTTTTTTTGTAACTACATAGACTAGGAGGTGTAAATAATTATCGTAGTCATGCTCTGCTAATTACATTATTCTTTAGAGCTCGATTAAATCAAATCATATGTTCAGTGAGATGCAGTTAACATAAATAACTCTATTATAGTTTTGTACACGGCCATATTTAAGTCTACAAGCCTGTTTTTAAACGAACCCTTCATGTGATGTAAAATTATTATTCACTTGGCAGTGTATGTATATGCGTGCCATTAACGTGAAACAAATAAAATGCTTGACACGTTGTACTCTGAATTTTTTAACGTCGTAATTAACTTTTTTCAAATATTTTAGTGGTTTTGAAATTGCTATTTATACGAACAATGTGGGTTATAATATGATATTTTGAAAAATGTTCTATTTATATTTTAGTGATATTAATAACAAATTAGATGCACTAGGTAATTGTTACAAAAACGAGGAATGCATGTACCAGACGGTGCAATCGAATATAATTTTAGATTGCGTCACATTAAATGTCTTCGTTTTTCACATTTTCCAACTGATAATTCGATGGTATTTGCTTTCATATATTCGCAGATATCTTGCTATTATCCGCAGACCACACGTCTGGTGGTTACACATCAGTTGTTACACCAATTAATTATAGGACTTTCGGTATATTTAAATTTGACAATCCGTCGACACACTTATTTGATATAAATGCTATGGACACGAATTTTTTATGCAAACAATTTATATTTTCCTTCATTTTTCTCTATATGTGGACTTTATCGAACAAATGCAAGCAGACATTCTGGCTAGATATTTACCGACAAGGCCTTACTTTCCCTTTAAGTGTAAAAATATTGTACTATGCACATAACCGAGAGTCCATCGTCTTTTAGGTTTTTTCCGCTGCTAGTGGAGTTCATATATAAATAATTCATCCTAAACCAACAATACGGTAAAACGGATACCGTGTAAACAATAAAGTTTGTTTTACCACATCCGACTTCGTGCCCAAAGTAAACAACGTCGCCGGTGGCAGCAGCAGTCATGAACATTCGGGATAACATAAACATTGCTATAAGACGCGGACGATAGAAGCGAACAAAAAAAAGGAAAACCTTTATACATATTTAATAATAGTTAAATATTATTTACAAGAGTGTTAATAATGATTATTGGACAAAAATCTCGATGTGTAATTTCGGGGGAAGAAATGTTATATGATAACTAGAAAAAGGGAACTGCTAACGAGCGTTATTCAAATGACAGTAGGATGATATTAAATAGAAGTTAGTTTTCTTCTAGTTTTAGTCAAATCATAATATACATTTCTTTTTTATTTATTTTTATAATTTTTTTCCATTCCGTTGTTGTCTTTTTTATTATCCAAATCGACAACGCACTCGTTGCGGAACGGAGTTTTGTGGAGCGTTTGAAACTAGCCGTCTTCTTCCGGTGCGCGTATATAATGAATTAACCGCCGTTATAACTGTGACATTGAATAATTTAGTTCATTGTTGTTGTTTTTGTTTTTGTTTTTTTTTTTTTTTTATGCAAATTGACTACATGCGATTTACTCTGAATTACCGGATTTTAATTATACCATTCACCGGTGCACACGCGTAACACCATGACGGATGTCTTTACCGTATACTTATATATATATATATATCTGGTGTACCTATGGAACGAAACTAGATGATCGGCGTTGATAAATAATGCTGATATTTCATTTTCTCAAAAACGTATATGTACGTATACATTTATTTATATAACTTGATTGTGCTGTGTACTTCTGTAAGTACGGGTATAAACGAGTAGGTATCGTTTATTGGCGATGTATATTTACTTAATACCAATATTAATTTCAGTAGAATGATTTTATACTGACATTCGAGTTGTTAAAAAACATTCACTGTTTTAAATCTGTTACGAAGTAATATTGTTGTAATAATAAATTATATAGGTACATTAATGCATTTCTATAGATTTGATATTAAAAAAATATTAAAAATATGTTATTGATAAATAAAGAATATTATACAACCAATGACGTTATAGTAATATTACTTATTATCTCGGGACTTCGGTGCCGACGGTTTACCCAAAACGGCGGCGTGTTTATCTCAACAATTACTGGTCTCCCACTAAATACTTGAATACATATCATGAAATGTGCTCGAAGGTTTTATTTATTTCAACGGATACCTATTATAGAGTTAAATTTTTAAAATTCATATGCAACGACTTAGATCACTAAGTCGTGTTTTCCACGTCAATTACTGTGTGTTTATAGTGTCTACACGTATAATATGTAATCATAATATGCATGCAATATATTTACGCACTATTACTAGCCCTAGATATAAACATAGCCAAGTTATGGTTTAATTCTTGTTATACTTTGGTTTTTTGTGTCGCTGTGCCGTTTATTATTTAAAAGGCAACAAAATTATATATACGCCTCCGTTGTGGAAACAGTCGACTGTTGAGGCACTCGGTGTATGTCTTATATTATACAACGAATTGGGTGGTTTGAAAAATAATTTTTAGAGCTATATATAATATGTGCGTCGTGTTGTCTGTAGACTATATGAAAAATCATCTTACGCATTCTTGAAATTCTGACTGTGTATACATGCAAAGTATCATTTGTTTTTGTGAAATATGTATAATATATAATAAGGTGTATGTATTTTATTATAATATCCTATATACTAAAAGTACACATATAATCACAATAATATAATGGCACATATCCACGTCATATACAATGAAACCCATTCGCGTGCACGGCAGTTTGTCAACGAAGACTAAGGCTGCGGAGACGAGAAGCAATTATTATTTTATTTTTCGTGATGATGTATCAACAAATTCTACGTGCTCTATGTGCTGGACAATAGTCAATTTCATTATTATTAAATCGTATTGTTTGGAAAATAATATATCTATGGTTTCGGTTTTTTCGTTAAGTCTCTTCTATTTATTTATAATTTTGCTTTGATAATTTTAGGTCATTAAAATATGAATTTCGGTTCATCATCAATGATGTGGTAACACATTTGCGAGAGAAAAAACAACATTTAACTGGGAACTTTTTCAGGATAATTTAATATCGTGTTATCATAAGTACTTCGTAGAACAACATAAAAAATGTTTTCCAATGATCTGTGTTGTATTATGATAAAAAAAAAGAACATTTCAATTTCTCCTATAGTAATATTGTTCGGTCATAGTTGAATTTACATTTCATTTATTAGTCCCGTATCAATATTATACGTACCTTATAGCAATAATAAATACATACCTATAGCAGAGCTGTAGATTCTTTTTGAAGTTACTCGTTAACAGATTTGTGATTAATGTGTTTAACATGTTTATCTTGCCGAAATATACGTAAGTTATGCGTATGTTAATATTATTATTTTGCAACCGTGCACATGTTTTATTTTACATTGCTATTCATCGCACTGAAAAAATAAATATTCATAGGTCATTCAGCCAACTCGCTCTAAGTTCGTCGTCACTGCAAGAATAAATAAATGCAGATATATTTCAACCAATAAGCTTCCACAAGTCGAGTGACGATGTATATATACGTAATATAGTAGTACTTCATGCTACTAGTTTTACTAGTTCTATATAATGCGCGTATTTAAACGTTGTATTACAAATGTGTATGCTTACACATCCGTCGTCGGAATCGTTACTCGTATTAAGCCAGATTCGTGTGCTAACCGTCCGTGACAGATATTCCATTCCACGGGTGCTTAAGTTTTCTGCAATGACATCCGGAACTCGTGTCCGTAAGTACAAACCACTTGAACATTAAAATGGTTTCTATACAGCGCTTTTGAAACATACACATATACATACGATATTTGTTACGGCAGCTCGACTTGTGTGTGTGTGTGTTCATATATATATATACTATCCACCACTTGAGAGAACGACGGCACCCATCCATAATTCATAAATTTATTAGTTATTACATTTCTATTTATATCTATATACATATAGTATGATATTCGTTCAAAAATATTATTCATCCCTTTTAGATTATACACATACACTCTTAAATATAAAGTCATATACATATACTATTGTCGTTCGTCGTTCCAAAAACATTCATGTACAACACGTAGTCCTCGCTTTCACCGCTGTTAAATTCGTGTCGTTTAGTTTTCTTCTCTGAATATTATCGCTTCTCTTTCTGTCTTGCCTATAATAGTAGTAATACTAAAAATGTGATGGAGGGCAACCGTATACACAAAAAACACTATTTATCCCTTCGTGAAACACCCGAGAGACGTATGGTGAAACTTCACTTAAATGGTTATTCTGTATAAAAATTCAAACATCCTCCTCGTGTTGTCTCAGTGGCAGTTCTAGTGACAAGTAAAACGAAATTAAAAAACTAAATAATAATAATACCAGAGCTATCTTTTCCTGTTGTGATATAACTAAATAAGACGTAGGGAACAAATTTTAATTCTCTGGTCTCCATTGTTTTTTTTTTTTTCACTCGCTGGTTCCAATGTCTCCATCCTCTGTATCTGTTTCTTTCGGTATGTCCGTAATGACGTCTGCCGATAAGATTTAATAATAACTTTTTTTTCTCTTTACACTATCAACATTTGAAAAAACTCAATGACTAAAAAAAAAAAAGTTCTTTTTTTTAATCTTCTTCGTTCTTTCTTCAATTGTCTTGCATAACAATTTAAATATAAATGGTTCCATTACAAACCCTACCGACGAGTACCACTATATCTGTTCACAAAGTATCTTAACTGTAATATACTGCAGTGTAATCATTTGATGGTAGGATCATTGTTTTTGTTTTTCAAAGGAACTATTGTAGAAGTTTCTTCTAAAGTGGTGTGGGCAGTTCTTGTATATGTTAAAATGTTTAAATACGGTTTTCATTGAATTACTTTTCGCACAAACGAATTTCATTGAAATTCAATATCTATTTTTTTTATAAATATCGATACTCGTATACAAAATGGAAAAAATGTCTGTCACCTAAAATCGTGTAAAATACTAAATTGCAAAATTTATCTTGATTACTATTTAATGTGTATTGAATCCATTGTGACACATTTAATAGTTTCCTACCGAACTGAAAAGAGTGTTGACATAATTTTTGGTTTGATTTGAGCTCTAGATAAAAATAATTAAAAAGTAAAACCTTTATACGAATGTCTATTATATCTACAAACGTGATCATTACATTTGTTTTGCCAATAATCGATTATCATTGTATTATTTACTGGCAACTTTATAACGTCAATGAGTTGTAAGCCTTACAAGTATACTGAGTTAAATTATATTTTACATTAATTATAATTAAAGTACATATAGTTGACAACTATATTTTTTTTATTCGAAATCTTCCCCTGCTACCAAAATAATTATTGCCTATAGTTCTGGTGGACCCTTATTGATGCGCATTCTTTTTGTACGTTCACTTATTAAAATTTTAACTCCGAAGGACCATAGTATTACAAGATATGATATATACTTAATTTACAATTAACTTACACGAATATACTACGCGTGTGTGGTAATAATTATACATATTGTGTCTTAAACAATATTCAAACCACGAACATATACTTTCATGCATTGAACTTGCATTCACTTGCATTGGTACGTCATGCTTAGACGGTAGTGATGATTCCGCGTAGTCTATTATGAAATAAAATACGAAGTGAAACGGAGCAGTTATCCGTTAGTCGTAATAATAATAATAATAATAATAATAATAATAATGATTTCGTCTGAATTCCCTTATTTCATGATTCGCTACCGGCTCAAGACACCTCGCGCGCGTGTTTTACAATAGACAAAGCAGCGCCGATGGACGTGTCATTTACATTGTTTCCGAGTTATACGACTATATACGCGACGTACACCACTGCCAACTACTAAGTTACCGCGGTACATAATGTGGTAGGTACACTATGTATACGCGTAGAATATAATGCACGTGTATATATTTATATGCGTTCGTATACCGCGGGGTTTTAGAAGGAAACGAGAGTTGATTAAAAATGTAATTAAAACGATTACGGGCCGCCGCTGAGGTTCTGGGAAATGGAAAACCCTCGCGCCTGCGATCATGGTGTAGATAGACGGAGAGAGAGAATCTATCGTGACCTCCGGCCGTAAATTCCGCCCTTTCACAAGAACGCCTCGCGCGCAAGAACCACCACCGCCGCCGCCGCGTATTAAATTATTTTGTGTTTTTCCACCGTCGCCTACACGCCCCCGCCCGTACCTATAACCGGCGAGCAACGAGCCACCGCCACTCGCGCGTCGTCCCCCCATAGCATTTTCACTCTAATTACAACTCCATGTGCACATTTAATAATTATTATCGCACGCAGCAGTGGTAATATGCACACGCGTTACGTGTACGGCGGTGGTGATGCGAAAATATAATTAATGTCCGAAACAAAAAAAAAGAAATTTAAATATAAATACATTAGCTTTTCGTGAGAAACTTTTCGATGACAAATTAAAATTATGTGTTTTCAACGTTGTGCGTGGTAGCTGTAGTCGCGCAGTCTACAGTGTCTGTACTGAATAATATACAACTAGGTCAGTGTCGTTATTGTTCGAACAGTCTAAACAACGCCTGTTCTACGTCCATATTGATATATTTACCATAAGTGTCGTAGATTCAATTTTTTTTTTTTTATGGGAAGTTTAAAGTATATTTATGATTACAAGTTAAATTAAATGTCATTTTTATTGAATTTGGAATTATTAGTAACACTATCATATTTGCGCTACCATGATAGAATCTTATACAAGTATGTGTTGTAAAATAAACATTAAATACTAAACGGTAATATTAAGTATGTCAAAAAAAATTATAATTAATACTAAAACTGTTAAGGATCCACCAATTGAATTATTACTTTATTAGAAAAAAATAAAGCTATGCGTAATTTATTATATAGATGTATAATACTATTATACATGTTGATTTATACTTGTATTATTTTTCTATTATCTAAAGACCAAGGTAATATAAAAAATATTTTTGTGGAATGTGTAAACTCCTTATCCCCCTCTACGTAACTATGCCAATGTTAACTATCATGCAATCACGTTTGTTACACTTTTATGAGGTGTTATATGTATGTATGTATCTAAAGGCCTCTAAATTCAGATGGTATGAGTCAACCTAAGTATTTTTCTGGGGTAGGTATTTTATTAAGTGATATACGTAATATAAGAGAACGTTCCACTTGATAAGTTTCTGTTGATACATTTTTGTGATCCATAGTGATAGCTAATGGTCTTCTGAGCCACGATGTTTCTTTCCTCTTTGATCCGCCACTAACTATGGCCTACGCCACCCAATATATAGAATAGTACCGGAGAGATAGCTGAAGTTGTGTTTAAAACACAAGAACAATAAAAACCCAATCCATTGTTTGACTTCTTGTTAACAGGTTCTGTTATTGATGCGAATTTATTAATCACAAAAATAATTAATATTATTATTATTATTATTATTATTATTATTATTATTATTATTATTGTTATTGCTATACTTATTCTACTGAAAACTGTCGATGTTTTCGCATTGTGGAAATTGTGATTGATGGTAAATCGAAAAATATGTTTTGTTAAATATATATTGCAATATATTGTGTTAACAAACGAGCATCAATGTAAGTGAGCAGTGAACAGTGATTATATGAAATAACGTCGAATTGGAAATCCCAAGTTATTGATTCCCAACAATTTCATAACTTTTCATATTTCATACTTAATGGTATCTAATGTGTTTTTTTTATATTTCGCATGTGAAACACTGTGTTTAAAACCGTGAGTATTCATTTTTTTGTCGTTTGTTTAAGCCACCCTATCGATGTTAGTGGTAAAAAAAATACAAATAACAAATCATATATATATATATTTTTAACCAACCTGAAATGAATTATTGCTCTGCTACACCGACACGCACCATTCACGGTTTATGGTCACCAACACCGAAATAAATGACGCAAAAAAGTATAAAAAACAATTTTTTTTATCCTTTCCCCATCCCCCTTATGCGATGTACATTTAGGCATTGTTGGCGAGTATTTTTATTCGGTCAGTTCATACGTGTATGTTGTTAGATAAATACAGCAGCAGCGCGTGTCAAACAATGTGGTTTTGAGTAAAATATATTTCTACGAATTATGACCATACGAAAAAAAAAATTATACCAACTGGGTAATATAGGTATTACGCTGACTGTGTGTGCGAGGTTTATGATATTGGAAAATGTACCAGAAATTATTGTTTGTCCTTGTTGTAGCTCATCTGACTTTTGGAAGATAGTATTTTCCATGGTAGAAAATCGCACATATTTACGTAACAACGCGTGGTCATGTACGAAAATAATATTTAATAACACCAAACAATATATTATATACTATCCGCTAAAACGAGAACGCAATAAAACTGCAAGCGATGTATTTTTGTGTTTATTATTATTATTATTTCTGATCGTTTTTTCCGAAAACGTAATATAACGAGTCACTTCGCATGGAAAATAACTTTATCGTCATTTTAGCGTTGGATATAAGTTTAAGAATTTTTCCCCTACATTTTTTTATTACTCCAATTTCAATGCTTTACTCCTCGCATCAATAAAAACCGCCACCACTATTGCGGGCTTGTCATCGTATCATTATCGTCAGTGTCTCTACCGCCCTCGTGAACCACTCCTAGCCGCACTTGCACCTCCGGAAAAAAAAGGATTTTCATCAGATAACCGCCCATATAGCACGTAGCATCAACATCGAGTGAGCTGGTGGCGACGTACGGGTGCGAGGGACGGTTGAACAGAAACTCTGATATCGTATATATGTGCATTATCCGGAAGATAAAAATTCGTTGCACGGTGTTCGGGGTACACAGAGGGGATTGATAATAATGGATACGTCATTGTCGTCAGTGTCGCCAGTCGCCAGTTAGTTTGTTGGTTGGGCAAGTGGAGAGGGTGGGTTGGCAAGTCGTAAAATTAAATGAAGAGTCGGCTGTGCGTTATCGTTACTCGATCGGGCAGATATCTTTTGGACCGGAAATCGTGGCTATAAAAATTTATGAGTTATTCTCCACGCGAATTCTGTTGTGTATATATGTGTGGGTATGTATGTATATGTGTGTGTGTGTGTGTGTGTGTGTTTGTATGCTCATCACAACGAGTGACTAGAAGTTCGCTGCTGAAACCCGAAGGCAATGAGTGGCGGTAGTATTTTTATTTCCCGTTCGGCGGTGGGACTCGTGAATTTTTATGCTCTTCCAAAGGCCACGCTCTCGATCCAAATGACTATTGATAAGCTGCTGTGTGGCGTGGCCGTTTTAGTTCCCCGTTTTATATCTTCCATTATATATAATATACATGTGTGTGCTTGAGCGTGTGTTTCTACGCCCCCAAAACTCCACTACTGCAGTCGTTTTAGTAAATCCGTCGTGTTTACTTCACTTCGGGCACAACAGCATGCAACGGTACAAGATGTGATATTTTATGCTATTTTATGTATTTTCACGGACGGCCTCAGAGTTTTTTTTTTTTTGCGTCGACGTCAGAATGAACAAATGCTTTGTTCTAAAGTTTTGAATTGTTCGTCTCGAGTTCCGTTTCGACGAATCATCATCAGCTAGTTGTTGTTATTTGAATTAACAATAACGAATCCCAAATGAGTTTTGAATACGATTAATTATGTTGAATTGGATTGTATAAAGACAGCTCGTTTTAATTCCAAACATTTCACGCAACTTTGTGCGACTCGGACAAACACCAGCAAACTTTGTCGTTTCGTCAATTTGTATTAAATGTACGCTTTAAATCCATTTACTTTGATACGCAACGCGTTATATTTATATAACCGTTTCTATTAAATACCCCCTTTCTCTACTTGTCTACTTAGGGAAGTATATGAATCAGGCATCACAATGATTCCTCTTCGTTACGTCTATACCGTTGCTTATCTAATATCCTGCTGTATCCATAGTCAACAATATGTATTTGATTTTCTGGAACTAGAAATTATATGTAAATGCTTTTGAACCAAATCTTGTTTGTGTTTGTTTATTTGTGTACTAGTTGTTATATTTGTAAGAATGCTATTATGGAATTTTTGTTTACTTTTTTTGACAAATTTTATAAAGATAATTTTAATAATTAGCAAACGCTTTTGATTTAATATGTACAACGAATAGCATTACACGTTGACTCTAAATATTTTACCACCAATGGTTTGGTAAAGATTGCAGATAAAGAAAAGAATTGAACTTAAAATAAAACAAGATAAAAATCTTGCGTGTTCTTTTTTTTTTTTTATTATTTATTTGAATCTAATTGAAAGGCAATTTATCTCCATAGTATTAAAGGAATATTATATAGAAGAAAACAGTTTCCAAAGTTTAATAATTTGGAATGATCTACGGCAAAATGCCCGCGTATACTACCAATGATGTTCAATTCAATTTCTATACCGAACGAAGCGTAGGTATTCCAATTTAATCTTACCTTAAAACATATATAAGCACAGTATTCGTATCCTAATAGATGTTTATTAATTTACAACAGCAGTAAGTTTCATTTCAGTAAAAGCAGAAGTTTGAAGAATGCAATTTATAATTCAGATAGATTTCAGGAAATAAATTAACTTAATTATACACTTATCGAAGTATATTACGAGACACTCCCTATATATTATTATTTTTTATGTTTATTTTATAATTATCAGCGGTACAAGAGAAAGTGTTTTAAAAATCCTCACTAGATGTGTATCTTCACGTTAAACCAGAGATTTATGATCTAGAGAAATTAGTGCCGATCTTAGACCTATTCGTTTTATTTTAGTTGTAAAAAACCTGACGGTGGCACTGTATTTGAATATGCAGTCTGCATTCGAAAATCTTTTCCATTCTGGAGTTGGTTTCCCGCTACACGGTTCCGGAAGTATTTACGTTCGTTCTCTGGATCAGTAAATCTCTTTTAATTGAGAAAACCATAGTGACGTGCACACGGAAAAACTTCTGGGCCAGTCCGACCCTGGATAATTTGTATCCTACAGATAAATCCAAGATACCTCACCTCCCTGTCGATAGATTTTTCCTTTGCTCCCTGCTTTGCTTAGAATGTGTGACTCTTGTGTAATATTGCACTCCTCGCCACGGTACTTTCAACCAAACCCAGTATCCACGAAGTTTAGTGAAATAAGGTATTTTGGATCACTTAAAAATGTTGGGTAAAAGTCTAAAGGTCAGCAGTAAATCACTTAATACGTAGGCATGAAAAAGTTTAGAGAAAAAGAAAAGAAAAGAAATCGAGTAATTTATCGCACGCGTGTAACTGAATGATGCCAGTTTTATTTTTCCTATCCTTGTACATCCGATTGAATTTCAGAAACAAAGTTTATACGAGTACTTAAACATCTGTAAATTTATCTTATGCATGCTAAATTAAAACGTACACAAACTAACCAATTAAATAAATGTTTTTTTCTTTTACATTATTTATACTAATAACGAGTGTAGTAAAAATAATACGTATTCAAACATAAATTAATTGAATACAAGTATGAAATAATTAAGTAGTCTACAATTTTTTTATATTATTTTGTTTAAAATATGATTGTTGAAAATTTTTGAAAAAAAACAATTTAAAAAAAAATTGTTTACTCGGACATTTCATATGGACCTGATAAGTACCTATCTAATTTAATTCAATGTATCTATTAAATATAATTATCATAAGTATTTAATAGAAATCTCCATTTCACTTGTAGTTAAATTAAAATTCAAGTATAGAATCACATGAAATAAATGAACGTAAATTGGTGAATTAATTAGACGTGAATCTGTGAATTTTCTTATTAAACCAAATGTCTATTAAGTATTATAATTATATGAAATTTTATTATTATCGGTTCGTAGTACGAACTTCGTATTTTTTGTAGAAACTTCACGTCGCTGTTGTGTTCGTAGTATAAAAATGGATCTACCCGTCCCGTCATTTTACGATAATACTATTTATGGAAACATTTATTTTTAAAATAATAAGTATAAATATTTTTAGGTTTTAGTTTTTGGTTTTTGTTTTAAGCACTCATGAAGTAAATATCCGTGATTTACTAATTAATTACACGTGAATTAAATGCACGGATTTTTAAATTTAAGTACACGTGAACTAAATACTAAATTCGAGAGCTCTAGTATTTAATAATACTTAAATAAAGGTAATTAATATTTGATATTTTGTTATATCTTTACGACAAAAGGCTAAAATATGATGCAAAAATGAATTTAATTATCATGATTTGATATTTATTTTATTAAACATCATTTGAATTTTAATAATGAAATTGTTTAATATTCGATTTATTATCTCAACTTTGTGTTTGCTTTGCTTCTAATTAAAATATTTTCAACATAATTTGATTAAAAAAAAAAAAAAAAAAAAATTAAAAATAGTGTAAAATATTCAAAGAATTCCAATTAAATGCCGAAAAACATTTCTTTATGTTTTAAATTTTGCAAAAAAATATAAAATTGATAAAATATAGTTAATATATATTTTTTTATGGAATTTATCCTTTGCATAAAATCATGTTTACGGTCATTAATCTAACATTTTATCTTAACCAGATTTTAAAGTTTATATGAAGTTTACACCTAGTAATTTAAAATTGTATATAGTAACGCAGTACTCTTATCTCGAAATTAATTTATAAGTATAAGTCTATAGCTCAAAATGTTTCGAATTCGAATTAAGCAGGTGAGTTAGATTTTCACAAAGCTTTCGGTAAAAATTCTCACTCAACAGACCCAAGTATAGAGTCGTATATTAATGTGTGTGTATGTGTGTGTATTTGCTGTTATTTCATTTTTCCGGTTTCGATATTTAATGAGTACTTTCTGTGTACAAACATCATTAATTATTGTGTAACACGCGACCCTCCCAAGAGGTTATTAATTTTTATTTAAATAAGTAAGGGCTGGTAAGGGAGAGAGAGAGGTTTGTTAATTGATGTTGATTTTTTTTTTGCATTACTACAGTCTGATGGAAGCAATTAATGTGTACATGAAAATAATACGATACAATAATTTAGCTTGTGACGAATCGCGAGGAAAAATTTTCATTGTAATAAAATCTAAATATATAGAAAGAAAAAAAAAACAGTTCTTTAGATTTGCTGATTAACCGAAGTTACTATATGAAAAATCACACGGTTAAATTCACCATCACTTTAGTTGAATACAATTTTTGTAAAAAATAGTTTTAAAAAAATCTACTATTTCCAGATTCCTCAAAGAAGATTAAAACGACAGTGGTGTCGTGACCTGCTGTGATAAATTGTATATAAACGTGTAATATAGGTTAACTACTTTCCTGACGAAGTACCTCCAATGGGAGGTCTTTTCACTCCGTCATTCCTGTTTTGTTTTATTATTATATCAAATAAGCTTATTGTTCTAATTTGTAACAGATTGCTAAATAAAGAATTAAGTTAAAAAAAAAAAAAACTATTTCCAGATGTAATTTTATAAATGTATTCAGATATGATTGCTTTTAAGATCTTAAGTATAACAAGTAAATATTCTAATATTATTTAAGTAAACAATATATATATAAATTATAACATGAAACTTTGTCGTTATATATTTCAAATACATATATTTTCTAAAACCATTTTTTTTATTTGTGTGATAAAATGAGTTTTTATGCGTGAAAGTATATGCGTGAAATAATAATAAAACTAAAATTAATTCCTAACTATTTATTGGAAATGGCTGAGAGGTAATTTTTGTATTAAATCGTATACACATTTTCAGACCTTAAATCGACGATGGCCGTATTCACGACTTTGTTTTATATTGATCGAACACAAACTATTCTAATCACTATGTGTGTATCGTGAGATACTTACTATATCGCATCATGTAAATTGTCATATCAAGCAGCGTGTGCTCGACACTGCGTGTATTTTTATTCATTTCACAATCATCAATATAACCAAACAACACATTCGTATACGAGTACCTCAACAGTATAAAAAAATAATATAAATCAAATTTATCGTATTCTTCTCCCATATGCACGTGATTTAATGTTAATATCATCACTGTATATTTGTACATAATCGAACGGGACAACCGTATGCGTATGCATATTTGTATAGTACAGTTCAGTCGTATTTGATAACGCCTTTTGCGTTTCGCACTGCGTTTATGGTCCGGATACGATAAATATTTGCCCGTTTTAATCACACGGTGAAAATCTAATACTCGTCGATGCGCAAATCAAACGGATTTAATTAAACCGGCTGCTGCGCCGTAATATAATTCCGTCAAAGTGTGCCTGTATTTATAACATGCACACATACACACAAACATTTAGTAACATTCGTTTTAATGACGTGTACACTAGAATACGATAGTCGATATTGTCTTTCAGTGCACTGCAGCTCGGTGTGTCGTCATCGTCGTCGTGTCCCATTCGCGGGTCACTGGCACTATTACCGCATTATTGTGTATCAATTTAATACAACGAAGTCTTGTGTGTTTACGTGAATTCGCTATATGGTTCGTCACGTAAGAGGCATCGCCGCAAAGGAGTGATATACCAATTCGCCAAACGGTCAATTAATATACGAGTATAACGGGTTTATCACTGACAATGGTGTTGAATACATACAGAGTGTTTCTGAAACGGTCGAGGAACACTAGTGTATGTGTTTCCTCTGGAGTGGCCAAATGAAGAATATTTTGTAGTATTTTATAATATTTTTTTATCTTTAAAACTTGTACTCGTATTTTATCTAATTATATTTGGAACATTATTTCCAATCAGAAAATTAATACTTGTTACATATTTCTTGCAAATCTCTCACGTGAGTTGATATACGACATAAATTTTGGGCTTGTCATCCGTTTTTCACACCCGAGTCGCCAGGTTCAGAAAATGACTAATCGATTTGTATGAGAACTCTGCAAGATAGACGAAGGTGACAATTATTTGTTGTTATTTCACATATCTGATTAATTAGCACGGTTTTTATTGTAAAACAATCATATATAAACAAAATGTTTTTGAAATTCAATTAAAACAATAGAAAAAATATTTCAAAACATTCTTCATTTGATCACTCTAGAGAGTATGCATACACTAGTATGCAAACATCCTATATTTGTATAAACACATTAAAAGCTTATCCGTGCGGTTCGTTTGATGCTAAAAATATATTAAAAATACATAATTGTGGCATGCTACGTTGATATAATTATTAATGTCAATATCTAATTATTTTGAAAAGAATACGCAAAATACATAACTAATGGCAATAACACAATTTGTATCGTACTGCATCTTTAACCGTAATTAGTAAAATTTAAGTAAACGAGAGGACATATTATTGTTTATTCGACATGACGCTATATGTATCTATTGGCCGGCGATGGAATTGTTCCAGTTTATACGTATTAAAAATGCATAATATGAGTTATTTCGTATTCATAAATTCGGTTTGCAAAAATATTTTTAGCGCATTTTTGTAAATCGTCCTCGATAAAATATTTATGTATGAGTTCACGCATATTATTGATAGTCAGTACTCCGAAGGTTTCTAATATTAGTGTACTATAAGAGTGTAAATCACGATATATTCGTAATATGTTTGAACAATATATATTTTATCAAGATTTGGTTAATCCGTTTGTTGTCATTCATTCGATGAATACATTTTGTTTAATAAATTCGCGTGTAGATTGGCCAGAATATTTATGGCCAACTGACGGACATTTGACAATTTTGTCGGGCGATTGACGGAGAAAAATTGTTCGAGTGATGCTCTCTGCTATAGCCACCACGGAATTTTCTGCTCTACGTCTTTTTTAACTAAAACTAAATTAAATTTGTTGTCTATGTTTTTTTTTCCTTTTCTCCTTTTTCATTCAATGCTCTAGAATTTCAATATTTCAAAACGACGAGGGTAAAATAATAATAATAATACTGCTCGAGTGATGGGGAACGGGTTTTCACGGTCGTCAAAAGACCTGTCAACCATTGTCAGAGTGCGGGTTTCCGTCAGGGTGTGTAAAGCAGAATAAAAACTAATAGCGGGAAAAGGACCGACGATGACGAATTTAACGAAACAATTACAGTTGTAGAAAAGAGATGCATTTGGGAAAGAAAACAGCGATGAGTAGTCTGCGGAGAACAACAATTCGGTATTGATAATACTATTGTTATAATTTGTAATTTTATTTATTTTATTTTTATTTGAGGTTTTGACGGTAAAAAGATCTATTATGTAAGTCTTTATGTTTATACATGATCACATTATCAATGCGTTGTTAATTGTATACAATAAGTGTACCGATATGTTTTTATAACTATTTAAAGGTACTTAAGTATAATATCCATTAATAATTTTGTTTCAGTTAAATGTTACGCTTGGATGTTTTCATAAATTGTTGGTGTTATTTGCGTTCGGAAACTTCCATTCTTATCCAATGTCTATAATGGCTTTAATTTTTGTTCGTGTTACTTGTGAAACGTTCGACCATGATCTGATAGGTTCCTGTTTTAGGGCAAATTTACTTACATAATGAAATTATCGCATTGTTTTTAAGATAATACTGAAAAAAGTTTTCCCCCCTGAGATGTTGTAATCTACTGTGCTTTTCACTTCTTCCCTAGTAATTTTAATTTGCAGTCTTGAATTTATATGTTTCTATTTCTCTAAAGTTTAATATTAAGTTAACCAATTCCATATATTTTCACCGCTTAAAAAGGGCATTATTGTCTATCGTTTTTCATGCCTCTTATTTCTCGTTTCTTTTCTATGTACATATATAATTTTTCGTTGCCTACGACTATTAGGCATTGTTAATTTAATTATGTTTAGTTTAAATAATTAAATATAACGTATACCTTAAACTTGATGCTCAGAGTGTTTATGAATTTTCTGATTGTTTTATTTAAATGTTATTTCGGTCATTTTCAGTATAGATGTTGCACCCACTATAGAAATTTACTTTATAATAATCATAAAGAAATTAATTAATTATTCATGTATGCATATATATGTGTGTGTATATAAACTAGCTGAATTACCCGATTTCGCCTCGATGTAAAATATTTGTGTTTTTTAACGTTTTGTCCTAATGTCTATAATCTAATTCTCGACAAGTTGAAACGTTTCATACACAATGCGCCATTTACTGTTCTAAGATATGCACATGATGTTGATCCACGGGCGTGGTACATAATAAGTCGCAAATAGTTTTTAACCGAACTAATAGGTAGTTATGAAGTGATCCTCGTTTTTAAAACTCAATCATGTAGCAACTGGTATTGTCGAAAATTTCATCCTCAATAATTAAATCTACGAGTTTCTTGACTTTTAAATGAAAAATATCTGCAACAATGTAATTTCAATCTTTGCTAAGTTATTATGTAAGATATTGAGAAACATATAAACACATATATGTATAATTACTAAAAACGTAATTTATAGTGTAGTTGATTTTGTCATAATTTGTGCAGATATCTACTTTGTATTCGTATATTAGAATATGATAATTCTCATGAGTGCATAACAATTGCTCTTATGTTTTGATGTTCAGACATATTATTCGCTTGATTTATATAAGTTATTGGATTTACTTCAAGAATTCAGTTTATTTTAATACATTTATCAAAAACAATAAAAAATATTATTTATTGTAGTCACATTTGTAGTAAATTGGGAATTATTTAATTTTTTCATTTCAAAGGTAACAGTTTCTTTTTTAAGATTTAAATTATTTTAATATACTTAAGGTAGGTACCGTTGGCAGCATTAGTTACTCGTATTTATAAGTAAATATATTTTTTCTCATTATTTTATTTTATAATATTTTGCATTTAAAGTATTGAATTCCTTGATTATTCATCATCCATTACAATTTAATTTTGTAAATATTTAAAACGTATACGTATAGGCTTTTATATATTTAAATGCGTATATTCTATTTAGAAATCTTATAGAATTCCGTGAATAAACGAATTGGAATGAATCGCTTACCCGATGGTTATTAAATTTAGCATTTTGTTTCGGCCTGTCAGCACTTAAGTCCTATCTCATTAATAATTAGGATCCCTTACAGAAACAAACCACCATCAACAGCGAGTGCAATGCGTATTTCCTTTTAACACATTGATCGACATACCTAAGAGACTAAGTTTAGCTGGTTTCTTGATATGAGTTACAGTAAAATAGCAAGTACATGATGTGTGATACATGATTAGTAATAATTGGAGGCCGATTTCCAAATATCCGTGTAAAAATTATTATGAATAAACAACTTATTCAAGTTAGTATACCATCGAACATTTTAAGTATTTAATAAATCCGAATGCGAGATAACATACTTTTAATTTTCTTGTAACATTGTGACTAACACGGGCATTTTTTAAACAACTGTAGACTTGTCGAAAGGCTTTCCGATGAATTATCCTAAAGCTACGAATTGTAAAACTGATCTATTAAAGAAATTTATTCTCGGCAATTCAGAAAAATAGAAATAATATTTTCAACTCCGATAAAAATCCCCACAGTAATTATTTTATTTAAAAATTAAAAAAAAAAAAAAAAATGTTTTATATTTCTATTAATATTATTAATATAAGCGAAATGCTGAAGTAACAGCATACAATCCAACAACCAAAATTATGTAAAAAACATAGTGAAAAATTATAAACACCTAACTAAAAATACATACGCAGAAGGTTATGACCAAAACTTAATCTAGGAAATCTATCTATTATGTCTCTACTTAAATATTTTGGAACAATGTTTTAGTGGGCGTGCTAGGGACCCATTGTCTGAATGAATTTGCATATGAAATTAGTAGGTTGGACCAAATCGATTCCTAAAATGTATAAAAGACACCAAGTTTGTTCAATAGTGAAATGCGACTTTTAAAATATAAACGACATTATTAGGTTATCCTGAAAAATCCATTTTTCATTGTATTTACTTTTAAATTAAATTGTTTATTACTAGTTATGCCTGTGATTATTTTCATCTATTAGTGTTCAGTTTGAGGAGTTGTCGGTGTTGTGAGAAAACCAACTATATGATCATACTCGAAGAGTTGTACTAATTTTCGTACGCATATAAAATATATATATATATATATATTTATATAATTTATACTATGAAAATTGTTAGTTAATTATATACATTAACGTTATATTATTTACAAATGTATAATATGAACATATTATATAACATATGTTTGTGCATATTTTTATATTCATTTTATTTTAGTTGACTTAAAATATTAAAAAGTATTTAAATGTACCCTTTAGTATTGTTTTATGATGTAAGCTTATTTATTATATAGTTTAAGCCTGATGTTGACCTATGCATTTACAAATCTAAAAATAAAAAAAATTGAAATTATTCTCATATAATAAATAGCGACAGTACAGAAATCATGATGTGTAAAATAAGTTGAAGAATCATCGAAATAAAATTGTTTTATTTAAAATATCAAAAAACTTTATATGAATTTACATCAAAGTAAACAGCTTTTATAATATAATCTTAGTTAAAACAAATCGATTTTATTTTATAAAATGTTTTAAATGAATGTTCGTGTAATCCAATTTTGGCTCATGAATATTTATACAATATATATCATAGGTTATATTATTAAGAACAATTATAAATATTAAAATATTTTGACAAATTCCTAATTCACTGATGGAGTTATTAAACTGTAAGTCGTTACACATAATTTAAGTATTTAATTAATTATTTCCCAGCTATAACTTAACTGTAAAATATTAAGCCAAATAATGAATCGTATACTTTAATCTAATTTATTTCTTCCATTAAACAATATCAATAAATGTATTTTTAAACGTTATTTATTATAATATTTATTTTTTTCTGTATGTACAACTCGGGGCTGAAAACACCACATAGTCACGCGAATGGCGCATTTACTCACTATGTATATGTATACGTATAACTCGACAGTTGTACATATAAATGTGTTTGTGTGTGTGTGTGTGTGTGTTTGTACACGACTTGTCTTTTATAAAATTACGATTTGACTGCACGCGTGAATAATTGCTAAAAGTTACAATTATTTTAATTTTAAAGCGAAAGTGAGGCCAAGCGTTATACATTTTATCCCGTGGTGTTATATAGTAAAGACATGAAATCATTATGCGTATATTAAGAATAAAACAAACTTGTACGTGGTAAGCCCATATAGCACTTGTCGTTTTCCTTGAAGTTCACATGAAACCGACCGTATATGAGATACTTACAACTCACACAACTCTGCCAATCATATTACGAAAAACCGATTTGGTCTAGTTTAGTGTGTTTGGTTGGACGCAGTATCGTGACTTCAGGCGTGTTTGCAGTCAGTTATACTTGTACATATACGATTACAAATATTTTATAAAATATATGAGTATAAAAAGAGTTATATATTTTATAAAATATTTGAGTATAAAAAATATATGAGTATAAAAAGAGTTAACAGCAGGGACAGCAGAATAATAATAATAATTTTCCCGCAAACCATATTCCATTTTGGAATCACTCCCCCTTCCACTCAGAATCCGTCTTTCTGCGGTGCATACGTCTTAATGAACCCTATAAGCTATTTTCTATTTTGCGACCAATAAAACTGAGTTATTATCGAATCAGGATGGTTATCGGATACATATTCACCTCCATTGTGGACTTCACCTCTGTCTCCCCGCCGCACGCATTATTGTCCTCCTCTCCAGAGATTCCTCGGTATATATGCTGCTTCTGCCGCTGATTTTGATTGCCCCCATCCTCGTCCCCATCCAGCGCATACAGCCAACAAGGTCATGCACGCACCCTCGGAAACGTTCATAAATGGGTGAAATTCCAGAAATTAACGATTTCCGATCATTTTTGGTGTCAAAGGTCGTATTTTTTCATTGATAAAATTGCGTAACTCGCAGAACTAATCGAATTTTATAGATTTAATTAAATACCGAATGCTATGCAAACAAAAAACCTTTATAGTCCGTGAAATTTAGGATGGACAAGTTGAACAAAAATATACATTTATAAATAAAATCACATAAGACATAAAAATATACACCGACTCGGAGTATTATTTCGAGTATATGTAATTCATGTAGTGTTGATATCATTGTTTTACATTCGATTCGTTTATATTAAACATTTTTTAATGTTTTACTGTACGTATATGCATTGTATAAGCACACATGTGCACATAAAGTGTAAATGTAAGCAGGTTTTTTCTATAATTTCAGTTTTTTGACCAAAAAATATTTATAAACGCATTAACTTTTAATAATATATAGGCATGATATACTTGACACACTAATTTATCTCGTGTTCGCCTATACGCATACATTTTGTTTTTTTTTAATATTAATTTTTTTAAGCAATACAGGTTATGTTTGAATTAGAAAATTTATATTAAGTCGTATACAATTAACGAACAAAAAAATTAACTAAAGTCTGCATTTTTAAAGATAAATTGTATTTAGTAACATTACTGGAAGATTTATGTATACTTTTATGCAAAATATTATATACAGAATGAAATTTGTATTGTCAGTTTATTTTTATTTAATCTGTATTAATATGCTCATGAAAAGTTAAATTTTTGAAAACATTAAGTGCAATAGTTTAGTGAACCAAATAGTAATATTTTTGTCTTAGGTGTGTGTTCATTATTTATAAAAGTTTAAATATACTCTCAACGGGAATTAATTTATTTAATTAGAACTCAAGTGTAAACTTAAAAACAACATTTTAAGGTTGAAGCCAGAGGCTTATTGTTATAAATAATAATTTGTAACCATTTTTCTGAATTACTGTCTACCAAGATACCTTACAATCGAAAACAATCTTAAGTTTTCTGGCGCCTATTTATGTCTGGTGACAATGTTACATAAAACTTTTAGATACTATACAAACAAATTAAATTAAAAAATGTTTCCTCTGTATTAATAATAGCAAGTGTTTTATGTGCATACAGTTTAAGTTTATCTAATATAAATACAAAATTAATTATGTTGATCAATTCTTAAAATATACGCAATTTCCATAAAACAAAGTAAATAAAATGAAAAAATAACAAAGGCACGCATTTATTATGCAGAAGCTTGATAATATTATTCAAATACAATGTCAAAAGAAAAGTTATTATAACAAAATTGTCCAACAAGCCTTTTTTTGCACATTTGTTTTAATATTAAGCATTTTATGTGTTACTTTATTTTTTATTTAGGTGGGTTTAATTTTACATCAACATGATTAATAAAAATCAGTCTGATTAAGATAATGTATTTATATATTCAATGTTGAATATACATAAATTATTTTTTCGTTCATAATATAATATAATATATTAATTTATTTTGCTGAAAATTGTATGTTTATTTTAACTAATTAAATAGTTTAAGTTTTGACAATCAAATTTTATTTACTCAAAAAATAAACTCAAATTTGTATTTTCTGTAATTTAATTTACGATTATATGAGGTAAAATTAAATAATATGTAGAAACTTATGTTTATTAAA
Source organism: Sipha flava (assembly GCF_003268045.1). Lineage (NCBI taxonomy): Eukaryota > Metazoa > Arthropoda > Insecta > Hemiptera > Aphididae > Sipha > Sipha flava. Next base: position 1,544,330 of record NW_020271825.1, read on the forward strand.
ATAATATTTGATTTATTTTAATTTTTAAAAACTAGTTACTTGTTATACACAAGAGGTTATATCGTGCTACGTTTATATAGAATTATTAAAATTTTAGTAAAATCTAAAATTTTAATTGTAGCTGATTAACATAAATAAACAGATTAATAATATTACTTTTTTTTTTTAATTATATGTGTACAAATAAATATAAATTAATAAAAGTTAATAAAAAAAAATGAAAAAAATTTGTATTTATTTTATTTTCATTTTTATACGGATGAGTAAACCTAGAAATGTACATTATCATTTGATATAATGATTGGAATATTCATCGTATATAATTATTGAAATATTTTTTAGTAATTTTAACCGGTCGTATTATTTATTTATTTAATTTTTAAAATCATCGGGATGTTTTTGGTTTTATTATGAATATGAATTTTTTTCTGTTACAGGCGAGCTCATTTAAGAAACTGTTTGGAGAAACTGAAAGAAATGGTACCGTTGGGCCATGAATCATCCCGACATACAACTCTGGGCTTGTTGACTAAAGCCAAACGTTTCATAAAGGTAATTTTTATGAATATATTTATTTGTATATTCTTAATTACTATTTCCTCGCACACTGTCAAATGGCATTTTTTGGAATAAATTATAAACCCTTCCCATATCTTATAGTATAGATAATTTACGCCCTGGATGGCTTAAGGGGATATTTTAGTATCTTTGAGAAAACTGCTTAACCCAATCAAAATATTCACCATCGTTGGTAGAGAGGGGGGCGATAATTATCGTTTTTCTCTATGTATGTAATAATAAAGGCTCGAGTTGTCTGTTTGGGCAAGGTTTTTCAACATAAGCATTGTGACTTCCATATTCGTCTCCAGTTACTATCAAAGTAGATGCTTTTTATTATTATTATCATTATTCATATGGAAATTGTTAAGCAGTTTTCAAAATTAGAAAAGCCGTGAACCCAAATATAATTACAACCTTTGTGATAAGGGAGTAGTATGGACATACGCAAATAGGTTAAACACATTATACCTATAATAGCAGAAATTAAAACACTATTTAGAAAAATGAAAATGTTATTTTCATATTTTGTGAGTGCAAGTATTTTTGTTTGATCAAAAAATCCCGGTTCGTATTTTTACTTTTGAAAATGTAATCGCTCGACCAATAATAAAACGATCATCCTGTACAAATATTATTTACTTCAGTAATCAAGCGTAATGATTATGGTTTTAATCTGAGGTATTGGGTCTTATGGTAAGAGTAGAATATTAGTGGTAGTAGTGCACGATGATTATGCGGCAGTCGGAGAAGGGTGGTAGAGGTGTTTGTGAACAGTATGTACATATCTACGTATATGTTGTAGAGACATGCAATAACCCTTAGAGTTTTAATGAAACCGGACGCTGTTTTTGACGGGTATACGTTTTACGACCGACGTTTCTACGTCTACATATTATTTGTGTATGTAAGTTTGTGTGTACACTGTGCGGTGTACGCAAACAAAATGATTTTTTTTTTTTTTTTTAAATAAATCGTCGATTACGCATACCACGTATCGGAATTAAAACCATCCATAAATATTTGAAAATCGTGTCGATCGTGCAGATTATACAATGCAGTATATTAACTATAGCGTCGAATATCACTCCGTGGTCGTCGTGTAACACTGTACATTTAAAGCCGACCACTCACTGGAGTATTTAATTGTAATGTAACAGAATTCGTGCTAGTTTGAATGTTACATGTTACAAACGACCGGTGTGTACATTTAGGGTCGATCACTACTCTTTATCGGTTGTTTGCCAATCTATCATCATCAGTTATTATAAATATATATGAAATAATATACGAGTGTATCACCGGGTTATGCGCTGCGAGCAACTGGTTCGCCGTCAATCGTAATGGACGTCACGATGTCGTACGTGTCGTAATGTAACATTCCTTTGATATTCGTCAAAATACCGAAATTCGGGTAGATCGATGGCGTCATGGGTCGAACACGAGCGAATGATACAGTAACACCGTACACGGCTGAACATTACTGTTACATTACGCCTAAATGCTCCGGTGTGTATATGGCTTAACAGTCAGCTATAGATCTTTACTCCTTTAACTCTAATGCAACCTGCACATTTTATTGATGAAAATTAGCAACTTGAGATCGATTTTTTAATTATTTAAATGCATTATCTCGTCTCAGAAAATGCTGCGTGGTGTATAGAACATATGTTGTTTACGTATTACGACAAAACGAGTGAAACGTAACCCTACATGAGTGAATTGTTATATTTTAAAATGCCCACGTTTTTTTCCTTTACTTTTTTTGTTTTTATTATTAGTGTACAGAAGTTGAGATTATATATATCATTGAATTTCCATTGTAATTTTTAACGGACTACGAACTTATTTTTAACCTTAACCTTTTTAATTGGAGTGATTTTTTTAATATTTTCTGATTAAAATGTTATATTTTTTTCCATATACGGCATACACTACGTACACGCGTTGTCGAATAATTATCATACCAAATAAATTTCACTATTTTCCCTCGTAGATATTGAAATGACGTCATGGTAACATAATGGTTTTTTTTTTTATATTATTTTATTATTATTCGTCCAAGCTATCTAATTTTATATAATGTTGAACAAATAATGTGCCAAATAATTATTTGGTAACTCAAAGTCTAATGGTATGAATTGAATGCCGTTTCTAGGTGATAAGAGTAAAGCTTTTACTACCCCGTTTGTATAGCACCTATAATCCAACTACGAATGTACTTTAAAGGTGACAGTTTTGACGTGTCGAGTCTAAAGTATCGATTTATTATTATTTTTTTTCTCAAAAATATTTCCACTGAAATAAATTCTTGGAAACCGTTTTATAAATATGTGAATTGACATTTTACTATTATTATTGTTACATATATTTTTTGTTTTGTTTTTTTCTCGATTTTGAGGGCAGCGTCCATTATTTTGATTGCTAAAAAAAGCTGACAAAACATTTCATTGGGAAACAATATCGTTGTTACCCATTTTTTGTGGTACATATATTTTTATATATAAATTTAAGAAACCTTTTTGTATTTCCTTCTTATCGATAGTATTCCTCTGAAAATAAAATAAATACCACTAAACATTTTTTCCCTGCGCATAATACAGAACTATAAAAATCAAGTGGTTTTGGGATTAATATGACACGTTTCAGTTTCTAATTTTTCTTTATGACATTTAAATATTCAATTTCATCGCACACCGTATTCTTCTTAGGTCAATTATTCTATAATTAGAAATCGCGTTTAATTAAATATCAGTTACATATATTGTTTTACATGTATAATTTAATATATGTCGTAATTCCGATCTACTCGTAATAAATTTAATTATTATCATTCTTATTACTACTACATTATATCGATGATTATCAGAAATAAATTCGGTTTTGTTGGCGCATATTTGTTATCATTGTTAGGTATAAATAATTTATTCGTGCGGGTCGGTTTCTAATTATTATTTTTGATAAAAATTGTCATATATACACGAGAACTTTACGCAAGTAAAATATATATTTTAGGCAATGTTAGTTCTAAATACTTTAAACATGGACTCCGATTTGTTTAAGTGTATGCGTTTGAGTCCAAATTAATATTTTTATTTTGGAAGAATGATTTTATTTTTTAATCCTTTATCTGTTTCATACATTTATAAACTATGCTTTATAATCAGATTAATGGAACGACAATTTGTCAAAGATGCATATTCTTCTAATGAATTATGCACATCCAGCCTTAATAATATTAGAGCATGTGGGATAATCGTATTATTATTATGTGACTTTCGCGTGAGATAAGACGCACGTACTTTTCATCGATATATAGTGAGTTTTGTTATTAGCAAAAAAATCGCCATCACCGTGAGAGAAACGAAATCGTTTTAATTATGACAATGGCGTGAAATTTTAATTCGTTAAAATTACGAAGCTTTCGCTACGCCTATACGACGAAATAATAATAAGATATTTATTATGTATACGTATATTTTATATATATCAACCGTGCATGTGCATGCCCATATTCTAAGGATTAATTATTCAGAGCGGTTTCCAGGAAAAGGAAGTTGTAAGGCAGGACAACGATGAGGGTGTACTTTGTGTACACACTCGAGCTGAATAAAAAATACCGTTATATATGTGTATACAATGTTAAATTGTAATAGTCTTGGCGGGGGCGAAGTCATTTGATTTTCCAACAGTTACAACATGATGACATGTGTGCGTATAATACGAATAACTCTCTCAGAATTTATGTTTATGTAAAAGGATTATATAATATAACATTATCGTTATTATTATTATTATTATTATTATTATTATTATTGTTATTATTATTATTATTATTATTATTATTATTATTATTATTATTATTATTATTATTATTATTAGTATTATTATTATTATTTTTTTTTCATTGTACCGTAAATTCATGTGCGAATGGAAAATACACGTGATTTTACACTGCTACACCATCGTCGACTCGCCTTTTATAAACATTTGCGTACACTATAATATTTTATACAATAACGATTAAGTGTATATGCAACGTCGACGTGCGTAATTTAATAATCGCGTAATGTGACCTAACCTAACGCGGTCCGTCGTCCGGAACAAAATAAAAACAAAACAGAAATAATTTAGCAATCAGAGGGAAAAAAAATAATAATTTACCTTTTTTAAGTATTTGCTGTGCATTTATATGCATTGTATGACATAACCTATTACAAGAGGGGATGGATCCTTTTGAAGTTGCTAATTAATTTGACTATCTGTATTAAAGTTTGAGAACAAACGCCTTTTGAAATAAATAATGTATTTGTTTTAATTAGATTGTATGTATTTAATTATCGTTAAGTACTAAGTTTGTGAATGGTCGAAACTTGTTTCTAGAAACTTGTTCACGTCTATTGGATTTCCGACGTATAATTAGTTGATCTAAAGCCCATCGTTTTTGTCTACTCATCCGAATTGCTTTCGTTATTGCGCCAGTCAAACCAAAGGAAGTGGGTGATCAGGACAAAGTGTATAACAATGGAGGGGCAGATTACCGCTTTAAATTTATATCATCCTCCGATTGTCCGGGATTGCGGACGCCGCAGTTTCTCCAGGATTGTCTATTATTAATTCGGTCTGGTAGCTGAATACATGTATGTATATGTATGGAAAGAAATATAAGGAAATGAAAGAGAGAAGAAAAATAATAATAACAATAAATTCTGGATTCTTCTTTTGTCGTTGCCGATCCTAATACCGCCGTTCCGGTAGTAGTTTGAACTCGAAAATTGGTCGACTAAAGAATATAACAATAATATTAAATAAAATAAAAAAACGGTTTCGTTCCTTTTGGTGGGGGCAGGCCAATGAATGGAAGCAGTTCTTTTGTGTTACTGTAGACACACGTAACGACTAACCCAAAGACGTAATAAAACCATGGCTTTATGAGACGTGATGAAATCGCCAGAAACCAAGGGCTGAAGAGGAAAGGCCTTATTTAAATATCAAACAGAGCGTGCAAGGGAAAAGTGGATTTTTTCTATTTTCGGACTTGCTCCATTTTCTTTTAGTAAACAAATTGATGTTCATGTATCGGGAAGAGTTTTTTTCTATTTCATTATTATTTATTTTTTATTCTTATTCCCTTCCGGGGAAATAAAAAACAACTTCTGTCAGAATTAATTTTATTTGCTTTAGTCCAAACATAAGTATACATGCTGGCTTGTGTGTCTAACTTTAACTTACAAATATGATTGCGTATTCATAAATGAGCTGTTCAAATACTGTATCGGCTTTATCCAAAGAGTACGTGTTTAATAATGCAAGATAAAAAGACTTGCCTTAAACTTCTAACATAGTTTGCACGCCGTTCTAACTTAGTGCAGTTTCATAAATTTTGGTATGCTTATTATGTGTGCTTGTGCGAATACCCAACTTTATAATAACACTGTATGATTTGCTTGGGATGGACTTTCAAATGAATTCGTAAGATAGGTATTATTTGTTGTTCTATGTATATACAAAATATGATATACAAGATATAGTAGACTGTATAAACAATTTATGGATATATTGACAGACTCTTTTGTTACTGAACATACGAATAAAAAAACTTAATATTACAATATATTTATATATTTATATTATATATATATATATATATATATATATATATATATATCAATATATTTATATACATATAAATATATAATAATCATTTACAAGCTTAAAGTATAATAAAAAGTAACCAATTAGCATGAGTCGACCTGGAACCAGTTCAGTGGTAAAAAAAACTCCAATAGTTAATTGAGGCATCCAACTTAACGATGATGGTGAACTTCGGCCCGTCGGTGGTGATAACTACAAACACGTACGTACCGAATGATGGCAAATAACTTTAATCGAAAGGCGTACAGTCAGAAAATAATTGACGCGTACATTCACCGATGATGACAACGTAAGATATAAAAGCGAAAAAATAATATAAACGCCTAAGTTTTGTGTAGAGCGACGGTAAAGGTAACAATGCTTAAAATGGCGATGTGCGTTGTTAAAAGGTGACGAACAAGCACAGTGTGTGGAACAATCACAAAAAATAGTAATCCGTAAACGGTAAAAAAAATCAAGGCGACAAATAGGTGGACGTGTCCATAACATGTGTATTTTACGAGTACTACACATTAGCCAGGAAGCAGGATAAGACATAGTTTTTATTTAATTAATTTACGTCGCGTCGGTGTCGGTATATTGAGGTTAGCACATGTCGGAACGATACAGTTCATGTTTCATCGATCAAATGGCATATTATAATACGTTTTTGAACAATGTGTTTTATTCGATTACAATCATTATAATTATTGTCAATACAATAATTTGTAACATTGGACGATTTTACTACAATATTGATACTTTATAAATTAATGTGTTGAAAGAATTATAACATATACGGTTGTTAAAATGTTACGTAATAAATTGTTAGAAAAACTGAGAAAATTGTTGTCTTTCATTCTTAGTAAATTACATTATTATTGTTTTTAATATAAGTCAAAGCTATTTCGTTTCGAACGCGTGCGTGTGTAAGCTATAGAGTGCAACCGTCATGTATGTTTCCTCTATTCAAAAGTCCAATTAGTATGTACTGTGTAATACTTTCAAGTTCCAACAGATCAATTATCCTTTCAGATACCATTACTATAGGTTGCCTCATGCATATAATATAACTCTCGACCGTTATTGTGTCTCACCGCCGTTGTAACAGTACTGCAGTGGTGAAGTTCTCCTGTAATCATCCCTACCTGATGCGTGGATATAGTGTAGTGGTATACATCTAAAAATAATTATCCACGTCACTGTGCCTTGCTGCAGATCTACGCGGGTAGAGTTCTTCATGTTGGCCTGAAAATTTTAATTCGACCGATCACAAAGAATCACCGAATATCTCTCAATGAAAATCGCCAGTGTACGAACCACAGTATTAGTGAAGCATTTATTATCGTGATATACACATGTATACAAAAATAATTTTGAAACATTTTGATTATTCTTGTTTGTGTAATGGAGAGCATTTAAAATACATTATGGATTATATACTATCATTATATGTCTTACCGTATTTACATATAATGTGATTTCGACTCTAAATAAACGACATTGTACGCGTTTTGAGTTTTAAAATAATTTTTTCTGAAATTCAATACCACGTGGCGGTATGGAAATTATTAACGCTATGAATAAAACTCAACCTTAGGGTATATGCGTTTTTCAGAAATGATATGGCAATATTATTATATGCATATTTCACTCGTTGTCAAAGTTTTGGAACGTTCTGGTAACACGGATGATGCGTTTTCATCATTTAACTATATCTACCGGACCTAACCGCACTGTACTCGGTCAACAATGGAATGTATTATGGTTTCGAGTGTATACTGCGTGCGCATTGTGTAGGATTTTCGATCAAAAAATAAATATAGAGATTGGTATCTTTTTTTTATTTTTATTCGATGGATGAACTATTTCGAATAAAAAGGAAAAACTCGAAAAGCTAACGAAAAAGAAATCTTTACCTCAAAGTCATGTACAAAAAGAGAGAAATCGTAATAGATTCATGGATGCGTGTATCGTGAGAACTAGCGAACAAGCGGCGATGATGGAAACATATATGTATAGAGGTAATGACTAAAAAAAAAATAAAAAATACTCCACATACGTTAGTAGTATATAATGCGTATATTATGTACATGCATGAAATATATGTTCGCCGTAAACCACCAACGAACTGGTTACAACGATTTACATCACGTATATAATTTCTAGACAGTTCGCACATAGAGTATAGTATATAAAACGGGGAAGCAATTCGGTAGAGGTTTATGACACGGTGTATGTAGTAATAGCTTTGGTAAAAATGTTACACGTGAATGAGTGCACCAAGTCATAATTATCGTTCTCATAATTCATTTTGGTTCTGAAATATATCTTATTTTCTACCTTCAAACTGGACGTTGAAGCGCATGTGTGGTGTTCAATAAGATCACCCATAAGATTTAATTTTTTTTTCCTATCTTATTTTATCGTTTATAAATTATTTTTAAGTTATAATTCTGTACTTGGATACAATATGTATATTAAATTGTACATATTTAGTACCGAACTTACCCATATAATTAGTTAGATGTATCTGAGGAAAACGGACAAAAATATAAAACACGTGTGAAAGTATCAAATGTTCACGTTCTTTTAAAACTTATAGAACCAAAATAAATATCAATAACATTTCATACTTCAATACGACACGATTGAAAATATTTACCTTAACTGGTTCTTAGAATTCAATTTACGTGGTTCAATATGATGCGTATCTAACTATAGTAAAAATGATTGGATTTAAGAAAGATTTAAACACGTTGACAACAATCTACTTCATCATAAGACAGGACTACACTTCTTATTCTTACTTTATATACATACTTTAAAATATTTACAGATATTTTAACTGTAAAATTCTTTACTGTAAACGTATTTTCATTAGTACATTACTCGTTGTGTTTGAAATAATTTAACTTAATTGAATAAATGAACATGTAAAATACCTTTTTAGATTTAATTTCCAGTATTCATATACAACGATGATGGAGTTAGTCGTTCGGTTCAAGGAAGAGAATTGGCTTACGGTCAAACTAGAATACATATAAATAATAACTTGAAAGTTAAGACCGTCTATACAACCCCGCATTTCATTTTTAAACTTTTGCTTGGAGCGTTATTATTTGGATGCTATACATAATATAAACACATAAAATTTCGTTGCCGTTACGTGACTGGTAATAGTCTTAAAATGCCCTTAACCTTAATGTTAAGTATACGATGGGTACTGGATGGAAAATGTGTTTTTTATGTATTTGACGACTTCCAACTTTTCACCGGAAAATTCTACACATTATGTTAGGTAAATGATTTAAAATAATTTTTATAAACCGTAGATCCAACAAAATTAATAATTAAACATCAACTTACCTCTATAAATATAGTTTGTCAAATTTTACTATCGCCAACTAAATCTTCATTTTGATGGTTGTAAATTCAGAAGTATTTTTTTTTTATTTATAAAACAAATATAAAACTACATGTGTGTTTATAAATACTTTTGCTTCAATTATTAATTATTTTTTTATTTCTGTCGTGTTTTTAATAACCTTGTTACTACTCTCTTTTAATATACGTTTATTATACATTTCGACAAGGTTAAATCATTTTTAGTCATTTGTAAAGAAAAACTTAACAAAACGATCGATTGCTCGCCTCTGTTCGTTCAACCATATTGTCAGATGATTTATGGTCTTAACCCTGAGTTTTTGGTCTCGATAATAGACAAGTAATAAATGGCACCCGACGGCTGTTGTTTTGCAAATCAGAAAGTTCGTCCGACCGTTACTAGCAGAAATTTTTTTCTTCTCTCTTTTTTCGTTTACCCAATCCCTCTTCATCTTTGATCGTTAATATTACTTCTAAAAGGAAATTCATAAAGTTCGACCCCGTTTACCTCTCCTTACGTTTGTAAAGTTCATTAATAAAGTTTGAACGAAAAAAATCTATGAAAAAACACGGAACGTACATCGAAAAGAGATTTTTTTAATAAACATAGATATAGCATGAAACAACAATAACAACGGACTATAATCCGAAAAGCCTTTTTGCTTGTGCCAAGTGGTTGAGTTTTTTAATGCAAAATAAATTCTTGAAGAATGTACAAAAAAGTCCCCTCTGTCCGCGTGACTGTCTACGTTATTCAATATTTCTTTTCTGCTTCAATGCTAAAATGACAAATGAACTTTTAAAAAGTTATAATTTTCCCCTTGGCTAAGCTTTTTTCCTTTATTTTTCGGTGTTCCTCTTTGGATTTGTTGCCGTTTACTTTTAAAACAATGATAAGTGATGCGTGAATATTTGCAGAGGTAAAGTTCTTCATGCTTTCTATTTAAATTTTTATATATATATATTTTTTTTTTTTTTTTTGTAAACAAAAATAAAAGGTATTGTGAAATGTTTTGCAATGCTTTTAAGAAATACAAATTTAGTTTGACGTGTTTAGATCGTTAGCAATGGGACGAAAAAAAGCTAATATTTATGACAACGTAGAACCGATAGGATTGCTCTTCCATTTATGCATACTGAATGTTCTTGTCCTTTATCTAGGAGTCCTCTGATGGTCCCCGGAGCATGGTACGCGTCCGAAATTCTTCGCACATTTGCAATTTGCAGATGACAAGACAAATGCGACTGAAACAAACGGTGGACTCGTTATTACTCGTTTTTTTTATATTTCTTCTCTTTTACTCTGTTTCTCTTTTTTACCCACTATCTACTCACGCTTTTTAACGCGATTTCCCGTGAGATTTCCGCCTCAAGCGAACCCAATTACAGCCGCGTACATTTAAAAAAATAAATAAATAAAATGTGATTTACAAACTGAGGTCCGGGAATACTTGGTTTTCATCCTAGTTCCGTGACTTCATATCATTTCACGCAGCGAAAGGTCAACTCAAGTGTTATATAAACTCCATTTAATTGCAATAATGGATAAAATTGTTTGAGATGTGTTGTTGTTGTAGTGGTCCGAGTGTTTTTATTATAATAAGTTTACATTTTTGTAGTTGAAAACCATTGAAAATAGTGTAGTTATTTATTTTTAACTATAAAAATTTGTGAAATTTGATAAATCATATGTATTAATAAACCCTTATGTTATATTAATTATTATATAAAAAAATAAAACATACCAATAACACATATCATGCACTTACGCACACACACACACACACACACACACATACCTATATGTACGTGAAAACATGGTGCTGTGAATATTGCTATATTATAATAATCTCACACTTGTTATTATCGTATAGCGACAAACTGACCTACATATTAGAGACAAAAACTTAATGAAAAATAAAGAGCAAAAAAAAAACAAGATATTAGGATAGTATAGTTCATGAGGTTTTCCTTTCTTTTTAAATCAACGATGTTTCTCTTTGAAGGTTTTTAGAAAGATAACTTTTTACTTTATAATATTTACCCTGCGAAGCAATCTGCACTCTCCACACTTGTCCTTTACGTATTGCTGCCCCACTCCGTCTGTAGCAGAAACAGGAAAACACGTATAAGCATGATGAGATACACCATTATATATATATATATATATTATATAAATAAATATAATAAGAATATGGTACAGGAGAGGTTGTACACACTCATTTTTAAAGAAGTACCTCGACGATGTCAAAACCAATCAGGGGTTTCCTCAGCCCTTGTATCACGTATTATCATGTACCACGGCTTTTGGATAACCTCTCATGTCAGTGACGTTACATTTTCCAAAGGGTTTTCTTACTTCTGAGCATCTTTTCTTCCTTCTGCACACCTACCATTTGATTTTTTTATTTTATTTCATTTGATTCATGACTATTTTCACGACATTCTCTTCCACTGGCGTGTGTTCCGTTTCGAAATTTGGTCCAGCAATTTTCGTCACTACATTCACTCTCCTACCCTTCTACTACTTTTTTTTTTTACTCTCTTTTTACTTCTTTCCTATTCATTTCCCTTGCTCTACACATATAACTCTTACTACCCCCTGTACCCTCTGTCGTTGTACGCGAAATGTCAATCGATCTATCGTCGACTAAAGCAACGATTCGAGCCAATCGTGATGCGAATATCATTTGAAATTAAGAAAACATCTCCCGTCCACATTGCCTACCAGTCTGTAGGTTCTCCATAAAACCAAAAATGACTCAACGTCTGCCATTTGGAAATGCATTAGGTGTACGATTATTATTATTACTTGCGAAGCAAGAAGGGTAAATTGGTTTTTTCTCTTTCCCAAACAACCGCTGCCGTCTTTGCCGCAACATCACGCTTTCGATATTTATTTTTATTACACTTATTTTATCGAAGCAATATTTATACTATTTACACTAAAATAGTGTTGGTCAAAATGGTTTTAAAAAGAATTTAATGATTTACTTTTATATTTTTATTTTTCATCGCATTTGTCGTGTCGGTTAGTATGAATCTGATATTTCAACTACCAATTTTATTTCTGACAGAAAAAGATTCGAACCCAAATTTCAGCGTTATCGATTTTTAAGTAGTTCTCACATTTTCGTGCAAAACACAATTCCATAGTCAAATACAATTCTTAAGAAACAAGCGATTCGTGTTTAAAAGTTTTTTTTTTCGAGAAACTCGGTTTTAGAATAAACATTTTAAAAGTTTTGTCACTTATTTTTAAACGTCATAAAATTATTTAATTTTTCACTGCTGTTTAAATATGAAGATGGCTGTTTTTAAGAAATCACATGCAATTAATTTGCCATTTAAACAAAAACTTGAACGAAATAAAAAATTAGGCCCAACTTTTACTTTAAGACTTTAACTTTAAATAAAGCTGTAAAGTGATTTATTGAAATAATATTTTATTTTTATACTATTAAATACGTTTTATGAGAATCGTAGAGAAATAAGTACTTAAAATAAAATTATATGTATTTTTAACTATATCCAAAGTAAAAAAATTACGTAGGTGAGTTTATTTTAAAGCTATCCGAACTTTTCATTTTCGTTATTGTACTTAAATTTTAATTAGTTTTATTGAACAGTGCGTGATTCAGAGAAGTCCCTTAAAGGTCTCGATGATTTTTCTTTAGTCTTATACACTTTTCGGTCAACGTAAACTATTTAGTGTTGAAATTACGAAGTTGTGTTGCTCAAAGTGTTGAGAATTGAGTGGAATGGGAAGCCAATTTATTTTTGGGGATAAAGTTATAATTGCTTTTTCAACGAAAACTTCACAGAAGTAGTCCAATGATTATTAAATTATGTATTGTGTCGTATGAGGTAGAGAGGGTTGGCTTTTTTCTTCTCCATCATCATCGCTAATTCCTCGCTTGATCAATCCGAAAAACTCTACAGAAACTAACTATAAGTTTTCCTGTGCAACTCTCATGCGGTTTCAAGTCGACAGGCGTGACAGTGAATGTTGTGGGTTAAAACGGCGACATTTAAAGTAATTTGCATTTATATTGAAATTTGGTTCTTTTATTTTTTTTCTCGTGGTCTTTTTTTCCTTCCTTATCTAGTTTTTTAATTTAATATCCTTGTAGTATTTTTTTTCTCTTTTTCTTCGCATATAACCGAATGATTAAAGAGCAACATAGTTCTATAAACTTATTTTTTTTTTTCATTATATTTTAACTAAAAATTTGGTCACATATTATAAATATATATATTGTACACACACAATAATGAAAAGTTTGGAGTTGATAAAACCAATCAAAATTTAAACGTTCAACAATTCCCCAAAAAAAAAGGAGATAGAATTTGAGTACATACAAAGTATTCTTGAAAAAAATATCGCCCAAGTCTATACTTTTTTACAGAAAGAAAATAATACTAAAGGAAATAAACAATAGGCACTTCTACGAATATATCAATTGGGTGGTGTTTAATTATTAATTAATTGATTTTAATTTATCTTTATAAAACCTTTAATTTTTATTGTATGACAAGGAGCATTTTATTTTTAATATTTTAAAGTTCTTGGTATTGGGAGAGAAGGAACATATTAAATGTAAAATCTAAATAAAACTATTATATATACCTATTGTTCTGTATTAATGGATATTTTATTAAAATTAAATCTTTGAAATGTGTATCTCATTTAAATTTTGTCTACAGAATTAGAGTTTGGTAATTGGATTATTTCGTCATGATAATAATAGAATAATTTGCATATTTAGGTTAAGTTGATTAATATGTTTTTGGCATTTCTGCAGTGAAAAATAACCGACATTTTATAGGTGAATTTGTTGAGTGCGTAAAAAACACTCATCGAATGACAAAAAATACATAATATAAGAGGTAAGAACACTTGGCTATAAATCTACTGAAATGCGCTTATGACTTAAGTATAATTTATCGAAGTATAAAGCCTTTGGGTAAGTTCCAAAGGGTTTTGAGGTGGTATATGTGGTATTTCATTTGTGTGGAATAAAAATGTATTTAATAGAATTCCTTTACATTTCTTTTTTCCCTCCTAATTTTTTTTTTTGCAATTTAAGAAAACCAATGCGCGCATAATGTCACTGGTGGTATTTATTGTCATCAGTCTTATGATAAGACGTCAATATTCTTCAGCAATAAAATAAAATAAGATGCAAAAATATATCTTAATTTTTCTTTGTTTTACAATATATATACCTTAAGTTAATAATAGTTCCGTATGATACTTTTTTCCATATACTACATACTGCATGTAAATCATTTCTTGTGGATATTATTTGAATACATAAAAAACACACTTAACCATATTTATTACGATATTCGCTATTGCTATTTTAATGTTTGTGTTTCTTTTTTAAATTTTTTAAAAATTTAATCTTAACCTTTATAGTTCACTAATATTTTGTTAATTTATTGCTTATATGTTTTCTAAACGCTTTGATAATATAAAGTGAGTTGAATTTACGAGTGTAGTACTATTTATGTACTATACGTACATACATGTGTTATTATATATTAGAAATCAAATTTTTATTATTTTTGTATGCTCAGAAGAATATTATTAATTTTAAATTATTATTAAAGACTGATATTTCCCACAGTTCTTACTTGTTCAACTAACCTTCAAAATATGATACGATGTTCGTTCATCCTGATTAATGTCTAAACCAGTCAATATTGATGATGTCTGTCTTAATATAATAAAACTTTTTGGTAATTAATGAATGTGATTCTTCTTGTATTTAAATTTCTTTACTGTCGGCATTCAGAAAACTTCTAAAAATAATACGGGATTCTTTGATTTTTGTTACATTTATTAAACCTTTAGAATCCACATAGATGTTATATGGAGAAATATAGCTGTTTTATTCAAAGACGTTTCGCTTAATTAAATGTTTTTCCCTCTATATTTATGTATGTGTTTGTTCGCATTTATATATGTGTGTATATTTATGTTTCGACGAAACGGTGGTAAGTTGTGTTTTATGGATCATGGGAATTCCAACGCGTACGAAATTAAGGGATATATTCGTATTTATGTATTTTAAATGAAAATTTTGAATATACCTGATTTTTAATAAGCGGGCCCACTTAGAGCTAAGGGATAGAATATTTTAACTATTTTTTTAAATTTTTTTCTCGTCATCAAATGAGGAAATTCAATAAATTCGTCAAGGCCTATACATTTGCAACTGAATGCTGCATGAAGAGGTTACACCGCGCACGTACTATACACCGCAGTGGCTTTGAATAAGAAATGTCTCTCAATAAATATGGAAGAGAAAAAAGAACTTAAGGAAAAAGTCAGTTTATATATATATATATATATATATATATATATATATATATATATATATGCATGTAAGAATATTAGGAACCATACACATACGGAAACGGAAAAAGAAAAATGGTACTGCTTAAATCCTAGCGGCAGTCAGTAATAAGCGCGAAAAAGTGGCGAGGGTGCGTGGTTGTGTGCTGGGACACAGACTTCCACAGAAATTATGGTGTACAATCGCGCATGAAATACCCGTAACAGGAGCAGAAAAAAAAAATGTTGGGACACGCTGATGAAGCGGAATACTAACAAATGGCGGACTTTGTCTTATTGTACGTAATTTTGCGTGTGCCAGTTTTATTTCTCTTATGATAGAGAAAATAAAAATAATGAAAAAAGTTAAACCAACGTAAAAGAAAAGAAGAAAAAAAGTTCAAATAAATAACCTAGCCTAGTTTTTTTTTCTTTGTTCTTATATTTCTTTGGATTTTGAGTGAAGCAAAGAATGTATTTTTTCTTATTCATCTTCTTATTGCTTATCGTTTTCTCACCCTTTTATTTCTTCTTTTCGTCGAACTTATTCGTTTGGTCTCGTTCAAATGGTACTATTGGTGAACACGTTTTCGCCGCCCGTTGTTACCGCGTACATCTTTCTGCCATGTGATCCTACCACCCGCGTGGTTGTCATACAAATATCTTGTTTCCCTCCCCCCCACTAAGGGCGTGTTTGTTGTGAATAACTTATCAATGTCGATCGCCGGGAAGCGTCGACCTACCCGTATACACATATCAAATATGTATGCAGAGATAACGAAAATCTTTGTCCGTTTGGTGATGATGCTATGATGGGTGGTGGGTCCGAAGCAAACCCCTCGTACTGGACAGTTGAGTGCGTGTGCAAGTTGACGATTTTATACCTTCAAGACGATTCAGTGTTATGTCGATTGTAATGCGACCGCTATCCCACGTAATGTTTTCGCTGTAGGTGGTATATACGTATAGGATTTTCAGTGGTGTCTCATATTTAGTAATGTTCAATAAATTATACACAAATATAAGTAAACACACCCCGCAGCTGAAGTTGTTACGGCTGATTCGTCATTGTTACTGAAGCTGCCACTACTGCTGCTACTAATCTTTTCCCGACTACTTTTTTAGGTTTTGATTATTTCCATGTGCATGACGACGCCGGTTGTATTATGAAATATTTTTTTGTACTCTATATTATTTTTATGAATCCATTTTATTATTAATCTAATAACTGTTTGGGATCAACCATCGACCAGTAGATAACTATAACATATTGGTATTGTTCTTTGTTTGTGTATTTTAATACATTTGAATTTACGAAACTTAAAAAAAAATAATACAATTTAGGGGACATTTATAAATATTTATAAATACCTATAATTAATCACACAGTATAAAAATGTTACTGGAACTTAAATTATCAACGATTGTCGGTATCTTATTATAAGTAAATATATATAATATCTCTTTTTAAATCATTCCACTTTTAATCTAACAAATAAAAACGAAATTATGATATTTTTTTTTGACAAAACTAAAATTATAAATAAATATTTAATTAGGTATGATTTTAAAAAAGAAAAAAAAATATCATTTTTAAAATTAATGTAAGTAGATATATGTATTAAAAATAGCTGTAGGTTCTGAAAGTTTGTGTATTATTGTAAACTGTACATTTTTATTTCGAAAAATGTTGTATTTAGCAAAAAATGCGCAGTGTTAAATGATAAACTTGATATTTTCTTTACAATATTTTATTATCAGTGTTGACTCTCACATGAAAAATGTGTATCTAGAGAATATTGTGTTTAACAGACTAAAATAACCTACTTAGAATCAACATTAATCGGCTTATTCTTCAAATCTCTGTCTTAGTTGGTAGTTTACCATAAGTTTTAGAGTAAAAACGAATGATTTTAGTTTTTTAAATATTGCATTAATAGCAATGTTTGTTGTTAAGTTTAAAAAAGAGAAGGAACAGTATTATGAAAAACCATTAACAAAAACTTACAATGCCGCTTTGCAGTACAACATCACATTATAAGTAATATTGAACTTTTCACATTTAAGTAAAATTAATTTTACACGATAAAACAGCTATATGTTATTATTATTATAATTTCTAATGAATTTTTTTTAAACCATTCATTTTCGTATATCATTAATAAACTAAGTGTAATATTAATAATTATTCGATATCTTATATAAAGTAGAATATATATAAAAAATATTTGCATTTTGGTCACGTAATTCATGCCTTTGTTTTACAGTATTATTTATTTATTTATTTTTCATCATAAAACCTACTAAGTCGGAAAGCGAAAAAGGTTTCTTTTTTATGACACGAGCCCACCGGGTGTAACGACGACGCCGACGACGACCGAGTTTTTGTTCAATTAACCCGGCGGCAGTGGTGGTGGCCGTACCTCTGGGAGTTAATTATGAGGGTATATTGCTAGTTTCGCCCCTTCCCCTCAACATGGCCGATGGAAATCCTTAACGTCATCGCCTCGCGGCCACCGTCGGACGTGAGCATAACCGTAGGCACGTATATATTGTACAATTATTGGCTGGTTTCTAGAACAGTCCCTAGGCCATATGTATGTACGCGAACTTAGAAAACCACGTGTAACTGAGATTTCTCGATTACGTTATCTCTTCCGACTGCTTATATCTATGTATGCCTATATATTATATTATAGAAGGTTTATACGTAGACCGTGGTATATCTGCAGTAACGCAACTTAGTCTAAACTGTTGGAGGAGCCGTATACTGTTGTTTTAAAGTAAAATCAAATAAATTTCCGGAGGATTAGGAACAATTTTGGAATATGGGGATAGAGGGTAAGCTTAACAAGGATGGTTTGGTTACGATTAAAAATTGTCCGCAAAATAATTCCGATGCATAACTGTCGTAGTCATAATTAATGCTGCTGAAATGATATTGGTCCAATATGAGTTTCATGTTATAGGAAATATCTGATATATGTGCAAAACGGCTACACACCGCGATTGATATAATATCGTAAAATGAATCCTGTTTATGTAATAATATACTTGTACATGAATATCATATGGCTAATACAGATCGCCCCTTGTCATTTCCACAACGATAGTTTCTTATGGATGACCACTATTAATATTGGATACTGTAATTACGTTTCGATGATCTCTCATCGTGGACATTTGTAACGAAATGTTAACGCATAGAATACGACATAGAGGAACATAATTATTATTAATTTTTCTGAAAAAAAAAAAAAAAATTGTCACAAAAACGAATTTTTTCTTTTTCTAACTATGCTTGATACAAAAATAAAAATATACACCGTAATAAAAGTCGTAAAACGTGAATATTTTATTATTCTTACTCGTATGAAAGACAACACTGACATTTTTTGTCTCTGGAAAAAAATAATTTAATCTACAACTATCAGTTAAACTTAATTTTTTAATATTTAAGTTTCCACAGGAAATTATAAATGCAATAATTAAGTAAATTAAGTGATCACGTGAAATATTCCTTATCTTATGTGTGCATCGAAATTAGGAATTTCAACGGAGAATGATGATGTACAGTCTGAGATATATTATTACTTTAAGGCATTATGTGTGATGATAGTATTAACGTATTATTTCAGTGCCGAAAAACATAAAATCTTATAACATCATCATCCATAAATATATAGTTGTAGGAATCTCAAATCATTATGCGACATACAATATATTTCGCACAAGAGATAAGTAAATAGACTGTCGCCACGGTGTGCACAAAATGTATATATTATATACATTGGACTTTGGGTGTGTTTGCTCTCGTTTTCGTGAAAATCGCTAGATAATATTATCATTATTATTATTTACCTTCGTTGTTATCGTCTCGTTGTTTTCGGCGGCCCAGCGCATTCGTACCGAATGTGTTTGTGTGTGTATGTAAGTACACAATACATACGCACACACCAGTGATGTTTGTCTGCGCGCTATAGTTTTGTTCTCTAATCAAAATCCAACGTCTGATTTCGTCGACGGATTTAAGACGACGTCTCGGTGACAAGGGCGAGGAAAATAACCACTATTGTTCGTACTATACTTAATAATATACGTGAATACTGTATATAACTGTTATTATTTAATGTGTTGGGATACATTATCGGGCACATTTGATTTGAGTTTTAACGGGGTATGAAGAAAATACATACTACATTAGGAGTATCACATTATATTGTTCTAGATGAATTCGCATCAGAATCGGTATTCCGTTATTATGTTCGCGCGGGTCAACAAAAATTCTATAAAACTATATGGTAATATCGTCTTATAAATTATTTAATTATATTGCTCTATTCAGTATTTCATTTAAAAAATGTCCATAATTTCGTAAAAAATTCCTCGTAAAAAAATATTTAACGGTACAAGTATTTCATTTTATAGCAGTATAGACGAGTCGCATAACTCAAACCCTTCAAAAAATTATTTAAGTTGTCATGAAAATATTCATATTGAAATACATCTGTTGTCACCGAGACCGTAATTGGAGTAGTCGAGGATTTCGAGTGACCTAAAAGTTCGAGTTTTCACGATTTGACTGTTTATAAATATGTATTCATTTGCATGTAAAAAAAAAAGTCATTAAAATTAGGTATACTAGACTCGTGTTTAACGTTGGGGAAACATTTTATGCGATTTATTTCCAAACCAGATTACCGAACATAAATTACAACCGCGTAGGTTTGGATTTATATACCAGGGAGAGGTACAAACCGTGTAATCGTTTTATTATTATTATTATGGTTTTTTAATGCGAAAATATCGAAACTTAGTTTTGTCATTTCCCGAGGCCAGGGAACGTTCTCGGATTTATTTAGCCTTTTTCCGGAGAGGAAAACACAAAACACCGCGGTAGTGGTTGTAGTAGTCAATAGACATTTGTATTCATACCATAAACAACAAATCGTTGGGATCGCCTTGGCCGATTAATTACTATTGTTATGGTAGTAGTAGCTGCGGCGGTGAGGTTTTGCAAGGAACGCACGCGGTGCTAAAAACGACTAAAGCTCGTAAAAAATAAATCATCAAAGGGGAGAGCAAGCGGGAAATGGAAGTCGGTTGGAAAATGAAAAACGTTCATTATCGAGTTTTTAAGAGTTTTTTAATGAAAAATCTGACGCCGACCGATGGCTGCACCAGATGCAGTATTATAATATAAATACATATATAATAATATTTTAGTATATTTATAAAAGTGTCAATTTGTAATATTTTTATTATTTTTAAATTAATTGAAGCTGAAATTTAGTTTTTTTGATAATTTATATGTTGTTGTTCGAAAAATAAAATGGGCGGTCGACTAAGAAAAAATACCATTAAAAAATATATATAAATATGCCCCTGCAAGAATAATTCATTTCTAATATCGTGCCGCTGTATTGTCTAACAAAATACTTTTTACTAAAAACTGCTGGTCCATAAGGAAATGTACTATTTTTATTGATATATGTGAAAAAAGCATGGCGATCCCGTAGCTACAAGTTTCATTCGCGTGAACCAAAAATTCTATCTGTTCAACCTGTTAACAGTGGCGACGAGTATTGTGTATATAAATCCGCGCGGCGATTGTGAGCTATCAATTTTGCTCTAATAAACCGTTGCCACTGCCACTAACAATGGGCTTCCTCCACCGTTTGGTCCCGTCAGTCATCTCCCGCTCGAGGGTCCTGAAAGAGTCTGTATACTACAGTTTATCATCTACGACCATCCAGTGTACAAGACACACGCTCACGTTGTATATATATATAACAGTCATCTCTCTCTATTTGCTCCTCAAAACTCTTTACCTAAATCCCCACACGCCATAAAGAGGATAATTTTTTTCTTCTTCCTCAGCATACATATATAAATATATATATATACATACATGTGTAACATATACTTATATGCGTGTGCGTTTCTATCTTCAATTCTCGCACAATCAATACGACTGTCACCACAACCGCTGGCTTGGAAACCGTTATGGAACTGTCATCGAAGCCTTTGAAGTCGACAAAATGACATTTTCACCAGGATCGTTATTTTCATCTAGCACTCACGTTCTCCTCCGCCGTTTCAACTAAACAGCCTCTTTCCACGTATTGTCAAGCAATAACTTTTTTTTTCACAAAGGATATCTCCACTACACCCTTATGTTTCCTCGCCGTATAAAGTATTCCCGAGGTCTGTAAAGTGTGTATTAATGATGTGATGTATGCACCTGTGCAATACGGTGAATTGTGGCCGACTAAAGCCATAATGGCTCAACTTCACAGATTGCATCGAAGAGGTATATCTTGCTTAATAATTTCATTTGAACTAATAAATATTTAAAAAGTACTGTATTTTTCGATTTATCAATATTTTAAAACCACGTTGTTACATATTTTATAACTGGTTATTAAAACATTTCAACGACATAACAAAGTAAATGAGAACCATAATAATTTTTAACAAGGATGTAATGATAAAAAAACATCATAGCCAAATCTTATCAACGAGGTCTACATTTTTTAAATAGTTTCAAACAAAATCGTTAATGTCTTACAAGAATTTCGGAAACATCTGCCTCTCTACCACATTAAATGTGACCATTTGGCCGAGAGTAACGCTTATTAAATCATATACAGATGAACGTAATGTACTCGTATTGTACGTGTTATACGGTGTTATTATTATTATTATCGAGTTATGATAAAATGTAAATAAATAAAAAGCTAAAAAAAATTACCGGCATGCGTGCCTCTACGTCAAATTATACGATTAGGGGGCTCGTAGTGATGAAGACGTGTTATTTCGAGCAAATAAAAAACAGCACACTATCGCCGTCGAACACACAGTCGAAACACAGTTTTCTATCGTTAAAAATTGTACTTCGTTACTTTAATTATTATTATTATTATTGCCCATAAATTTTCTCCGAGATAAATGTTAGTACATTTTCTTATCGTACACGAAATCAACCTATTTTAAAGATTTACCAGTATATTCGAGATAATAAACTAAATGCATTAATCTAACAAATATAACAATATTTCCGTGTAGCTTAGTAATAAATTATGATTTGAATTTTGAAAGTCTTTATTCATTGTTCTAACAGTTACAATTAGTACTACTATTATATAATTTTTTCTTTTCCTCTTTTCCTTATCTTATATTACATCTATTTTTTAAATCTCATTTCGTAATGTTTTATATTTATTATTTGTATTTATTATGTAAACACTAATTATTCATATATATTGTAAATATATTTAACTATACTCTTCCTCGTCTGAGTGATATTTTTAAAAATAATTAAAATATAATACAAATTATTGTTTGAGCTAACGTCGTTTTCGCGATATTGGCAGCAGATATGATGCTAGATTGCCTATACATAGCGCCGCCTTATAAATGATTGTGTTCGCAGCCATGAAAAAAAAAAAAATGTTATTATTATGTAGAATTATTTTTATTTTTATTCTTAATGTTACTATTATTACAATTATTATTATAATAATTATATAAATATATTATAATAATAATATAAAAAATTCAACAAAACCGACTTAAATAGATGAAAACTACGAAGATTTATCACAACCGACGGACTGGTCAGTTTTGATACCCTTGATTTTGTGCTCAATAAAAACAATTACAAATACAATCACATACATATATGTATAATATAAGTTTAAATTTACATTAATTTAACAGTTTCTTAAAACGTTCCCCGTAGTAACAATCCAACCTCTAAAAAAAATAAATATGAAACTGAACCCCGTATAAAGATATGCCTTTATGAGTAAAGATTAAAATGGAAAGAACTTTTAGAATATCGCTTAAAGCATAAAAAATTTTTCATAGTCATTGGTCAAATTGAATGTTTCAACCTCTCGCTTTCGAATATTTTACTAAAACTACCCACGTTGCCAATTCTTAAATATTAAAATTTGACTAAAAAGTCGAAAATATATAGTTAATACGTACACATCGGGGCATAGTTTGTTTTTTATGTACTATTATTGTACACCGACGTCGAATTTGTTTTATTATAAATTTACCGTTTTCAAAAAATCTAAAATAAAAAATCTTACATACAACCTATTTTTGACTTCTATGACTATACAATTAATTTAAATTCTTGAAATATTATGAACCGTTCCATTGTTGAAAAATAAAATATCAAGTTTTTTCTTTTACCAATGACAACCGATAATTTTAACTAAGTACCTTAAAGGTAAATACACAACAATAAACCATTACATTTTGTATTTTAATGAATATCAAATATAGAAGTGTATTTATTATAGCCATTAACTGTAGCTAGGCTTTATATATATTGGTATATTATTTGTTTCGCCTATTTTGATTTAAACTCATCATATTGCATATTTTTACTAAAAAACGCAAAAATGCATGCTTTAAAGAATATTTCTTTGCATATATTTCATTGATATACAAAAATACCTAAATTTAATTTAATTTATTTTATCTTCACATACTCAAACGGCTTAAAGTAACCTGTTGTACGATTAATGACTGAACTGTATAGAAACATACGGGTAAAAGTTAGTATATATTTTAATAAAGTTATCTTCGTACATTATGTGTGAACATGTGGTTTATGTGTTGATGTATGTTGTTTCAAATCTTTTCATTACATAAAATATAAAAAAAAGTTATAATAAATAAAAGTTCAATAACACTAATTACTATTGCAAAATAATAGAGTTTATTGAATGTGTAAAACAATTAAGCTCGAGATTCTAATTCCAACAACATAATAATTCGTGTTAAAAAATGTATTTTAAAAGCACTGAGTTGTGTGTTATAATTGTGAGATTTATTTTCAGAATTAACCCAGCTTTCACAACCTATACTTACACAATAGGGAACTTGGCTAGATGCCACATCATATAATGCTGACAACTTCAAATCCGTAAAATCAGTGATTTTGTCATAAGATGAAAATACTGCTAACTCGATAAGATTTAAAACTTTAAATGAAAATCGAAGTATAAAAAATAACTTAGCATGTATATAAAGTTACTTGAGCTTTATAAGAAATTAAAAAAATGATGAAAAATTACTGGACTGTTTTTTATAACACGTCATATTTAAATGGAAATAATCTTTATGAAGTTTCTTAAATCTAACACTTGAGGTCTCCACACACCGGTGGCGCTGACGATTTTTGTCCAGTATAAACGTAATAAATTTATGTATAACATAAAATAATTGTATGTTCCTATCTAATATAATATATGATTTGATAAATTGACGATTTAACTATATAGTACGTTAATATTATATTATGTACTTTTACTATTATACATATTATATTCATAATATTATATTATATTGATTAGTTTTATATGAATTATTTTCAATTTTTAAAT
Organism: Sipha flava; assembly: GCF_003268045.1. NCBI lineage: Eukaryota > Metazoa > Arthropoda > Insecta > Hemiptera > Aphididae > Sipha > Sipha flava. Next base: position 1,569,659 of record NW_020271825.1, read on the forward strand.
AATATATTATACTTATTATACACTGCACATGTTAATCACAGCATTTATCTCAAATAAGTTATGACTAAACTAAACATGAGCCTTTTGATCAAATAATTTTGACTTATAATAAACAATGAAAAATTCAATTTCATTCGAACACATATTCGATCTAGATATGCGTGACTTGCTTTCTCATAAATTGAGAAATTATATAATAAATAACTATGAAGATTTTAAACATTTCATTGTATTTTTTAAATCATATTTTAAGCACCTATAGTACCCTTTCATTAATAATACATGGTATTCACTTACTAGTATACAAAAACAAATTAGTTAATAATGAATAAAAAATAATAATTTTTAATTTCGTATGATTATACATATTTTCATAATCTTACAGTGTAATATTAAATAATTTAAAATAATTATTAATAATATAAATTTAATTGAAGTACAAACATTGATTTTATGGAAAAATTAAGAATGTCAATAGGAAATACCACTGCGCGGTGGTAGTAAAATCAAGCATTGCCCGGTTTTTTTAAAAATATCGCGGTCAAATTACCGCTTTAGTGTGCTCCCATTTCAATATTTGGGTACAATTTTATCGCCACCGCGGCAGTGTGTGGGGACTTTTAGAAGAGTAATCAAATGCTGATACGCTAGATTTTCGTCGTCTGATGTCGAAATTTTAGCAAATATTAAAACAAATTAAGGTCTAACAAAAGATCATTAAGTTTTGAAAATGTAAAACATTGTTTAATTGTTTTATGTTAGTTCATGAATATTTTTAATAATATTAGATCTTTTTTTAGATTTAGAACTTTTAAAAATGTTTTGTAACTTAAATGTCAATTTATCATATTTTATGGCATATTATAAATCCTATAACCCTTAAAGATTTGACTAAGAATAGTGGAAGAAATTATTAAACTATATTTTACTATTTTTCTTTGTTGCACTTAACCTATTTTGCGTTTAAAGAACCACTCTGTATACGCATGTGTTCCGAACTGTATGTGCGGAAATACACCCTTAAACCTTTATAGAACGTTTCAACTCTTACATCCCCCTTCGTTGCAATTGTGCGCTAAGGAAGACAATAGGCTTTAATTCCATTCCCTCGGGCGCGTACTTGTATGTTTTCCGGGTACAGGCCACGGCCATGGTGCGGAACTCGGGACTGTCCTCGAAACGGATGTTTGCTTCGCCAACGAGGTCGTCGTCGTTGTCATTGTCGTCGCCATCGTCAGATTATTAATTCCTTCGCACTGTATCTGTGTACGACGAATGCGCGTTTTCGGAAGTCATTCGTTATTAATCGTTTAATATTGCACGGAAGAGTTATGCGTGCGCACGATAACTCAAGCCGTTCTGTAACCGTTCTGTAACCTTAGATCTGTAATAAATTATTAGACGTTCAACTTTTCTCGTCTTGGACTTACAATGAACTCGGTCGAAGTGCTCTTTACGTGCTCGTAAAAACAAACCATTCGCCTTTCGATTGAAACTATTCCCCGCAACTTACCTCTTCGCGTATACGCGAGTGTACGGATTATTTCCTTAACCAATTGACAAAATACCGACTTAAAAAAGTGCGTATGCTAAAAAAAAATATGGCACAAAAATAAAATTAACGACCGTTAGTGAATAGAAAAATATAGCAATAGATATCAGACAACTTTTATCCGAGTTCGAAAGGACTTTGTATGCAACGCCCATGATTGTTCTACATTGAACACTAATAAATTACAATCGGTTTTTAGTAGTAAATGAAAAATTACTTTGCTTGTATATAATATATTACATAGTCAGAGGGTGGGGAGGGCTAGGATTTATAATAACAAACGAAGTAATTTTTCTTTTATTACTAAAAAACGATTATAATTCATTAGTGTTCGATGTAAAACAATCATGATCATGGGCGTTGCATACAAAGTCCTATCGAACTCGGATAAAAGTTGTCTAATATCTATTGCTTTATTTTTCTATTTACTTCCGCGATTACAGTCATTAATTTTATTTTTATGTCATTTTTTTATTGCCATGTATTATATGGCATATTTTTTTTTTTAAAAATTGGTTTTCTATTTTTCTTGTATATACATGACAAAGAAAAACGTATTTTGCAAGTTAATTTTATATTACAAGTTTAATATTCGTTAAATATTACAAATTTTTGAACTACGATTTTTATTAAATATGTGTCGATTATTTTGAATTAAAATTGAATATACTTATTGACCCCAAATAATAACATGTTAATAATGAACAACAATTAATTAAATATTATTTTTTTTCTTCGCAGAACTTGGAATCGCAAGAAAAAAAACACATGATGCACAAGGACACCTTGAGCCGAGAGCACAGATATCTCATGCGGAGACTTGACCAGTTGACCACTAATTTGAACGTGAACAAACGTCGATCTGTGTCCGAGTCCAGCAGCTACACGACTGCGTCTGGCGCGTCCACTTCTTCATCTGCGTGCAGCACGTCTTCATCACCATCCATATCTGAATCGGGTAATTTTACTCATAAAAATAATACCCGCTTCTTCTTCCTATTTTGAGTCATCCTACCAGTGTTTACAGATTTTTTCAATTATGTCAGCTCCAAAGGTTCCTCCGTGAGCAAATTTTTAAATAATATGTTTTATATAGACGTCGTCGGCCATTCCTTAATGGTGGGCAACGTTCTGTAAATAGATTTTGGTGATGAGGAGGTGTGGAGTATCCATGAATGAGGGTGATTTGATTCTTGGTATAACAACCCCTGACAACGCATGCACCCCTCGCACTCAATCGATCCGAAATTATTTCTGACTCGCAATATGAGTGAAAACGGTCGGACGCGCCCGAGAATGCGCAAGGGATACTCTCAAATTAATCTCTATAGTTATTATAAGTCTGCTACTTAACCAGTAATTACATGAGTCGCCGTTGGATTAAAATACAACCGTGGGGTAACAAATCTGAAACTCAAGGGGTATATGTATGCCTTTAAGCTGTATCTGAAATATTTTTCAAATTACTGAATGCTTGCAGGTTAAATTTTAAATAATAATGTAATATTTTATGTATTTAAATTTCATTTTAAATGGCCTTATACGTTAATTATATAGAATTCTTTAAATTATACTAAATAATGGCAAATTTTCTGTATTTCAGTAATATTTTCGGTTAATTTTTAATCATCTTTATTCTTGGTTTTAAAATAATTTTGACACTATTAATTAGTTTTACATAAAATTTTTTAGATTTTTGTGCGAATTTGTTTTTAAACCTTAAATCTGGTTACTTTTAATTTTATATTTTAAATTTCAGAGTATTTTTGTTCAAAAATAATTAATCAATGATAAATTATCCATAATTCGATAGTGTATTTAAATATCCCAAAAGTATACTATTTTTTTACGATAAAAGTCGAATTTAACGTTTTAAAAACATTTGAATGCCAAAACGACGATTTTCGTGTAAATAAAATAACAAACGAAAAACGGTAAAGTATCGGATATTGGAAAACGACCGTATAACGCGTTGACGACGAATCGCCCTGCAGTATGCCACGTGCGCCCTCTCCAGGGAATGTATATATATTACACGTTTGCGATAACGATTTTCAATTAAAAATAAACATTAGAGGTCAACGCTGTATACGTTCAGTCGTCTATATGTATATATATAGTTAGCTTCCTATGGCGTGTGCTCGACCCCCAGCCAATATACCAATATACTCATGATACTTGTCAGTACTTATATATAGACAATATGTGGTTACAATGTACGCTGCAATATATAGTATATAGTGTCACCTACACAACGTTCTTCGCGTAAGATTACATTTTTAAACCAAATGGAATTATAATAAATAAATATACAATTCGTGTCTACGTACGAGTTATATGTAGTGTGAGTACGCAAATGACATTATATTGTCATCGATATATCGGTAGCAATACATCGTGCGACATATAAAATAATACCTATATGTATGAAATATATGGCGGTATAAGAATTTTCATGGTGAAGGTCGACGACAATGACTCCTGTGCGAACAATTTTCTAACCGCATTACCGCCCATGCGCAACGAAACCCTTCAACAGATAGTGTTATGTGATAGAAAGCGTTTTAATTAAATTATACGCGCCTATGTGCTAAAATCATTATAAGTCTATATACATATCGTACTATACGTACGTAATATATTCGATTAGTGCACTGTATTATATGTGTATGCATATGAAAACAAAAAAAAAGCTTTAATTTTCATATTGCACATAGTAATTGAAATTCGCTTATATAACCATACTCTGCCATCTACTAACCTATTTTAGTGATTTGTTTTATTTCATTACGAGAAAAAGATTATAACGTATTCGTATTCATTTATGCATACACAAAATAGATGTTTTCAGCGTTCGTAAAATATGTTCCTTCCTCCCTTAAGCCGGGCACCATACCGCTATTATACGAAAAAGTATTTATATAATTTCAAACATCTTCATTATAAGACTCTTATATACAATTATATCAATAAAACATGGTTGTATACAAAAATAATGCTTGGCATCTAATAAATTTATAATTTCTATTTTTAATTTTGAATGAAGTTTATTATAAAGAAAAATATTGTACTCTCAATTTTGTGGATTGGAATTATATTCATATAAATTAGCATTCAAAATCATCCGTCAATTCTTATTGTATCTCAGAATTACATAGAATCTATACTTTATTTCATGTAATATATAAACATTAAATTATAAAACTAAAAACGACAACAATTCACAAACTTCAATTTTATATTTAAAAATGTATTTTTTATAAATAATTTCGTTTTAAAAAATAGCATTGGAAGGAATTATTTTTTTTCTTCTTTTTTCTGGAGTATTTTCAAGTTGTTCAGACGAGTTGGTATGGTGAGAAGTCTTAAAAAAATATATCAAATAGTTTTTGGACGCGTGCAAATGTTACGTTTTTCTCATAAAAACGAATATTAAATAAGAACTTTCATTACGTAAAAATGTAAAAAAAAAAAAACACGAGATAAAATGTGAAGATAGGGAAAAATGCACTTCTTAGCTCGTTAGTCGACATTCCTCATTAGTTTGAACCAGCTTTTTATCCATCCTTCCACGCTGTTGTTTGGGGCAACGCCCGCATGAACCGTTCGGCCGCGGTACTGCGCGGCAGAGGCAAACGCATTCAACTCGTTTAAATTAACTAATTTCTCCGCAATTGTTTTTCGAGTGAATATCTTAGCACGGGTCATTCAAAGGCCACGGGGTCACGTCTCTTCGCATTTTCTCTCGTTAATTTCATTAATAAACTCAGCAAATAATGCTCGGAAGGTTTTTCATCCTTTTTCCCCAACTGACAGAAACGAAATTAAAAGGCCAGAGGATTGATGAGAAGGCCAATTTTTTCTCCTCCTACTCATCGTTACGGAAAGAGTACGTCATTAAATTCGGCTTAAAGGTCCCCCTCCACCAATAAAAACAAAAAAAACGACAATTCTGCGTAATTAGCCATTCATTAGAGACTTGAATAACATAGAAGCGGAAATTAATTTTACTGCGACGAGTAGCTGGTTATAAAATATTTAAACTTATTTAATCGAGTATATATATATATATATATACAGCGATGTACAAATAATTATAATAGCAGCGTTGAATTTTAGCCTTATAATGGGTTTTATAATAAACTAACAATAATATAACTTAACTTTAACTTAACTAATATTAATAATAATATAACTATAATAAACGTATATTATTAGTAATATTAGCTTATAACCGATTAGTTTTGCCAACTCAATACGTGCGTTTTTATTCTGAAAATGAAATAATTAAACTCGTTTATTCTCCTATAGCACCTTCGATTTGTTTAAAAAGAAAAACCGCTTGTGACCAACAATCGTCCAGATTCACTGTATGAACTCATTCACGCGGTTGTTGTTCTCGAATGTATGTCGTAATAACTATGATGTATTTTTTAGACATCCTTTTTACCTGATAAACATGTCATCAAGAGTAAAACCTTTGACGTAGACATAGAATAATTGCGAAAATGTACATTAAAAACCGCAAGAGTCTGGTGAAAAATGGGGGGAAATGTATAAACTTCTTCGTCGGCTATAGGTATATAAATGCTAGTTCACTGGAAGTCTGTTTTGTTTGCTCCGTATTGAGGTAATTTTGAGAAAACGTTTTTGACGTTTTATGACTGTGAGACTTAGGTCCGGGTGGGAGCAGTTTAGACGGATAATGACGTATTAAAGAGAGAAAGAAAGGTAGAAAGTTTTGTGCGTGTATGATGACGCGCACGCGCGTGGTTTTAGTGTTATTAGTTTTGAGACGGATAAAGAAAATTTGATGGCAGTGATAGTGGTGGCCAGCTGGAAGGACAAAGGATAGAAAAAAAGAGAAGAAAAATAAGAGCGAATAACGACGAGAAAACATGGCAGGTGAAGGACAAGCGGTGGTGGTGGAAAAGTGGCATCTCGTTTTCGACGCGTATTTCGTATATATTTTTCCATGTGCTCAATTTCCTGTTCCATTAACCGGTCGAATGGTTCTACGGACGGAAATACGTCCGACATTGTCGTTTTAAATCGTTCCCGAGTAATTTGGACGGTTTAACCGTGCACCACCGTCACCTCCCTGATGCTGCTACTGCTGCTGCCACATAAAATATCCGCCCGCCAAGGAAATAAGAAAAGTTTTAGTACTCCGATGACCCTAATCCTTGCTATGCACACGATTTAATTGCGCCCCAAAGGTCTTTTGTCCGGTCTCGCTCGAAATTTTATCGTACTGCTCTCCTCTTGTCCATCCCCCACCGCACAGGGTCCTACTACAGCAGGAACTTACCCCTATGCCCAGGTCTCACCTCAAGTAATCGATATCGTTTATTACTTATCAATTAGCACTTAGGCCCGCCGCTCGAACCATTGCCAAAAAGTTTTTATCCCGCTTTAAACCATTATAAATCCGTTTTTGCTTTATTGAAACCTGCGACCGTCATATTAGTATAGTATATAGATAAATGTACTTATTCACTATCAAAATGTGTATGAGAGCCATTACAAATACAATATTTAAACCATAATCTAATCTAAAATACATTTTCTGTCGAAGTACCGTAGTTTACTGCATGGAAAAACACCCAAATTGTAATATTTTTTCAGACACAGTTATTTAAATATTAGTATTTTAAATGTTCAGTATTTAAATGTGTATATTTTTAAAATAATTTCAATATACTTTTTGTTGTGTATTATTTGTTACTACCTACTTTTGCAGTTATTTCTTATTCTGAGAAAAATTCAACACAATTACGAGTATAATACATATTGACTGTGCAAGACTTTATCACACCATCAATAACAATTATATATCATCGTAGACTAAACTAGATCTTTTAATTGGACTTGGGTAAAAGTTAATCTCCATAAAGATCAATTTTTTTTTTTTTTTATAAAAACATTGATGAACATTGGAATAATTATTTCCGTGGCAGTATTATTTACATCGTTTTAAGAAGATTTTTCGTATTTGCATAACACTTATTTATGTATCATCTATTATTAAAAATCTGTATTTTTATAATTTATTAGAATAATATTATTACTTTGCATTTTTTTATTTATGCATCATGAATTTAACTATCTTAACTTTAAAAAATATGTTAATTATTCAAGGTATCATCGAAAAATTTATTCCTTCTTAATTATCTCACATCATCACCATTTTAAAGCTCACTTATATTTTACTACTTCCTCGTTTTTATCAATTAAAGATTAATTAATTTCCTGAATTATCACCGTTTCTATAGCGGCCATAGAACTTTTGTGGCTTCGTGATCGATAACAAAACATGACAACGGTTTTTCTAGTCATTCGTCACAGAACAAAAAGAAAAGTCCACTTTCACCAAAATTTAATACCGTGTGTTCGTTTTGTTGAACGATAGTTCTCTCGCGTTTTTAAGGCGGTATAAAATGTTTCTAGGTCGATTTACGATCCAGACGAAGAAATACATCATACACATGTTGCCTATAACTTATCATTGCACAAGTTGGTGTAACACGACTTTGATCATCAACCTTCCCGTATCAGAAGCTATCACAATGAAAGTTAACGACCATATTGTTAATATTATCCCAACGCATTTTCATGATTGAGAACTCTTATATACATTTTTAGTTTTTATCAATCAAATTTATTGATTCGGTTCATCTTGACTTACAGTAAGCAAACGGATTAGGTTTATCGTTAAAATTTTATTATAAAATTGTTTTTAAAATGCTTCTTGATTTAATACATTTATTAATTATACAATAAACGATAAATTCGTTTATATTGATCAATTATACTTTTTTTCAACTTAATAATTTTATGAAACTGCATAACACTGTATACTTAGCCCAGACCATAGTTTTACCAATCTATTATGCATTTTTGAATAATTTTATACCTCAGTCTAAGTATAATATTTACCTGTTTTCAAAACATATGCGTAAAATATATATATGATAAAGTAAATCATATGTTGTATTATTTTTTGTTAAAATCAATACATGTTATAATAGTTTGTTTGACAAATTCATAAAACATGTATCGCTAAAATCGTTTTTCCATGACATAAAAGTTGATAATGATCCAAACCAAAGTATACATAACCAAATATCGCGCGGAGTTAACATTTTTATTTTGACATTCCGTCCACTGTAATGTCACGCACTTACGGAGGTCACTGTGATAAAGATTCCTTTTTGTTAAAAATTGTTAAACTTCGATCAATGTTAATATTAAAACGCTTAGATTTAAAAACCATCATCTATATAACGCACGAATGTGTTTGTGCATGTATATATGTATATAAATATATATGTGCGTGCGTGTGTGCGTGTTTTGACATAAATCGTGAAATTCAAAGAAAATACGTTTTCACGTCGCACCTCCGGAAAAGCGGTGGTATAGTGCGGTATGATACGGAGAGGGTAGATAGGGTCGTTGGTTGGGCAAACAAGACGGGATAAGAACGGGGTGGTGGAAGGAGACAGGAAAAAATAAAACACCCAGCCGAAACTGGGATAAATCAAAACCGGTAGACGATGAGGAGGCATGCAAAAAGGGGTGGTGGCGGGGCGCGCGCCGGAAATCAAAACGGGCCTTAACAACGACAACAACTGCAAAACAGCAGCAGCAGTTCGGTCCCCGTGTAATTTATAGCGTTTAAAAACTATGCGCATTATTTACGGAACCCACCCCGAAATGAATTTCACCACATACACTGTATATATACGAGTATATATATATATATATGCTTTTTCTGTACACATATACGTATAACGTTTGACGTTGCCGTTTTTATTATATACAGTCGTCACCGTCGTCATTATTATTATTATTATTTTAGTATTATTATTATTATATTTTTTCTTGCTCCCGAAAAACGTGCGCTTTATATAACGTAAATAATATATATATATATATACACATATAAATTATGTGAGCTGTGTGCTCGCGTATATCTGTTGGGTCTGCTCGTATGATTTACGACAAGAATCGGTGGTGTTACCAGCAGTCCCTGTGGCGCGTATGTATCTCGTATTCACGTACTACTGGTGCTAGTACTAGTGCTGCTCCCGCTACTTTACTACCCTCGTGTCGTGTAATATTAATTCACCCCAACCCCCTCTTGCGTGCATGACATCGAAAAGGACACAGGGAAACGACGACACGACGATGTATAATAGTTATCGTCGTGTAGCTGCCGGCGTTAAAACGACCATTGGGAACCCATGGAGAAGGGAGGTAGAAAGGGTTATGAAAAAAGAGCACCGAGTCCGGGCGACCGTACCGCAGACGAATGCAATTAACCAGCGGGAAAAGATTTATTCTCCGGAGGACGGTGGGCGACGACGACACCTATTGCATCGGTAATAAATCGACCCAAAACCTCCACCCGCGGTCCTTTTAACCGATAAATCGGCCCCGAGAATACGAATTCGCACGGATGCGCACTTGAATTTTGCGCATCAGTTTCATACTGTTGCCGCCACTTTTTGTTTCCCTGGTATTAGAATTATTATTATTATTACTTCGGTCATCTCTCTTTTATTTCTTGTTTCTTTTTCTCCACGTCCGCCGCCGTCGTCATCGTCGGAGATTAATGGATTTCCGCCACCGACTAATATATTAATTGTAAATTGTATTCTATATATATATATATATATATATATATAGTTATCACCTACTTACATACACATATACACAAACACACACGCACGCACGCACGCACGCATGCATGCATGTACATATGACTATTATATCGATACGGAAAATTGTTATACGTCACAAGGTCGGCTCAGTCCGTATCACTGTACACCGATTAATATAATATGTTGTAATCCAAGCCACCTGAATTGATCTTATTTTTTGATTCAAATTATTGTTTATACAGAAATTTTATCCACAAGCATTTAACTAAAGCGCTTGTCTAGCCTTGAGAATATTCAATAAAAATGTTCAAAGCATTTTCTCACCCTTTAATTATTGTATAATCGATGCATCGGATTTGAACTTATGTTTTTAACAATTTTTTTACATAAAGTCTTAACCTGGAGTATTATATTTTCAATGTACGACCAGTTTCGAGTTTGAAATTCATCATCAGATATATACAAACACATACTTTTTTTTTCATATTCAGTCGTGATTTTCTGAACTTTGTATGCACCTAATGATGAATTTTTATTCGAAACCAGTCATACATTACAAATATAATAATATTCATGGTTAAGCATTTGTTTTATTATTTTATTATTAATTATAGTACGATTAAAAAACAGTAATTTTTACATTATATTATTGCGTAATGTTGTTTAAATCTTTTTTTCCATAAATATATTTAATCCGGAATCCTTAGACAATGTATTGAATTATATTTGCATAATATACATAATTTAATCAATAAGATGCTAATCAATTAATGTAATTTTTTTTTCCGACAGACGAAATCGATGTGACCGGATGGGTAAGCGATACGGGCAGCATACAGTCGGGGTCCAGCGACAGTGGCGTTGCTCTCTCTACATGCCGCATCACACTTTCCGAAATGGTCTTTTAGACGTGAGTATTAACTGATTAATACGTCGTGTGGGTGAGATAAAACGCACGAACACCTTTTTGAGCACAATCAAAACTGATTTTTGTGTTTTTTTTTCTTTTTACCTTTTAATACAGACATGGTGACCAAAATACGAAGACGAAGAAAACGAAGATAATGATGAAGAAAATATAACATATTAATAAATAAAAAAAATTTAAAAAAAAAAAAACTATAATTAAAAAAAAATCCCAAAATTGTAAGAAAAAAAAATTTAATTTATTAAACATGTACACGTTAAAAATGTTGTACGCGTGTATACATTCGTATATGTATATTGTGTGCATGCATAGTTCGCACATGGTACATACATGTGCAAACGTGCGCGTAAGTCAACCGCAATGCTCCAAGCCGTGTTAGTGTGATTCGTCGAGATCGTATGATCAGAAAACATGATATAATATACGTAAACATTGTGTACGTGAATCCGTATATTTAAATCGTATACAATTTACATAAATTTAATATGATATACAACGCATACACAACTTGCACGCGAACGGAGCAACAACCATATATATATATAAATATGTATGTATTATATACGACATAAGTACACACCGTTTTCCCGTAATATTATATTCCTTCGTGTACGTAACCCGCGCCTGAGCCAGCGATGTCCACCAAAAATTACTCAGCTCTAGTCACCAAATAATTATTATAATATATATATTATATTCATTTTTTTTTTTTTAATTTTTATTTATATACATACGTTGGTGATTGGCCAGAACTCCGGAGGAGAGATTCAAACTAAAACAAACAAAAAAATTATTTATAGCATATATATATATATATATATATACTTAATATATGTACTGCATATACAATATAAAAATATGTAATGTATGTGTATGTAAGACATATATTAACACACATATACAAACTTTTAACCCTTACGCAATTTTATCAGTATCTCATTATTCGTAATTTGTATTATTTCTTTCTTACTATTAGTATAATAATATAATAATATATAATGTATACGTATGTGTATGTATTATATTCATAGACGTACAATTTTTTTTTTTTTTTTTTGTTCTGTTACTACAAATAATAATTTATGGCGTATAATATTAAAATATACATGTTATATTATTGTATAGAACCATTCAATTATTTTAATATCGACGTAGACTATATATACATATGAATATATTGTTTTAAATTGAATATATACGGCGATACCGTTTACAAAATATAACATATACCTATTTCTCACCTGAAAAGCGTTATGTATAAAATGGAAGAACTTGAGGAAAACGCTAAACCGTTTCACAAAAAAAAAAAATTCATTCTCCTTCTCTGTCTAGCCTTGACAATGGTGTATGCAAATGTATACACGATAACGTTGTATAACATGTATCTCTGATCACTACGGTCGAATATTCAGATAGAAATCATTTGTAGACAAGGACGACGACGACCAAAACTCCCTTATTCGATTTATATAGATTCGTGTCTATTATTGGGGACCTTCCTGGATACGTAATACACCACACACACATATATATATATATATATATATATATGTGTGTGTGTGTGTGTGTATGTTGTGTAATGTGTACACTGGCAATCGAACGCTGAGGAGAGAGGTGGAAGTGGTTAAAGCCTCTGGGATGCTAAAACGTCTCGCGCGTTTTCCGTGTTTTTCTTTTCTTCTCGTCCGGTGTTCTGATCTCGAATACGTCTCTCGCACGTGTCTCCTTTTTACCGTCTCGTTCGTTTCCCGAATAACGAGACCTTCCCCCCGGGGTTCGCCGTTATTTGGACTAAGGTATGCTACGAATTCACCCGCACACTCGCACAGTTCGTATACGCGCATGCTTTGTGATTTGAGAAAGTATATAAACATATAACCATCGGATGCGCATATCAATCATTTTCTTCAGAGGTTTTCACGTATATGTGAAACGGGTGTGGGTGAAAGAGGAAATGATGGGCTTTCTCTCTCTCTCTCTCTCTCTCTTCTCTATCTATCTTTTTTAAAATATTAAAATATGTTTAAAGTTCGTAATTTATATATTTTTCATATTTTTTTTTTTTTTAAACCATACAAGACGTAAAATAAAAAAATCTTTAAATATAATATATATATATATATATATATATATATATAATAAAAATTTTAATAGACAGACAGTATTATTCACGATCATTATAAAACTATCACCGCTAACTTAAATCTTGGAAAATAAATAATATATTCTAGAACATATTATATATATATTTGTGTACTCGAATATGAAATTATTCTGTTAATATTTACCTTTAACTTTGTATATACATGTGTATATACTAGTATATACATATTTTTTTTCCTATACCGAGCTCGGGCTTCCGTTGTCGCTTGTTCCATACGTTGATATGGAAGCTCTCTCATCCGTCAGTGAAATTATCCGCGAACCTTTTCAACAGTAACGTAAATTGGATCTAATTTCTGGTGGTGCAAAGGCATATTCTCAACTTATAATTTCCAGCACACCAATTTTCCAATTTTCTTAGTAAAATTCTTCCCAATAAACTATATATTTTCCCATATATTTCTTTAAATAACAAATAAATTTTGAATTATTTTAGCAGTAAAACCTTTATTATTATAATATTAATAAAAAAGAAACAATCAAATTTTGTTTTTAGTATGCTGATTTCCTTGGCTCTTGAAAATTATATTATAGATATACAAATTTCAATAATTTTCTGGTGGTGCAAAAACATGTCTTTGCACCGCCACATTTGCACCAACCAGTTTAAGCTACTGCTTTTCAATAATATTTCCGTTTCGTAAACGGTATACGTATTATATAATGTATTGTTATTGTTTTGCTGCTTGTACCAATCCGACCGTGGAATATTATCCTATGAGTTGTGAGTGTTTTACAGACGTTATCATGTGCGTGCGTGTGGAGTTGTCGGTGCGACGTGACGCGTGAAAAAGGCGAAAAGAAATAAAAAACACCCGAATGCGACAATGAAAAACAGAAAACAAACAAAAATACTGAGTCTGAACGCGTTTTATTTGCATTACTTATGTTTGCGCGTTTTCTTGTTTTTTTCGCCAAATGTCTGTTGTTCTTGCTCCTCGCGTGTACGATGCATAACAATCGAATATGTGCTCAACGTTTAGGACGCGACAAAGGAGGAACAGTACAAAAGTCACCGTCGGTTTCAAGGATTTCAAACGTATATTTATCATCATTTTCGAATGCCCTACATAATTGCGGGCTTTACCGTTTGAACGCAGAGAATGCTCTGAACCAGTGATAGCCGTTTTCTGTTCAGATCAAGTGACCAGCAAGCGTAGTACGTGATAATTAGGGTTCGGAAGTTATAGGAGGTGCATATTATTCTGTATGATTTCAATTTATAGGCGGACTAAGCTAGAAATCCGAGCTATACAATGTTGAGTTTAAAAATTGAAAATTGAAAATGCATATTTTACATATTTCATTAATTTTAGAAAAAAAAATTCATATTTCGTCGATTATCATTGATTTTCGCATATTTGTATGCATATTTAATATTTTCTAAAAAATTAATTAACTAATTTTTTTCATTCTTAACCAATTTATTTTAAATAACGTTACTTAACACAACGCTAATAACGCAGAAAACGTGCATCATATAAAACTCAATATTATTTTTCGTGGTTATTTATTGTTATTTTTTATTGTCTACTATGAATTTAACGAAAATATTGATAGTTCAATGCAACAACTTAATAGGCATTATACAACATTTATTTATTTAGTATTTCACAAATAATGAAAATATTATTTAATAAATAAAATTTAAAATAACTATTTTTTCAGTTCAATAAAATCTCAAATGCCAACCGGCCATATTTTAGTTTTCAATAATACAATTTTTTTAAATATAAGGTTTTATAATTTACTAAATAACTTTTAATAAATAAATAAATATTTTTTTTGCATATTTTATCATTTTTTCGTACATATTTGCATATATATTTTACCATTTTTGGCTCCTATAACTTCCGAACCCTAGTGATAACGTTGCGTGCAAGACACTCTTGAGTCTAGAGATTTCTTCGTCCTCTCCGTTGGACGTGAATCCCTTTATGATATTGTAATACCACCGCGCTGAAAATAATTTCCCGTTTACTGCGCAATCGTTTCTGAACGTTTTTCAGGCGATCGTCTCTCTTCACTACCACTCGTGTAGGTTACGACAGAAGGCGAATCCCCGTATTCCTCTCGGTAGTCGCCCAAGAATCGGATTTCCGGTCCGCGTTGACACGTTATTATACGCGGTGCAACATAGAAACTGGTCGTCGGGGTAAAATTCCTTTCTCGATCCGTACTGTTTTATACGACCTCTCGGCTCCCCCCGAGGCCGAAACAGCAACAACGTGGCCGAAGCGATGCCGTTAGTTCAAATAGAATAATCAATGTATTTTTCGCAGCCCATCTCGCACGGTTGACGTTGTACAGATTCGTTGGAATACGCGAATTCGTACGTACGCGATAGTAAAATGCGACGCAATATCATTGTGATTCGTTTTCGGTTCGCCAGCCGCAGCTGCTGAAGACTACAACATTTTTAGACAATGTTTCGTCACTATTATTGTAACGCAAACGTTCTGCGGACCGCACGGGTAATACAGTATTTCGATCGTGTGAAAATGCAATTCTATCGTTGACAGACGATCATCTGATTAAGATTAATCGATCTGATTAAGGATTACGAATCCGAATATGGTTAAGGGTTTTCAATCGTGATTTGATTTTTATACATTTTTGAGCAATTTTTTTTTTTTATTTATTTACCTAGAACTATCGCCGTCCATTTCCTCGTACGTATTATTGCGACCGTGCTTAGTTTGCTTAGTTAAATTTCTATCATGCTTTCTGAAATGTTCAACCGCGAGAAACGTGTCCACAATCACAGAAGTAACGCGAAAAAGCAAAAACACTGCAGAGTGCGAATTCTCATTGTTAATCTCATTGTGGTTATAATTCGAATGAGAACTGCAAGTTCAATTTTACGATGACGCTTTCCGTCAGTTAGGCTATTTTCCGTTAAGATATTTTTCGACGCGATTTCGATTTGAAACCTACCGCATGCGTATAAATACTTTGTCCCTGTTGAAGAGACCTTCTGCCGGCCTATTGTTATTATCATTGTTATACATTACAAGGGAAGTAGCCAACCAAACGTGAAGTTATAATAACCATGACGTCATCATCCCTTCTTTAATCACGTGCTTGTTGCCCTTTCCGCGTGCGCTTGCCGAGGATTCGGGTCTTAGCGATAAAAAGAATAAAAAAAAGTCGATTTCTTTGTTTTGGATGAGCGGAAGAGAACGCGAATGGGTAGCGGTGAATGTTGCGGATATGGATGGCGTCCGGCGGAGGTTGGAAAAAAAAGAATTTTTCGATTGAACATTTTTATTTTCTGTATCTTCTTTTTTCGTTTTCTGCGCGCGTCTTTTTCCTTTCGAACCAATGATTTGTAGCTTTTTATTATATTTATTTTCTTACGATATCGATGGAAATTAGTGAGAATCGGTCGCGGAAACGGCACAGCTTATTTATTTGCGAAGCTCGTATGGAACGGATACGACGACGAGAGGACAACGATGATGCCTAACCTGCATCGGATAAACATCAGAAACGGTGTCGGATCTCACACGGGTTGTGTAATTTATTTAATTCTACCAACATACGTGCATGTATAATGAGAAGGCTTGTATTTCACTTGTTTATTCATATTTTATGTGTGTGTGTGTGTGTGTGTGTGTGTGTGTGTGTGTGTGCGTGTATAAACTATGACCGCAAATCGATTCTAGATGTGCGTCCGAAATTGGGGATTTCAAAAATAAATATTTAAACTCACGTTTGATTCGGAAAGGGGGAACGTTTAGCTTGCCACTATAAAATGAGAAGACCGAAATACTGTCTTATCGTTTTCAACGGTTGAACCGAGAAGAGATGGAGACGACTTGACGACTTTGTATTCTTATCCGTTCACCACGCGTATCAATAGTTAAACCAAATTTTTCGCTTTTACAAACGCCTTCTACCACGTGTTCCTTCCCGCTCACCATATGTATACTTATACCGTGGTTAGTGTTCTGGTGGCGAGGCTTGGACTTATAATTAATATCGAATTTTTCATTGTTGCGATTTCGCTTTAAATTTCGATTTATTTTACTAAACACATATCAGTATTGATTTTTTTTTTTTTTGTATTTACCAAAAACTAAATAATTAAAACACTAATGATAGGTAATAATAACCCATATATCGTTTTTATTAGATAAAAAATTTTATTTTTTTTAACAATTTTCAACGTCTCAATAAGACCATTGAAACCTTGGTATGATTTATCATCACTCTTTAAGAACACAACATAATCCACTGGTGGTATATAAACCTGGTATGTTTGTGAAACATGGCAAAATCGTACACATTGTAGAGAGTTTTTCGGTCACGTTTAACACCGCGTGCGCGCCCCATCATATCGATTTTCGTAAAGTCTAGATTGAAAAAGAAAAAAAATACGATTTCTTTTTAGTTTCAGAAATCTCGACGAATACACAGTAATCCACAAACGACCTGACCTGGGTGCTTTGCCGCGATACGAACGATAGAATAAGTAGTGAATATTGCCATGCCCTCTCCCTCCCTCGAATGTTGAAACAAAATAAAAATAAAAATAAAAAATGATAAAATATATGACAAAAAAAAAAAAAAGTAGAAGAAGATTGAAAAACGTTTTAACAACGTAATTGTTATTATTGAATATTTATACAAAAATAGTATATTTTTTTGGACGCGAAGAACTCTTAGTGTTAATAGTTGGATTTTAAATGTCATGACCAATGTTTCTGACATGTACGCCCTTCCGCGCCACTCTATTAAATTTTCTGGCCGCCATCGTAGATGCGCGGGCCACTGTTACGCCGTTATCGAACACAAATGTCACCGGGTCATCAAGTCCAGCCGAATGCGGTTTGCGCGCAAATATAATTATCGTAGCGATTTCGGTTTCCAAAAGAAGTTCAACGCTTGACTCGTTAAGCAAACAATGGACGATAACTGATGGTGATCGTAGTCGCCAAATCAATCGGAACGCCGTCCGGGCTGGCCATGTGTTTTCACGTCGGTACTTGATTTTCTATTTTTGCCGTCGTGTGGTCGTCGATCCGACGACGGACAACCGTCGTGAGATGTCGCCATTTCGGAAGAGAAACATTTAGCTGCTGCTAAAAAACCGCATTGGAGCTAGTTCGCTAGCTCACCGCGCTGACACCGTATTAGTGTGAGACTTTTCCAATTTTCCATCCGAACAAAACGTTCGACTCGGCCACGGTATTGTAACGATTAGTATTCGATAGTAGTATTCGTAGTATTCGAATGAGATGTGCAACGCGTGCCGGTCGCAAAACTCGAAAATCAAGGATCCCCCCCTACCCCCTGAGGACCACAACCTTTGTCGTTCCGCTATAGGAACCGCCAGTGCGGCGGTTTTTCAAAGGGAAAAAAATGATACGAACGCTCGACGATGCGGGTAAAAAAAAAATAAAAAATGAACGCCGGTGCCCTTGATCCTCGGTTATGGGTTCAAGGGAAATAGCCTCCGGTCGGCATTTTAATATTTAGGACCCAAACGGTTCGAAAACTACCGAACTATACGCGTATAATCGAAGATTACGCCGTTCGTTCCGATTTTTCCTTTCTTCTTTCGTGGTTTGCCCGACCGCACGCGAAATCCGCTACCGTCGCGGTCGTCGTCGTCCGTACCCGATCGTGCGCAAATACGTCATCGAGTAATTCTTTCGTTTCGCCCTCGCCGTCCGTCATCGGTTTTCGGTAAAAGGGAACGGTATACACGTGCGCGTTCGCTGCGTTCTAATGTCATTGCGCGTCGAACGGCACTTGCGCAGACGTTATTTTTCGTTGTCCGTATACTTGACCGAATACTTCGAACGGTGTTCGACATTTTTTGGACCGAAATCGCCGTCTTAATGTTTCAATAATGTTATGACGAATGAGATCGCGAAGTGCCGTCGGGGTGAATTCCGTCGAAATGGAACCCATACGACGTGCAGAAGGTGTCCATGTGTGAACGGGAAGCGTGATAAGAACACGGGGTGCTTTTAGACAAGCTCTAGCCGAGCGCGTGTGCAGCACATTAGCAGTCACGTAAGACGCACCGCACCCGCTTTGGCGACATAGAACCGTACGGCAGTCATTCCCAACCGGGGTGCTGTGACATTGTGTGAAATTAAGTTTTTAAGGAAAAACTTTTTCGTCGAAAATAAAACGATTTGACCGACGACACGGACTATAACAAAACTATAATTAAAAAATATACATAAAACCTATTGTATTCCATATCGTTTGTAGTAATACTGCCGCGATCGATCTGTTTTAATTTTCATACCGGTTGGATTGCTATCGCTTCGATTGCTTCGAACTTACAGAATATAAATATAAATGCATAATATATTACTATATACCTTATAGTATAGAATATATTTATTGTTTCCGGATTTCTATAAAATAACTAAGGGTGCCGTGAGTCAAAAAAAAGGTTGGGAACCTCTGCCATACGGGTGTAAGTGCGTCGTACGCGAAAAGGTTATCTGTAACGGTTGAAACATTGAAAATGAATAGACGCGTTACATTTCTTCCAGTATACGATATTATTGTTGATGAACGTTTCACCGTTGCGAATAATAAACGCTTTCGCTTCTCATTAACGTTTCATTTTGTTGAAATATATAAATAATAATAATTTTAATAAACATCGCCGTGATGATTTATTACGGACAGAGAAATATTATATTATAATATTACCGTTGTCGTCCGTTTTATTTATTTTTTTCGTTGATTTTCATCACATTGTGTGGGTAATACTGTATGCCTGCCTAAAGTTGACAGTTAAGATAATGTAAAAGATGTCTTGAAATATATCCGTAATATAACATACAGACGCATGTACCGTAATAACGTAATAATAATAATAGTAAAAATATGATAATAAAATATAACAACAATTGTTTTAGGTTATTTACACTGTATTGTTATGTCGTGTGACGACTTCTGCAACGTACACACACGCGCACTAAGAGAAACTATACGATTACTCTTATATTTCTCACCCCACCCCGTCGAATATCACCCCTACCATCATGTTATTATTATAATATATTATTATTATTATCATTATGATGCTATGTATATGCAATATAAGTACATAGATCCGTACACGTGTATAATGTGTCTATTTTTGTATATTTTCGTTTTCTAGTTGTAGACAATATTTTATATTCCCAAACACGTTATTGTTATTATTATTATTATTATTAATAATATATGTACATCGTCTCAAGTGCGTCTCAGTAATTCATAAAATATTGAATACAAATAGAATATAAATATATATATGTATCGATATTATATTATTTATTAATATATTTACTATATTATTATATAATTTTATAAATTTTTATTACTACAAATTTTTCATTAATTAGTGTATGACGTGTTAGACTTAAAGGTTATTATGATAATCAACCATACAAATGCAGTAAAACTTAAAATTGTTAAAGAAAAAATTCATTGCAACAGTTACCACAATGTATTATGATACTTTTTGATGATTTTGCTTCTAATCGTATTTATCATAAAAAGTATGTATTATATTTTTAAAAATAAATGATATTGGATTACGCGTGGAAGAGGCGAAAGGGTAAGTGACAGGCTAATAAGCTGGAGCACAGTTATAACGTAATTTTAATGTACATCCGGATAACAATTTAGATAATTTCTTACGTTCCACGCGATACCTACAGAGAAACATCTCTGATAAATTATGAAACGAAATATTTAAACGTTGCGTTGATAAATCGTACATATATATATATATATATATATATACGAAATAAGAATCATCCGATAATTTATTTATTGTATTTTAGTTGACTTGCACTGATTTCGACTGACATAAATACGATTGTCAACTCGACCTGAACGTATACATTTTAAAATATGTCCTCGCCAAAAAAAATGTTGTTCTTTCGGCGTACATTTAACAGCGCAAAACTTAAAATAAAAAAAAAAAAGCTTTAGCGGAGTGTATAAAATTCAGGAGAGTTCATATTCTTCAATGTTCAACAAAATTTGTTATTTAATAACCAACAACTTTGCTGGAAGTATTTAAATGTCCGTCAAGACCGTTCATTTCGATCCGCTTTTAATCCGAATGGAGGAATAAAAATGGATACATGTTATTATTATACCCTCTGATCGGATTCGGATGTACGTACGTACACATAGAACTTTATCGTACACGCATCATCAAACACAAGGCCGTCGCTATCCGAAAGAGTACACTTTTAGAAAAACAAGCCAAAAAAAGCAGAAGTCGGCTATACCGAAAGAGTACCTCTTCGGCATTTGGCATGTCCTTCAAAAAATTAACCGTTTCCGATTTAAAAGAGCAAGCCGACTGAATCCGTTCTAGATGCTGTTTTCGCAAGATTTTATACGAAATTGAATTTCAACTCCCGCGCTGATTGTATTAAATCGTTGCGAGATCGCGTCCGTGGGCTTACGATATCAATTATTGTACACATGATTCGTCAACTAGATAATATCACCAAGTGCAATAATGTGCGGAGTGAAAATAAAAAATAAGGGAGGGGGGGAAAGTGGACGCCAGATGCAACTGATGTCTTTTCGTTGCGGTAATTAGGTGTAGTGGGCACCCGACCGTTGCACGATATTAATCGTTTAATAAATTTCCAACAATGGTACCTACTGTGCGTTACACGGAAAACCCTCTAACGAAAACGGCAATTGGTGAATATTACCTTTACCGCACGCCTACGGTTGTGTTTGTATTAATGGTTTTACTCGGACCCTACGGCACTCCGCACGGCCGTTATCGTAACGCTCTGTTGTTGAAAATCATTTGCTTTTGGTTTTTTTTTTTTTTGAACCCACACGAGTTTCGTCAACGATAATAATGTAGATCAAGGATGGGCAATTAAAAGTTACTAGAGGGCCAATTTTTAGAAAATTAAAATTCAGCGGGCCAAAGCATATGGGAAAAAAAGGTCATTCGAATATGAATTTTAATCAGCATTTATATATACCTAAATGATAAATTCAACGCTCACGAACGATACGAACAAACTGATATAGTTAATTAGTTCGGTACAAACAGCTATGTTTGAAAGCTATACGTTTACATACTCGTATGACATTTTAAACGTTTAACGGTGTTTAATACCAGATAACATGTATTATATCGATAAACTTTAAAATTGTACGATGTAATTTGAAAATATATCACGGGCCAGATAAAAAAAAAGCTCGCGGACCGCCATTTGCCCACCCCTGACGTATGTAGATCATGAATATAGCTGTGCCGGTGATTAAAATATCGAGACGGTAAACGGTTCGACGGATTCCGAGTAAGACGGAAAAGTACGATTAACGTTTGCCGCGTGGAAATGAAAATCAAAATACAAGTGGTTGAAACCCCTCGAAGAGCGGAACGTGCAACACAACGGGTATCACGTAGACCGATGGCGCAAAAAGAATCGCTCGAATATTGCTCGCGTACGGCGATTTTCCACGCACAAAATTTTCGTTATAAAAAAATTCGTTATTAATAATACGTTAAAATCGATAAATGATTTAATAATATAAATTATAATTGGTTACGAATGTCGAAAAACAGCGAGGTACATTTCATTTAAATATTTCCCATCTTTACGTAGTTTTTTCTTTGCATATATGTAAATATTTCAAAACTGTTGGCTATGCCGTGCATAAATGCAATCGTTGTATGGTTCGTATAATCTGCACGTTATTTAGTTTGATATATTTTAAATAATTTTTGAATTATCACTTTAATTTTGCTATATTTTTGCGGGTAGTTCATGACCCGCGAAATACTGCAAGCATTTCAAAATTATCAATATTTTCTTCCTTTCAAATCGTTTGAAAACTGATGAATTAAGTATAGACAACAAAGTGTTCAATAGCATCCTTCCTCGCATGATGAAAGTACATAGGTGTACTTCAGTTTATTACTGATGTGTGCATAAAATAATTATATTTTCATAGAAAATGTAAAAAACAAAAATAGTTCCGTACACAAACCAATATCCGCGTAAACCATTGACACATACCTCCGGTATGGCGATACAACGTTAAACTTGTCGAACTATACTCACGTGCGTTTCGAATATATACCGCAGATGATTAAAGTTTAACCTAGAAACGTGGCGGGCAGTCGAACATTGAATAAAATGGAATTTCTTCTGATAGTCTAACGATCGTTACGTCACAATTAGCTTATACGCATAGTATGTCAATATTAGTGTTAGCTGATTGGGCACTACGTTACCATATGGCCAATATCGATCGTATAAGAAACAGTAGTTCGGCAACGGTGACCAGCTGGTGTAGCTAAACTCCGTATTATTTCGATATACGAATCCGTACTCGTAATTTATATTTACGTATAAAACTTTGA
Source organism: Sipha flava (assembly GCF_003268045.1). Taxonomy (NCBI): domain Eukaryota; kingdom Metazoa; phylum Arthropoda; class Insecta; order Hemiptera; family Aphididae; genus Sipha; species Sipha flava. Next base: position 1,593,346 of record NW_020271825.1, read on the forward strand.
TAGTTATCTAAAACTTACTCTACATTCATTTGTAATATTAACATCATTTTTCCTTTATGTTCTCGAGCTACGGTTGAATGTATTCAAAGGGACTATAAAATCTTCCCTGAATTGTCTTACGTTTAACTGATCACCACCGATCACGTTACAATGGTTTTTCGGTTTTTCTTTCCACAAGATGTAAACGAACTTTCATAAAAAAAAAAACATTTTGATCCGCACATGCTTTCACCGCGTGTCGAACCGTAACTGTTGCGAATTCTATTTAATTTTTTCCACCGTCAGCCCTCCCGGGGACCAGCTCAATACGAAATGGTGTATCGATAGTACAACGCTAACGCAGGTTGAACGTGACACAATGTTTTGAACCGTTCGCCGTTTCCGTGTGTCCCGAGCGGAATCGTTGCGGACCAGGAGAAGAACGATCGATGAACTCGCAGCAACGGCGCATAGACGGACCAACACGTATTAATTATGGTTACTGTGATGTCTGCGAGTTGTGTTCGTTTTAGATTCCGAACAGAGCGGAAAGAACGATACGAATCGGTTTGTTAACGACGACGCGTACCGTATTTCTGCGCCATCACCGCCTCCACCCCGTTGCCCACAGTAATTCGCAACAACGGTCAGATGCCGTCATTTCGGGTTGGATTTTTTTTCCGGAGCAGGGCAATCGGCAGCGTGCTCTTAATGAATTGCCGACTCGGTGGCTTGTTTTACCTTTAGGGTGACGTCGAACCGGTCGAAAAAATATAACGATTTGCGATTTGTGTACATAAGTACCCCCGTTCTAATTCGCAGCACGTCAACGGCTTTACAAAATACGTGTTTATGTTTTGACGATGTGCCGACTTTGGAATAAACTCCAGACCGTGGAAAATTCCCCCCCTCACAAGCCTCACAAACCTCACAAGGCTCACGAAGCCGCTGACAACAGTTATAAAGAAAATCGCGAAAAAACCGAAGTAGTAGAGAGACAAAAGCGTGAAACGTACAGCCAGTGCCGGATTAAACGTTTATGGGCCCCTAGGCAAATAACATTTTGGGCCCTACAAAACTATTTTTTACACACGTCTTTAACATTACTATCCAATAATTAAAATAAACAGCTTTAACAATAACCAACTATTATTAATAGATAAAATCATGTTTATTACATTTTTTTTGTTTGTAAGAATAATTAATTAATTATTATATTATTTCTATTTTTTTCAAAGTAGTTTTATTATTATTACTGTACATTACACCTTCAAGTTAATATATATATATATATATATTATAATTAATAACGACTTTTGTCCCGTAAATTCGTAAATAAAATACAAGTATTATTAAATACAAAAAAGTATATAGTTTTTGATGAATGAAGCCCTAAAGTGGGCAGAACGCAACATCCATCCGAAACCCAAAACTCAGCACTTCACCGAGTCGCATATGAAATCGAAACACATGTTGTCCGCGAAACGCTACACCGCCTTAAGCATACGATTGGTATCTCTGCATTGAGCGGTGCGATTAGGAGCTACGCATTTCGTAAAAGTGCGAAATGCTATTATTCGGACCTCGTTGATCCTCGTCAATTATTATTTTCGTGCGCATGACCACATGCGTTTGATCTACAGCTGAAGCTGTTCATCTCAACAAATTGGTTTTGCATTAGTATATTTTATTTTCTTCATTCGATAAAATGTTAAAGATCGTGTTAATATTTTACTTTTGACTTTAAGAATCTGTTCTGTGTTATAATAATTTTTTATTGATAATAAACTGAGAAAGCTAAAATAAAGTCGTAGAAAGAAAGAGGATCACACCTCAAATATTCAATTACAAAAAACATTCAGTCCGAGTGAATCTACAGTATTTGAAACCGTGGTTATTTATTTAATTATAATGTGCCTAATGGTTATTTCTGTAAACCGAGTTCACATTGTTTTTATCAATATATATTTATTTCCAGATTTCTTTTCTTTTTTTTTTTTATCGTAATAATCCTAAAAATAAGTCTGTCTGTTTGAATACGAAATTCAATTATTGAAAACTGATACGTTTGCGTTTGTCATAAATGGAACGTTTTTTTAAAAACTACGAATTTTACGTAATTTAGCTGTCAATATCTACACGGCTTAAATAGCACTCCTCCTTTGAGATAATAAATGAGATAATAAAATAAATCACTGCCATTTTAGTTTTTAATTTAGTTTATAGCTCTTAGCACTGAATATCGGCTTATGGCATTTTTATAAATCTTATTTTTAGTCATTTTTTTTTTTTTTTTTTACATAACCGTCGACCTTAAAAAGAAAAAAAGAAGACTTTCATTATTAGATTCGTGACCGTTTTGAATTGTGTGCATATATTGTGTTATAATCCTACATATTTATCCAGGAATCTATTGGCTTAAACCAATTATAACCAAATATTATGTTTATCTTCGAACAGTAACATTGAATGTCCTGATATACTAGCTTTAATTAATATCAGTGTTTCCTCATACCATTTCTATACCATTTTTGAAATAAAAAAAATATTTGTCATTCCTTTTTACAAGAATTGTAGTAAAAACTAATTTTTCCTTCGAGCTCTTGAATTAGCTAGTAAGGTCTCCCATCCATCTTGATTTATTTATGTTTAATCGTTATAATTTTAGAGGTAACATTTTTTATGTATTCAATAATTTAATTTATTTTTTTTATTTATCTCTCATTAATGTTATAATATTTTTATAGTATATTCTTATATCAATTTGTTTTTTTTTTCTTATATTAGGTTCACCTGTTAAATCGTCAATTTGATATCATTCTTTCCCTTTTGGTTAAACTTTGTAAAGAACTTCGGTCCGTTAAATTAAGCTAATGTGTATTAATTGTTACTTTAAAAAAATAAAATAATGATTCTCGATTGTGATATATTACTTAATTAGTGGATATTATTTTTTAAATAGATTGCTGTGAACTTGATTAAAATGTAGCAAACAGTGTTGTAGTGGGCATGATATTCAAAATTATTAACCCTTCGAAAGCTGAAAAATATTTAACGATGTATATAATATATTGAACCCACTGTATTATTTATATGTATAAAAAAAAAGAAGAGGACGGTGCTGAATTTTAAAAAGTTGATTAAGTTTAAAATTAAGAATTATGCTCGTTGATCAAATTTGATATTTGAAATTCATACTTCTGAAAACTACAAATTATTGTAAAACGGACGGTACACTACTCCGAGGGACGCGGTTTGTATTATGCATTATTTCGAAACTTTTGAACGAAACGAGATGGCGTCTCCCACATCAATTGCATGCAGTCCCGTAATAATAGTTTCCACCATTATAGATGTAGTGTCCTGCGGTCTCGGTTTTTCTTACCCGGTATTATTCGTATATTTGACAAATCGATTTCATCCCTCTCATTCTCTCTCTCTCTCTCACTCTCTCTCTCTCTCTCACACACACACACACTCTCTTACCCTTTGAGGATAATAGTATACTCGCGCACAAATGGAATTGTCTTTGTCGATGATTTTATCTTGTACACAGCGTTGAATATCAATCCAAAACACCCGGTGATATAATACTATCGAACCTCCTTCTCCTCCTCGCATTTGCGACCATTTAAGCTCCTGAATAAACAAATAAAAGGAAAAGAAAACCACTGCCTTGCGATTAAAGACGACTTGAATGATAGTAATAATAATTATACATCGTATTAGTTGAATCGGCCGTGACGCGTGATTTGAATATTAAAACACATAAAAAACCGCGAACTTAAAACCTTGTCTGCAGCTAAAACTACGGCAGCCCGTAGTCATTGCCTATGTACACCCCGATACTGACGTTGTTGATCCTTATTAACGTAAATTTAAGATAAAAGACAGTTTTTCTTTTTACCTTCATTTGTTTTAGAAATAAAGCGTTTAATTTGTTTCGAATGAGTTTACAAAGTTATTCTCTAAACAATGTTCTGAGTTGCTTTATCAAAATAAACGCGAAAACAACAATTGTTTGAGATTACATTGTAAGCGGTTCGATAAACATACAAATTAATATTGAATTCCATTTTTATATATTTGATCTGTTAGTAATTTATTGTTCAAGATTCTATAAGAAACTTAACGTTTCAGAAAAATAATCAGCGATCAAAAGTTTATAAAAAAAAACAAAAATACAAAAGAATCTTATATCTTATCAGTAACAGAAAAAACATTGAAAAAACCTATATTTCACGGTTTGCAAGTATCTAAATTAAAAAAATGTAAACGGTACCAAGGTCTATAGGAGTTATATTTTTTAAATCAAATACAAGTGATTGCATTTGAAGATGGTTTTTAACAATACATGTATTTTATAGCAAATCGTTTTCAAATTGTACTGTTGTTGTAAAAATATTGATAGTTTCGATTTTTTGATTTGTAGCAAATACGTGGAGTAAATACTAAAATTTAAACATTCATCCATTGTCTTTAAACATCAGAAGAAGAAAACGAGAACAACAAATTTGAAATCAAAATTTTTATTTGGAAATTGTTTGATGTGTTCTTATATTGCAGTTTTTTCAAAGAAAATATTATAACGTACTTATAGACAGTGTCTGAAGAAAATGTCGTTCTTGAACACACGTTTACGCTTTGACGTTCATATTTAGTGAGCGGCACGCGAATGTCACTCACTTTTTTTTTCAAATGGAACGTAAACAACGTTTATATTTTCAATGAATTTGAGCGATTTTTGGGACGTTCAAATTGATTTTAAAAATATATGTGTAAATAATAAATATTGATTATAACATGTTTAAATATAGATTTTAAACATACAGCATAATATACATAGCCTGAAAAACGGAAAAATTTGAAATAACTCTGACAAACGTTAACATTTTTTTTTTTTTTTTATATTTATTTTGTTAAAAACATATAGTGCAAACAAAATATGCCATTTAAAGTTCAAAACACTAATAATAATAAAATAATAAACTTATAATAAAATATCACGTTCGGAAAAAAAAAATATCAGCGAGATGGTTTTCGTTCCTCTGTATGCATTCCTAGAACCGTTTATGGGGGTTTAGCATGCCTCTGTAACATTTCAATTAAAGCAATTTCTTCTTTTATTCTTATTTTCAACTGGAGAAGTGTTGGCCCCCCAAAAAAAAAGACTAATCAGGCGACCTTTGGAGGCAAATGAATATCACCTAGTCGCGAAATGATTTGATTACCAAAGAGCTTTGGAACGGTTGCTATTGATGGTCTTGCAGTATTAGCTATGGCTCAATTTTGTGAAAACCACGAATTGTAAAGATCAGGAAGATTTTCAAATTTTTCTGCAACAAAATATTCAAGAATAGCGACATATCAAGCTGATGTTACAATCGTTGAATTCTCTCTCTTATCCTCAAGGAAGTGAGGCCCAATTACACCATGCGTTGATAAGGTACAACATACTGTAACCATTGGACTGCGTCAGTGTCGTTCGTGTAAATCACGAGGGTTTTCAGATGCCCAATAACTGCAATTATACTTGTTAACATACCCGTTGATTTAAAAATGAACCTCGTCCGACATCAACAGGCTATCAATAAAAAGGGGTTGCCATTCATTTTTTCCATAATTTTTTCACAGAACTCAAGCCGTGCCGTGTAGTCCGTTGGTTTCAGCTCATGCACAATTTGAATTTTGTAAGGTTGGAAGTTAAAACCATTGTATATAAAATTCGACGGACAGTAGTTCGTCTGAGATCCAATGCTACTACTTGTTTTCTTACAAAACGCCGTGAGCTTTTTTTAAATGACGTCCTAACTGCTTCAATGTTTTGAGGAGTTTGTTGAGTTTGTTGAGCTTCTAATGGTTTCTTTTTAAGAGCTGTCTCCCCAAAATTCTCAACCCATGTTTTAATTGCTTTGCATGATGGAACACGATCATGACGTCCCAAATTGTAATAACGTCGGAATTCCCTACGAGCGGCAGACAGACTGTCGCTATTTTTGTATTACGTCTTCACGGCAAAAGCGCATTGAAAACCTACCCACTGATCCATGTTTACTAAATTGAAGGTACCTATGAATAATAATAATACTAATCACCTTTCTAAGAACACCTCATTACTATCACTATAACTTTCAAATTTTTCCGTTTCTCTGGCCCACACTGATATCAAAGACATATATATATATATGTATCTAAATTAAAGGCCCCATTTATACAAAATACAGGTAGGTGGTTCATAAATGTAAAATAAAAATATTTAAATGAACGGCCAGATGAATGCGTTAATTTTTTTATAGGACTTGAACGCGAACAAGTTCTTTTTTTACGCATTAAACGTGAACTTGAAAGAGTTAAATTTTTAAATAAACATTTCGAACTTTGCTTATAGCACCGTTCGAGTTACTAAAAAAAAAAAAAAAAACCGAAAAAACCGAAAAACGTGCATTTCATTTGCGCGTAGGTATATAGCCAAAAGTTCTACGAAGACGTCGCGCGTGATCAAGCAAAGAACGGCTCTCTTATCCTTTTCTACCGTATTCTCCCCCATTAATCCCGGTACGTATTATTATGCAGCATCGGGAGTTACACGTGGTATAACGTCTCACCAAGTGCGATAGTTCAGGGGATAATAATATACGAGCGGACGATGTAAATGTATTATAGGTACATCCGAAAAACCAATACGGATCCTCACCCATCGAACACTTATACGTACTTACGTGTAAGCCCTTTTTATTTATTTTTTTTCTTTTTCGCAGTCTTTTTCTTTTTTTTTTTTTTATTATAAAATCTGATTCCTTCATTTCCTTCGCTCGTATTTTCGTGCACTCGCGTTCATCGTACGAATTGCCTTCACCACCACTCCACCGGACTACTCGATGACGGTACCTTGTAGCCTCGTCGTCGGCCGCGGTGGTGTGCATGGAGAATTCGTTCTATTTGCAAATCCAATACCGTTTTATTCGACGAAGGTCTACGGGGCTCCGTAAGGTAAAAATACCATTTTACGTTTTAACGTTTGGTGCGCGTATTACTGTGTGCGATTTTCACTCGGCGCGCACGATAACGCACAGAATTACGGGGCAGAAGGATTTAAAATGTTGAATGTATGCCTGGACGGGCAACCCTGTTTGAGCACTTACGATAGGGGTGTGCGCGCCACTTATGTTCATGCGTGTTGCGTGTACGTGACCATCACCGACCGGGCATTTCGGACGCCTTGGGAGACCTTATGCAATTTTTCCCAAGGAGTGTCGTGAGCGCGTTGGTTACACATTCGAGTCGAGTTTTGTATAAATATATATATATATATATATTATACGTATATATATTATATATATATACGTATATATTATATGTCTGGAGAGGAAATATATTCGATTTCCGACCGACGCGATCGTTGGCGGATTGGAATTCGTATTTACCGTCAATTTTATTTTATTAGAAAAAAAAACTCATTCTCGAGGACACATAAATACATAATAATTACATGTTTCTGCAAACGCCCGTTCTAGGAATTGAAACGTTGAAAGTTAAAAAGTAGAAAAGTTCAAAGTTTGGTCCGGAAATTTACTTTTCAATGTCATTCGTACTTATTGGAATTCGGTTCACATTCAAATGGTAAACTCATGAACTCATGTTCGTATTTCCTAGGTAAGCGAATTAATACGGTTTACGCGATTGAGATCCCGGAACGCGATAGGGTAAAACGAAAATTTGAATTGTTAATACCGAGGATAAATAAAAAAAAAGGGGGTCTTTCTGACGGCTATAAAAAAGTTTAATAATTTAATCGACCCACATTGGTATATTTGTTTCTTGCTTTAATTCTTACATTTTGATAATCTTTTTTATATAATTTTATCTAGATATTTAAACATTGAACTATTCTCTTAAGTTCATATTGATTTATTTACATAGATACGTGCACATCGATCTCATTTTCATATCGTACATTCCATTTTCTTTTAATTTGAATGTTTTAGGTCGTACTTTCAACGTAATTTTATTTAATTTGTTTTCTAACAACTTTAACCTGTCTTCAGATTTTCTACCAGCAATACATTATCTGCGTATTAAAATAAAAATAAATATAAATATAAAATAAACTAATGATCGATTATCGTAGTATGAATCCTTTAAGAGATTCGATCTTCATATCTTTTATTATTTTTTCCTGTAAAAAATTGAATAAAATAGGTGACAAAAAGCTGTCAACTTGCCTTACTTGATTTAACTATTTATCAGTACACTATATTTGAGTGACAACGTATATTAAATGCCTTAAAAATACTTAGAAATTATATGTATTTACATACAAATCATATGATTTACTATTTTTTTTATATCGATTTTAAATATCAGTGTATATGAAATCATTTCTGATGGATAAATTAAAATAAAAACCTTTGAGTACGATATGGTTTTTAACTATTCGATTTTAGAGAACTATACATAATTAAGTGATTTTGCAGTACACATTTTTACTAATTAAAGTAATTATAAGTAGAATCGATCAAACATAATATTTAATTTAATAAAGTCGACTATAATATTGAATAACTTTAACTTTTTATTTTTATTATTCTAACCCATACATTATAAGATAAATACACGTAAAAGAGAAAATGTTTACCAAATTATCTCACATTTATCAAATGTATTGTTCTGAATTATTAAACTGCTGAAAAAAATTACTTTTTTTTTGATTAGATAGAGAAAAACAGCATCTTATAAGGGGCAAATCGTCATGGGTAAGTTCTACTGTAATTACATATATTTAAAAAAATCTTAAACTGTATTGAAAATATTATATTTGAATTTATATCAAAATATTTTAAAAGTATTCATTAATAATTTACCGGTCTGCCTATAGTGGCCAGAGACCCGGTTATAAAAAAAATACTATGAATTTTCTAATATTTCTTCAGCACTAGATATATTCAAGACAAGAGTGAATATTTAAATCATGAACAAATTATTAAAATGTATTTTGTAAACTGTATTATATAAAATGGCATTATTGTATTATGTAAAATGTATTATGTTCGTAAAAATCCTAATGACTCTTATTTTACGAATTTAATCCTGGAATCGGAAACAAAATACCCATTCGTCGATAGTAATTATCTAAGCAGAATGTACAATAATTTTGGTTATCATAACGACCAAGTAAGTATAATTATATGAAGTCATGTACGGTCATAAAGACTACGGTCAAATATTACAGTAATGATGGTCAGATATAATGAAAAAATAATATAATATTGGTATTATAACAATATTATGCAGCTCATTATAAAATCAACATTTTTATTTAAATACCGCGTTAAAATTATTATTATTATTATAAAATTAAATTGAATCCCCTTAAAATATAAGCTTGTTCTTTTGTAATAGATTTTCTCTCACCCACGTCGTATAATTAAAGAAGTTCCATTTCACATAATTTACGTGTTATAATTGGCCTAATGTAGTGGTGGTTTCCCATTAATATGAAGCTACAGACTCCTAGCTAAGACTCAGATTGGACCAAGGATTTCTTTTTTGTTTTTTTTGCATAAACTTACTAATCAAAAATCATTATTATGATATCTTTCGATTTTACACAACCGTTTGTAATTAATTCAAACACAAGTTTTCTCGTAAAACACAACATAAAAAGTTTTATTTGATTTTACTTATTCAAAAACTTTTTTAAAGGTACAACGTATTATTAAAACTATATATTACTGTAACTTATTACAATTCACTAAGATAAGTCATTGTACCTATAATAGTTTTCGACTTTTTATTTTCATATAATTTCGTCCAAGTCTTCTTGAATGGTTGATATCAATTTCACTTCGAACACAACTTCAGGACCCTTAAAATCGGACCGCCTGTTGGGAATAAATACGATTTCTGATCCGTCGACATTTTCAGACAACTCATGAACTTGTTTTAATCATAGACTAAAACGTTAATGGCTTGAGAGATTTCGTTGTTCACTACGCTGTGCGGCAGCTGTTCACGTAGGACGAGGGATGCGGGCGATTTACTTAAAAGATTAATATCGGATTTCGGTCACGCTCTGAATTTCGTAATACATTTTTTTTTTTTTTTTTTGTGGCGACGATTTATGTCAAGTGCTACGGCGACGGCACCAAATTAAATCACAATTAACACCGAAAGCGACGCGTCTTTTTGTGTATTTCGATTTTTTCCGCTCCTCAATTTTACCGCTCGCATCGGATAGTAATAATAAATAATGTAATCCGCGCGCAGTTAATATTAAACGAAATACAACGGCAGGTACGACGTGAGATAACGCAAGAGTTACCATAACAACAGGTTCGATATAGAGGTACGCGGTGTCACGTTTTCCCGGTCCTCGCCGCACATGGATTATTAATACGACGGTAAATTTATGTAAATTTTTCAATTTTAGAAATTATCATTTTAAACGAAAACATCGTGTTCTTTCGCGCAGACTGTAAGAAAAAAAAAACAAATAATACGAAAATAAAAAGTGCAACGACCAATCTATTGGAATACAATATTATAAGCGTTTCCATGCTGTCAGTAAGAATCACACAATTTGCTGGTAAACAATTTCAAATGGTATTCAACATTGCTATTGTCGTTGTACTGTGACTTAAACGATAACCATCGCCCCAGATAACAATGCGTGGGGATATTTATAGCGCAACAACACCACTACCCATATACCTATTTTATTTTTGTTAAATTTTTTCTGTAGATTTTTTAATATAAAACTCTATGAATATGGCACGCTCGTACATAAATAATTTTTTTTTTCCGAATAAGTATACATGTATTAAACGTAAATTTACCGGTCACGATGGATTGGTGAGAGGGGTAACATCGTATCCGAATACGTAAATTCACGTGAACATGACGTGTTTGTGTTTAGTCGATTATTTATAGTTTGTACTTTGTAAACACTCAGATTTTAAATCTTAAATATTTGGTTAAGAGGTGGAGTGAAGACGATCGGTGATTTGAAAGGAACATTGTGAGAGCTAAAGACATTTTCCAAAAAAAAACCCGCTGATAAACGAAAACTGAGTAATAGAAGTAGAAGAACAAGAGTGATATCTAATATGCTGAGCATCACATATTTTGAAAAGAATTGCGTACATAAATAAGTGTACATAAAAAACATAAGACATTATAAGAGACGGTTGTAGCTCAAGTATATTACCATTATAATGTTGGGAGTTAAATGTTAAAATTCCAGTTTTATATAAAGGTAAATTTAACATATTCTCGCGATTGTTAAAGATCGTTCAAAAATTATAAATGATTATGAAATCGATTTTGATTTCAACTTATTAATATTATTATAGGCATATCTGTAAATCATGTGCAAAATAATCATTAGAGACATAATCAACAAATCCGAGGGTCACCGTGACATTAATTTCTCTATTTCATTGCCATTTTTCTAAAGTTTTTTGTAATATATGAACTACAATTGGAAAATGATATAAACCTCTAAAAAGAAATCATTTAAGTCAAAACTTCTATAGAAATGCGATAATGGAAAATGTTGAATCTCTAATTTTATTATAATAATCATCGCAAACGCAAAATAAAACACATTTTTACATCTTTAAACACATCTATTCACGCTCTTCATTTGAAACAACAATAATATGCACACAAACAAAAAAAAAAATCACAGTATACAAAATATAATGTATTTTTTAAGATTATATTTTGTATACTGTGTATTATTTATTTATTTATTCACTATGTATTTTTTAAGATAGTGAATAAAATGAAATAAGATAAATAATAAAATTAAAACCAACGAGAGACAATAAAAAAATTATGTTGAATAAAAACTACTACGTTTTTGTTATTATTATTTTATTCAATAACAGTTTGTTATTTATAAAAAAAATACTTATTTATTAACAAGGATCAATACGTAGTATCGTACATTAACCAATATCGATAATACGTAATTTCTATCTGAATATAACAATGGCGTAGCTAGAATTTTAGAATTTAAAATGAGGGGGTAAACCCAACAATACTAAAAAAAAAAATTAACAATACAAGTTAATTATTATATTTAGTTTAACGTGTTTTATTTTATAAATTACTTTTCAATTTATTAACTTCATTTTAACCAATCTAATTATAAGAGACGTCGATGAGATTTTCAAGAAAAAACTTGGATTACTTCTACTTATGTGATTGTTTCGTGTTTATTGAAAACAAAATTACTATTAAACAAATTGTCAAGAATTAAGATCAAAAGCGAATTCAAAGAACTTTTCAAACGTATAAAATAAACGATAATAAAATCATGTAAAAACGTTGATACGGTAAATGAGGAGGGATAACCTACTGTCTCCCCCCCCCCATAGCTACGCCACTGAAATATAATACATTTGTGCTTTGTTACAATGGTAATAGTAAATTTCTGGGAAGAAATCGTCAACTTCTACATACGCACTAACCTAGTCATAATCGTTTAGACTTTCAACTAGAAATCTGTCGAAAGTGTTATTGTAGTAATATTTATTTTCGATTCACACTTTTTTAAGTAACACAAATAAAATAAAAAATTCATGCTACGATTATACTGTAAGAATATGAAATTGAATCAAGAATATATTGTATTGTAACGTTGAACAAAACATCATATCTTTATTAATATTTTAGTAATATGAAATGTAAACTATAAACGTCACTTAATGGTAATATTTTTAGATATTTAAACCATATCTTAGTTGACCGAGGCTATAATTTCAACAAAGAAACGATATATTTTGGCGAAGATTGTTATTTCAATATTATCATTGTTTATAAATAAATATTTGGAAAACAACGATTATTGTTTGCGCTATAAACATGTCGAATAAGTTTCGTTTGGTACTAATGATGGAACACTAATGATACAAGTATGGTACTATTCAATGTTAAGTTATTCGAGGTCTACTGAAATAATTAAAAACTGAAAAAGGCTCAGTCAAAACCTTTAATAGCTTTACTCAAAATGTTGTTTTCGGAATGAACTGATTTATTCTAATGATATAAGAACGAGTTCAAAGCCCGGGGTCCGTTATTCTCAATAACTTCAAAAGAGATACTTTATTAATTTTCGTGTAACTCGATGTTCTTCAAGATGCCAAGGTAAGTGTTTTCATTTGAAAATTTGTTTAGAATAATTAATAGAGTAATTGTTCTTATATTATAGAGCTCAAGCAAATCTCCACAACGAAGGGTCTCGTTTTCGACGAATTTCCGTTGTGACCCCTAGGTAAGTAACTTGGCATTATCGAGTTAAAAAGTTAAAATAATTTTTATCGAATTACACTAGGAGTTAATTTTTGTTGAACTTTATCTTTAAACTCAATCAATAAGGTTGATTGAAAGAAAAAAATTACCATGAGTTATATAATTCACTTAATTAATTATTTTTCATGTTAAGTTCATTATTTTTTAGTAGATAAAATATCGATGTAATTGTTCTGTCAGTATATCTGTTACATTTAAAATATATAACACAGTATTATACAGTATGTCCCATAATTCCCGTATCACCCTTGATATCTCCACGGGAAATCAATATATTTAAACGCGGTTTTTTTTTTACAATACTTAGTATGGAAATTCTGACTGAATAGCATAAAATTCAATTTTTATTTTTAAAAAAATTCAAAAATTTAAAAAAAAAATTTCTTATGCATTTAAGAATTTTCAATTTTCAAAATAGCCATTTTCTTGAGCATATTTTTTAAAATAGTTAAAAAAAAAAATATATTAAAATCCAAATTATCCAAGACGGTACACCAGCACATAATTCAAATACTGTGAAAGATTGGCTGGACGAACACTTCCCGGGAAAATGGATAGGAATAAGGGGTTCAATGCTTTGGCCACCTAGGTCACCCGGACTGAACACCAATGGATTTTTTTTTTTTGGGTTATTTGAAAAATCTTATGATGTAGGTACCCATCGTGTTCAATGTCTAATCTCCATGACAAAATCGAACAAAATATTTAAAATATTTTAACTGAGACATTAGAAAATTTTAAAAACGCTTGGGTCTAAGAACTTCAGCTCTGTATTACAAATAATGGAGGTCACTCCGAACATTTATGAAAAATAATGTAATGCATTATTTTTGTTTTTTACGTAATAAAATCTTGTTTTTTCTATTAACAATTAAGTTTAAAAATATCATATGAATTTTAATTTTAATGTTTCCTAAAAGCTCCACTAATAATTAGATATTTAAAGATTGCCATAAAAAATCAGCATTCCAACCGAGATTGATTAAATCGAGCAATTCGTGTTTTGCTAGGTAACAACTATTAATATAATTATTCAAAAACATAATTTGCTCTAACTTGGTCAATTTTTATTCAATTTTAATCATTTTTTTTTAACTGTTTTTAAAAAAAAATCTCAAGGAAATGGCTATTTTAAAAATTGAAAATTCTTAAATGCATAAACATTTTTTTTTTAATTTTTGAATTTTTTTAAAAAAAAAAATTGAATTTTATGCCATTCAATCAGAATTTCCATACTACGTATTGTAAAAAAAAAAACCGCGTTTAAATATATTGATTTCCCGTAGAGATATTAATGGTGATACGGGACTAATGGACATACTGTATATAATGACTTGATATATTATAAAAATTCCGAAAAACGCTAGACAAAGTTCTTATTTTATACTTTCATTAGATATTATTTAAAATGACAAATACGTCTTAGGCAATGTATTATTAAATAGATCAGAAATTATTTTCGCAGATAAAAGTAATTCATGTTAGATCGATAAGAAGTATCTGTATGATTTCATATTATATCAGTATTAACTATTATCTGTTACAATACGTTTGTGTAGCAGTATAGCTTACTAAAATAAAATTTAATATCGAATTAAAAAAACAATTCAAATAAAAATATTACATTTCTAACAAGTAAAAAATACAAAGAAATACTGAATATAAATTAATGAAATTAAAAAATCGGAAAACAAAAAAGTCTAAGAGATTATTATTAAAAAGGTAAATTTACTAGTGATATTTTATTTATTGAATAATTTAAATGTTATTATGCATATTAAAAACTCTGAAAACATTTATTTTTATAGATTTGACCTATTAGTGGTACAAGGTAATAAAAAGCTTTTATTTCCAATATCAACTGAAAACAAAGTGCTGTATTATATTTTTGATAACAAACTATATGAAATTTTTCATAGTTTTCATTGTTCATTTGATCAAGGTAGGCGCGATCGAATGGTTAAAGAACTTTTCATAAAATAAAAAAATATAACTCGTACTGAAATTGAATTGCTTTTACAATTATGCCTTGCCAGAAAAAGCAAAAAAGCATTAAGAAATGAAAGTATTTACTGAATTCAATTCGTGTTACCATATAGATTTGATCAATTTTCAATCACATAAAGACGATAAATACAAGTTCATTATAGTTTACAAGGAACATCCGACCAATTTTATAGTGTTAAAGCCTTTAGAATTTAAACGTGCAAAAGAAGAAGCAGATAATCTTATTTATATTTTCACAATATTATATAATAGGGAGTACATTTAATATTAATATCTGATATTGGCCGCGAGTTTGCTGATCAGATGGTTTGAAATTTAAAAATCCTAGGCCAGAATTAAAAATAATTCACGAAAAACCAAGATATAGCCAAAACCAAGGCAGCATAGAATGTGTTAATCAAGATGAAAAAATAATTCGATATTTTGGATGGAAAGGAAAACATTTTCAAACTTGAGCCAAGGTCCACGATTGCTAACTATTTGGGCATTAAGTGTTTTCCTTTCAAAAATTATTTGGTTATTAAGTCAAAGTAAGATTGAGCACATTTAACTTGTTAAAATATGTTATTGAAGTGATTGAAAATGAAGAAGAATTAGAAAATATCGTTAACGCGAAATGACTGTGAACTGCTATGAAAAACAAACTTACATCGACGTAGAAAAAACATAAAACGACGAAAAAATCTCCACTAAAAATGAAAGTGCAGTTCAACTATGTGAAAAATCTATTAAAAGTCTGGAAATTCAAGCTCGACGAATGCTTAATTTGTCTACAAAAAAATGTCTTCTTACACTTATTGGTTCAACAGTATAATTTTAGGATGTATACAAAGGACGTGGCAATGTTGGAAATATTTTTCTTCAATTCTTGAGGCAGTTGTTTCAAAAATATTTAATCTACTTTACTCAAATTACAAATTTTAAAAATATTATTTTGAGGAAACCATAAATGAATTTTATCGATTGGACACAAGAGATGGCGCTTTGAAGCAATTATACGCTAGATCAAAATTAACAGTATGCAAAAGATATCTTTTTCGCTTAGATTAGATTCCACTTAAATAATAAAAGGAATTGCTATCAATTGCGACAGGGATTTATTAAGTGCTCATACTAGAAAAAACACCAAAATAAAAAATGTATCTATTTAAAAAATAATGTTTTTTGCAACTCAAATCGTCATTGCAGTTTATCTTGTTGTAATAAGTAATAAATATGTTATGCCTACTAATACCTTTTTCTTTATTAAACGTTAATACATCATACAAAAAAATTGTTAATTATTATTCCATTAATCAGTATATAAACAAATACTTGCCTACCGATAATTATTACTTTTCCTAAAACTGTACGGAAACCTATAAAATGACTAAACATTACAAAAAATGACTGAATCGCATACTTTGTCTGTAACATATCTAATACGAGAAACACTTGTACATTCCTCTGCGTTCATTTTAACCCAATATACGTATATTTTTTTTTTTTTTTACTAAGCGTGGATTAAATTGATTTATTGATTTGTTTTACTCGTAACAAAAGTTTTAAACTTTAATAACTGTTGTAAACAAAGCGATTTTTTTATATACGCCAACTCAATACATAAAAGGGCAAACACAATAATCTCTCTGTGCCGCGTGTAAGGTTTCAAATTTTCGACGGGCACGGAAAACGTATTAGTTTACACGTATATATATATAATATAGTAACGAAATGTCAAAACGATTTTATTAGATTGATCGCGCGGACCGGAGGCGTGGTGAAACGCGAAAGCGAAAATTCCGAGCGCGTTTTGCACAATGAAAACCGACGAACAAGTTCGGTGAAATAGGTTAAGCCACGAGCGTGTGTAATAGAGTATTTTCGTAATTAAGGGCGCGTGATTTAAAAGGTTTTTTTTCACCCATCTCCCGTTATTAATTATTATTATTTATTATTATTACGGTCGACCGTGTTCGTACCTCTCAAGTAGCACACTCACACGCGCACAACCCATATTGTATAAAATGTACTTACGGTCAAAGTTTTATTTAACAGAACTCTCTGTACACGATCCAGAACAAATGGACGTGGAAAAAAAAATCATGTCTATAAAACTGACTGTTAGCCATAAAAACTTATAAAATGTCAAATACTGTATTCTACTTGTTCTGCCGCTCTGGTTTATTTTAAATTTATTATAAAACCAACGATGGGCAGTGCGTACCTACCTAAGGTTTATGGATTATAATCTACAATCTTTGGTGCCTACCTACATAAAACATAATATCAATTTTCGTCTCGCATCCGTCCTGATCGTTTATTGTTATTCGTTACGTATTTTAATCCATACTTTATTACATCATGATTGTACGCTTAAAAGTTGTTTTGACTATGCTTAGTTGGGATCGAATTGTGTTCGAGTGAAATACTGAAATGGCATTAATGAATTCAAATCGTGAGAGTGACATCTTTTTTGAACGGTGGTTTCGTGAACTTGTTCGACGCTTTCGATTCTGACGAATTGAAAAATTTCTGGAGGTTTAGATACAAATAAGAACGCAAGAACTTTTCTTAACGGTATAAATAATTATACTCGTCAACCTGACGTTCCTTAAATTGATGCAAATATTGCATTATGCAATATTAAAAAAACATGCTATAGAAAATATGGAACCAACATCTACGGTAATAAACGAATGTGATTCAAGATTATTACAAACATCTTAGGTATTAATTAATTAAAAATAATAGGTATGTGTTTAAATTTTTAAATTAAAATCGTTTCATAAGAGGCCCTTCGATCTGGTCCAACATTAGAGAATATTGCTCGAAGAAAACGAAATGAAATTCAAGCAGTTCCAAATGCACCGTTAGACTTAATGAAATACCACAAACTATAAAATTAACTCGCCGTCTGAAGGCATCCCGGAATATTTTTTACTAGATAATAGTGGACCTAGTGACAACAGAATTTTAATTTTTAGAATATCTCGAAGTAGTTGAGAAGTATTACATTTTTCAAATATTTGGTGTTGTGATGGAACATTTAAAGTTCCACCAAAAATGTTTTCTCACGTGTACGAAATTTTCGCGAACATATTAAATAGTGTCCACACATTAACTTATGCACTGTTACCAAACAAACAATAAAAACATACGATAAATTATTTGATATGTTAAATACTCTATAACCCAGTTTAAATCCAAAATATATGTCTTACGATTTTAAATAAACGGTAATTAACTGTACAAGAAAAAAATATCCTAACGGTAGAATTCATGTATGATTAATTTATCTTATAAAAAAATTTCATAAAAAATGAACAAATTTGGTTTTGCTTCAAGGCATAGAAATTACGTTGATTTTTTGTTATTTATAAATATGGTCGTTGCTCTTCCATTTGTTCCAATCGAGGACCAATATGCTACTGTAGAACAATTAAGAGATGATTTTCCTGAATACTTACAGCCTTTACAAGATTGAATTGAAGATGATTACGTTGGAAGTGTTAATAGAAACGGAAGAGGTTATCGGACAGCACTTTTTCCGCCACATACTTGGATTTTCTACCTAAGAGTTTTAAATGGCCAAGATAAAACTAATAATTATGCTAAAGCATCCAATAGGTAATTAAATCTCAAAATGAGAATCCAACATTCAAACTTGTGGTTTATATCAACTGTTTAAGAAAATTACAATCTGGACGCTATGTATTTTATAACCAACTTAAATCAGGTAAGATTCCTCTAAAAGAATGAATGAAATTTATTGATTCCTCATCTATGAATTTCTCTCATTTCTTACCTTTCACTAATTTTCACGAATTTTAAGAATTGTTTAATGTTATGTAACTAGAACTAAACATCATTCTCACGTGAAATAGTACAAACTATTTCTCTTAATATTTCTCTGATAAATATTATTTATAACTACAATTTTTAACCGTAGATAATTTATTTAAATAAATATAATTCAATAATAAATGTATAATACTTTTTTAATATTATATATACATTTTTCTTTTCTCGTCTATTTTTTCGTATTCGATCTAATATTTCTTTATTTTCTTGTAGAACCATACAATTATAGGCAAACGTAAATTTCGCCCGATATTTTTCAAGTATAAAGTTTTGTGTAGTAAATTGCGCCCTGTATTTTTCAGGTACAAATTTCTGTATAGTAAATTGTACTTAATAGAAATATTATTTTGTGATATTCATTTAGCTTTACCCAGAGGACACCATGAGGAGGCGACTATCACTGTCCTCCAAAAATGTTTTTTTTGTCATATCGATTATAGCGATAAACATTCGGCTTATCCACCAATAAATGAACAACAGTATTTTTAATAGGTAATAATGACTTCAAAGTCACTTAGATAGTAGATACTATAGGCACAATTAACTATACCTATTTTAGAACCAAAAAAATCGCGGACGAAATTTACTATAGTATTTTTACTACCTACCTACTTAGTATGGGGGCAATTTACAAACGCCCAAAATTATTATTTAAAAAAAGTTGTCACATTAAAAAAATTGTTTTTATATTATTCAATTCTACAGTAAACTTTAGAAAATTATAATTTGCAGAGCAAACAAACTATTCATATTGTTATTATTATTATTTTTAGCTGTATTGTATAATTTTTAATGTCCTCATTGTTTTAAGTTTTAATTATACATAAAAACAATGGGTAAAATGTTATTATTCGAATGAAATTCGTAAAGAAAAATTATAATTATTTTTAACGAAATTTCCATTTGTTATGAATTCCTTCAGAGGTACGTCGCCGTCGTCGTGCCTATTATAATACGTGTCTATTGAATAGAACATTGTTAAATAGGACGTATACGCGCCTTACATTCATGACGTTTCCATGATGCAGTCTTGTCGAAACAGTATATTTTATTTACGCACGCGTCCGCTGCCAAGTTCTGTGTAAAATACGACTTTTGCACTACAATAATAATAAATAATAATAATAATAATATGTTTCACTCGTTGGTTTTATTTTTTTACTAGGTTTCGACAACGCAAAACACTATAACCGAACGAGCTGAGCTTTTTCTATTACAATAATAATACACGTACATACTACTACTACCACTACTATTACGGTACACGTGTTTAATGCATGCTGCAAGTACGGTCTAGTGTGTGTGTGTGTGTGTGTTTATGTGTGTGTGTAAAGTGACAGCCAAAGTATATGGGGTGTTTATTTTTTATACATGAAACTCGTTTTTCGAATATCTAAGAAAGTTTAGAGCAATGTCGAAAAATCGAATCTTGATACAATTCATGGTAATCTACGCGTGCATTTGAAATTTTCCCAACACCGGCGACGTAATTCGTCCGACGACTGAAAATCCTGTGCGATTTGATTTTATCTATTCTTCACCTTCGCTTGGACTCTGGGCAATCAATATCCCTGGTACACTGTACCGAAAACGACAGCGACAGCACGCAGGACATCAGGCGCACATATTATGCCGTTCACGGGTGTATTATCGATTTTCATTGTATCCGCGGCGTATTATCTACAAACATTTCGTTTTAATTGTTTTGTTTCCTGAAAATGTATGGGTGCATTTATCAAAAATTTTTTATGATTCATTTTTTTATACTTCGTATTAACATTTACCTTTCTAGAATCCAATTACACTGCAAAATAATCGAGTTATATTATTTTAGTCTATCGAAATTATCGCACCTAAACTATTTTACTCCGTTCAGAAAAATCGATTTATATTTTAAACACATGTATATACATATATAAATCATATAATTGCTTCATTAATAACGATATAGAACGAGGTGAAGTACGTGACTATAATGGCTACTTTTATTTTTTACAAACACAAACAACTGATTGAAAAAACGACGAGTTCCTCGAGACAATAGTTCAAAATGAATCCACCCCATAAACACAAAGTACCTACGCATTACAATAGAAGATAAAAGTATGTGCATATGTTAATCGATCGACTTTGTTACCGTTACTCCAACGTATATTTACATATCATCTCATATATATATGCATAATATTTTGGTTTTAATCAGCGAAGTGCGCTCATAGTTGTCGTAGCCAGAATGTTACTCTCGCAGCGCAGCATTGTTTCCTCTGGTAATGACAACATGATACTATTGTACGTTTGTATGCGAAAATTGCTTCCTTCATTATTATTTTATAATGGACTTGATTGAAATACGCCCGTTTTCGGTTTATTTGTACGCACTGCAGTAGTACGTACGCAGGATCAGATTTAGAACGTACACAATTAATGTTATGAGACTTTTATTATAATATATATAGTCATTATTTTTATTATTCATATTATTATTGTTATTATTCTGCAATAAACGAACGTGAATATATTTATGGATACACGCCCCTATTGTATTGGTGAATAACATCGTCGAATACTGTATTATTCATATATAAATAAACAATATTTTATTTATATCACGTTAGTTATGTATTGAACTTTCATTTAAACGTTTTTTTTTTCTCTCCATAACTTTCTAAATATACTGAAATGGTTGAATTATAAACTGTTGCTTTTTCGCTGTCTGCTTCTCGCACATTCTCATTCACTCTACAATACACTTGTTTGAAATTAAATTCTGAGCGAAGTGAGAAATGTGTTGGTTTTGCAATGCTGTAATTTTTTAGTACTATTTGCTTGTTTCTGATTCAAATCCGAAACGAATCGTATCGTACTATTATATAAGAGTTCATATTTCGATTTTCTTAGTAGTTTTACTGTTTCAAGAAAAAAAGTCCGAAATTTTATTATACCGAGTGTTTATTTTTCTTTCAAAATAATATGTATTTGTGTTTGTAAGTTTTCCAACTATAAGGTATTTTAATAAACAAAACTGATTTTTGTTTTGAATTTAACAATTAATTTTTATTATTTTCAATAAATACAATTTTGAGTGATTGATTTACATCAAAAAATCTCGTCTAGTATAATGTGACTCACATTATTTTTTTTATTTTTTATTTATGTAAATTGTTACTTGCCTACTCATAATTTAAATTATTGATCAAATTATGGTTTTATTAATTTTCTGACAAAGAAAAACAAAATTAACTTGTTACTTAAAATGTATTAAGTCCGTTTCTAACGAATAAAATAATAAGCGATAACTATTGCAAAACCAGCTATAAGTATTTTAGAATCCAATCGTAAAAACAGGACGTATCGCGTTACGTAGCCTAATAGGAAGTTTGTCAAATTAAAAAGTCACTAAACTGAAGTAAAGAAAAATTCTAAAAAAATTGTACATACACATGTTCTCACCCTAGTATATAATTTTAATGAATCTCTATGAGGACATCGAATATTCAGTAAATATTTTAATACCGCTATATTACAAGCATAAACATATATTTATCTTGTGATTCATTCGAAGAATATCACTAAGATAAGAAATTCGGTGTTACGTGTTATTTTTTTCTAACTTCTCCACTCTATTAAATAACCTTTTCTTAAACTGTATTATATTGTAACATAACATTTTTATGAAAAAAAAAAATGTTTTTCTTCGGAATCTCTTTAGAATTTTAAACTTTCTGAAATGAAAAATTCAATACTTCTTTTTATTAATTACTTTTTCTAAAAAATATCCAGGTATTATCATTCTAAATCGAACGAATAAAGCGTCGAACTGACCACTTCCGTTTGACATGCGTCGAAACAGTCGCGTCTAAATGACACGACACCCTGTTTTGTACATCCGGAAAAATGAGAATAAGAAATTTGTTGCCGTTAAAAAACTTCATTTGTGACAAATGAAAAAGGAGAAATTAAATGTTTTTTCGAAAGGAAATTAATTTCACATTATAAATGCGCTTTCGATCATTTTCGAGCAATACTTACTGACGCTATGAATAAATTGTTTCGCGTGTATGCGCAATATATGCGCGCGTTATTGCGATTTCGCGTTGTACTGTTTTTGGTGGCGGGGCATGGAAACGAAAAAGTTGATTTTTCGTAAAAGGATGGTAGAAAAAGCACACCCCCGCAGAGTCCGAGTCGATTTCAATCACGGTATTATTTTTAATATCGTATCGTAATGAAGAGTCCACGGGCTAGCTCAATTATCGCATTCGATTCCGCTCGAAAACTAGCTGCGTACATTAAACAAGGTACAGACATACCTAAATTGTACATAAATTGCATACGACGCATAAATATAAGATTGATACGTCGGTACGTGCGAATTATTGAAAATTCTTCGAGGAGAAAATCGAACACACTTACAAACCATTATCGTGAAAACCCTGTAACGTCATCGTTTGTATAAACCATACAAGAGAAACGGACGATTGCGTTTCTCGTATGATATTGTCCGGAATAATACTGGCAAATCGTTCAACTTACCCACATAAAACGAAACGAATTTTATCAAAGTACGATCGATGAAAATTTATTTTTCAATTTATTTTTATAATCATTATGTTTACGTGCAAATCTCTCTCGTTCAAAACTGTGTGTTTAATGGAAAAAATACAATTTTATTCATGATTAGTTTGGTTGTACAGTACTTTAGACTTCGAGAACAATTTTCATGAATTTTATGTCTTAACACATAAAAAAATTCAAGGAAATACTATTATAATTAGAGATTCTCAGGACGTTGTTATAATGTATGGCAATGTAATACTAAAAATTAGTAGATAAGGTAAAGTAAATACCTTGAAAATGTTTGACTACCGTCCATAAAGGATTATTTTTCATTCCGTTCGTATGAAACATAAACGTTATCGAGTGAATTCCAGGAATAAATAACTAAAAAAACTAAAAAATAACTCAATTCAATAATTTAACTGAACAACCCACTTGCTTGCCGTTTCAAACGAAATCGTATGAATAAAAAAAACAAGAATTAAATATTTTTATATATGCATATCATAAACACGTACATTATTGATTATAATTTTAAATCTAAGAAGAAAAAAAACGAACATCTATATATTATCATACGAAATAATGTCAATCAAAATTGTTGCTTAGGAATCCACGAATTGTGAGACGTCAGGATTTTTTAATCGAAATTATTATTGTTGGACGCTGGTAGTATGAATATTTTAAAATAAAATATTTATTTTCACATAAATTTGAACTTCAGAGCGAAAGATCACATGTATTATTAATTAAGCTGAAAATTTACTGTTTTCGAGGTGTTAACCCGGCAATAAAAATCAGCAAAACATATTTTCGGACCATGGAAAACTAAAATCTATGGGCTTTAATTTTATATTGAACAACGCCCAAGTATAATATTTTTTTTTTTTTTGAAAACCGTATTATATATTTTGTATTTAATTATTATTATTATTGCATACTTTTAATGCAATTAATGAGGTAAAATGGTAAAAATAATTTATCAGAAATGCATAAATATAGAAATCCTATACTTTCCTGGTTAGGTAGCTAACCGGTGAAATGTATAACCCGAGTCAGTTATATCGATGATTCTATAGTTGGTTGCACCATTAATTCATGTTTTATCCGGTTTTTTGCTGTGCAGCACAAAATGTCTTCGGAATTCACGAGATCTTAATACACGTCCGTGAAAAATTTAAATATGATGTGTCATAAATTAACACCTCAAACATAGATAATGAATTCGACACACGTGACGAAAAATGTTACTTTTTACCGCTTATACAGGTGGTATCTCACAGTGAAGTTTGAAATAATGATTCGAAAAAATTGCATTTAATGGTTTTTCGAGTAATATTATTTCATGAACCAATGTTAACAAATGTAATAAAAATATACATTTGAATGTTTCAGTGCAAAGTTGGGAATGTTGATTTATTTTTTATCAACTTTTCTACCGCATGACTTAGGAATATGAAACATGCGATAAATATCCGAAACGGACCATTGTGCACTGCACATTTGTACATTTCGTAATGGATATTTAAGATCTCGTAGGTACCCTACTGTTTATGCAAAATAATAGCCAAGCTGGTGGTACCCGAGGCAGTAAATTTCGCTCGAAAGACGAACAGTTAGTGTAGCACGTTGCGCACACATTGAGCGCAGTCAATTCCAAAACTAACCTAACTTAAACTGACCACCTAAGTTTATAGCCACGGAAAGAAACTGTGTGCATGCCGGCCAGGCGTTTTCAGACCCGTCGCGCGTAGCTACGAGTTCGACTGTGAACTCCAAAACATAACCGATCGCACGTGGGAAGAAACGGTGCACGTGTCGGACTCGAAAGCTTACCGTTGAATTACATTTTCAATGGTTTTTCGAACGTGTTTCGATATAAATATTATGTACCATGTACCCACCGTTGTACCGCACAGCTGCGGTATTCATCGTTTCGCGAATGATAAGATCCGTGCTTACTATGTTCGAAAACATTTTCACACGATCAAGTTGTCTGCTGTTTATGAACTTAGTAAAGAAAGTAAAAATAAAATAGACGTGTGCATTGCGTAAATATAATATTGTGTGGGTGCAACATTATAATATGTTTTCGGCAGGTTGGCTAGGAACATTTTTGAAGAAGAGGTGTTCCAACGCATATTTTGACTCAATTTCTTTGATGAGAAATTACGTACCTGATTTAAGTGTCACATAAAAATCGAAAGACTCGCAATATTTGTAAAATTTTCCATTAATAGCGGTTGATTTAGTTTAATTTAACTATCCGCCCCTTAAAGTGTACGCTGCACTTTATGATTATTTCTATACGTTTTATATAATTCAAGTACAAATTAAAATTCAAAGTTACTACTTGATTCTTCGTATCGAATAATTATTATTCAGCAATTCACCACCCTATTCGGAAAAGATTGGAATCCACCCGAAGCAGCGAAAAAAAATTATAATTTTTCGTTTGGAATTTACACGTAACAATAAACTACTTGATAATTTCCCACGTGAAAATGAATACGTTTATATTTTATTTTCGTTCAGTTATTTTTGTATTTTATATTTTTCTTTTTTTTTAATTTTATATTATATTTTTCGTTTGCATCAGCGTAACGCATGCATATGACGTAGTTGGCGAAATTAAAAACGAGTGATCCACACATGCACGCAACAAAATTATGTACACAGTATAGACACGGTGGCAACAATCTAAATTTCGATTCGATCCACGTGCGGTAAGTAATGAACAATGAAATAATGACGTATTTTTCACACGTGTTTTGCATGCGTGCAAACGTTTGTTTTACATCGAAAATATTGTTTTCGTGTTTATAAATATACATACAGGGGGTGGACAGAATAATATGAACACTGAGCAATATAGTTACATATTGTTGCACGTTGTTTGTACTGTATCTCCAACATCACTGGAGCAATTGACGGATATTTTGGTAGAAGAATGGGGACAAAATTCCGTTGGAAACTATTCAGATCGTTTACGAATCTATTCCGCGAAAGATTGAAACTGTTGGCAAAACGGTGGCCCAACACCTTATCAATAAATAAATATGTAAATATAAAGAAAACAATTGCGTATATGTCAGGTGTTTATATCATTTTGTCCGCCCCCCTGTATGTATATACAAAATACAATATTCGAGTGTATTACATTCGCTGTAAATCGCGAGGATGGTTATCACGATATTTCTTGCCCATACGCGTTATTGTTGTCATCTATATTGTTAACAGTACTATTATATAAAATAGAAAATAATATCTGCGTCGTTTTATTTAATCAAACCGCAATATTACAATGTTTAACACAAAACCGATTCCGAAAACGAAGACCGTCGTCTAATAAAAACACTATTGAATATTGTGTTACTCTCATTGGAAATTGAGCTTTTCTTTGTATTTTTTATCGGCATACGGTACATATAAATGACTAATTAGCAATTGATATCATAAAAAAGTATTTCAATACAAATACTCAAATACTATAAAACTCTAACCCACCGGTAAGTCTATCCATGCAAGACCTCGCCGCCCCCCGGTATGAATTTTCTGTAATACGTCTACAATTTATTTAAGTAAGTTAAAAAAAAACTTAAAGAGAATTTTCAAATTTATCTATTTGTAAAAAATAAATCATTAGATTTAATTTTTAAAAGACTTTAAAAATGTCGGCCATCTTTTGTAAAATAATGTGTTTTGACTGAAATCCTTTTGCACGAACATCGTTCTTACATGGGTTATGGTCTTGAATATTATTTAGTGAACATTGCAGCATGGTTGTAAACATAATATATACCACCTATATACCCACATGTCACGGCCGTGATGTGTAGGTGCATGTGCGCAAGCCAAGTCGTGTCTCGAAGACTGCGTGAACTTTCACAAAAATAAAAATAAAACGTTTGACGATCAATAAATATGTACTGTACCTATTTTTATATACACACACACCACTTTCGGATGAACTTGAGTGAAATTTTTCAGACTTCTTAAAACTGATATAAACAATATATGATAACGAGCGGTATTGTAAAAATACAAAATAAATTTTCAATGAATATTTTCTCTCTGCAATACATTTTGAAATTCGATAAGATGTAGGTTCAGAATTTTTAGTAACATTATTCGTATAAATATTAATAATAAACTATCGCATTCGAAAAACAAGTTTGAATATAACTCAATATTAAATGTCTTATATTGCAATGTATCATATGTAATTATATATACATTGTACATTTTTCCGCCACTCAATAAACTATCAACGTAGTACGATTTAATATGCTTATATCAGGTCATACATTTGTAAACATAAAGTTTCATATAAAAATATTTATGTAAAAACCATAATAATCAATTATTAGTTAATAATCAAATTTTGCATTGCTTTCGTGCATAGCAGAATTAAGCTTAGTCAAAATTAGCTTTAGTCATAGGCAACCTTATTATATATTTAAATCCTTTCAACACGAATTTACTTGTATCACCATAATCAATACTAAGACTTTCTAGAAGAAAATGATACATTCAATTTTGTTAATTACAGTATTTCGTTAACAAAAACAAAGACAAATATCTAAGATAACTTTTTGATTACAATCTGTTTCAACTTTTTGATCTGATAAGACATAGTATAAAACTTTAGGTACAAGCTTTAGTCCGAAATTTTGATTTCAAAAAAATAAATATAAATATCTTTGCATAATGAACACCTTAACGACCAAAAAACAACGGCTTTGTACTGTATGGTCCGGTAGTATATGGTTCAACCTGATTCGATATTTGTATGAAATATTTCGGTCCGGTCCTGGTTTAAACTATAATTATTTCAGTTCGGTCCGAATCCTAAAATATAATTAAATCGGTTCAGTCCGTATCGGTCGGTTACGGCTCGTTTAAAATTTATTAAACAATGATTTTAAATTTTAAAGTCATTATTTATAGAATTGATAACACACACATTATCATGAGAATCAACATTTTACTCTTGCGCCATTATTTCAGGTGTGTCCTTTGTAGGTATATATCTTAAAGCTGTTCATGGTATCTATTAATTGTTATTATCAAAAATATTTTCAAGAACATCAGTTATGATTATTCTCGTTGTGCTATGGACAACATGGAAAAATTTGCATTACAGCTGTCACGCGGCCACCACCCAATATAATTTTAATTTATGTACAATGTAGTAAATATATACTTTTCTACATAGCTACTATATATCATTAGCTTTGTACATTTTTGTAATAATCTACGAGCAGTTTAAATCTGTACCAAAAATCGTAAAATATAATTAAATAGCATTTATGTCGTACAATTCAAAACGTTCGCAATTCGAAATTGTTTTGTTTTTTTGTTCGAATCGCTTGTCCGTTTTATCCATTAATATTATATTTTCAATCCGGTTTAAGAAACATTTTAGCAATCGTTTTGGTCCTTCGTTAACATTTTCAATCCGACCCGGTCCCTAAAATTACGGACCGTGCCGAACACTATTAGCTAATATGCCTTCCTTATTCCTTTACCCCAAGTGTTACAGAACCGAAACACCCTTATACATTGGTGGTCTGCTATATACTAGCTTCATTAGCATAACATTTAATAATATTGTAAAATAAACAAATACAAATTATATCAGCATACGTTACGTGTATATTACATATTTTACAATAAATATTGTCTTTATAAAATCAAATAGCTCGATGTAATGATAAAATTAATATTGTGAGGATCATGCAACCTATTCGCAATTCTAATTATAAATATAATTATATATTTAATAACGTAATTCGCAACCTAACCAATGAATGAGTGTCCCCCTAGCGTTTTAATAAATTGAATATCATCAAAAAATCGTTTATTTTTGCATACTATTCACTGGATGTCAATATTTTTTCAGAATACTTAATTTAATAATTCTACATCTTTCACATGTACAACATAACATATATAAAATTGTGAAAATATAAATGCATCGCTGCGATAGAACGAAATCACAACGATGAACAATTATCACAGAAAAATATTTATTTTCAGTATACACAGTTTCCGAGAAATTAAAAAAAAAAAATTCGATTTGATTTTACCACAGAACCAATATGTAACTAATATATAATATATCAATGGTTGCACGATAAAAGGGGATAAGTGACATATATCAAGGTTTTCAGGAGAGCGAAAAAACTATTTTATATTGTTTTTAATTTCAAACTCCCGTAACTTTTTTTTATTGAGTTTTCAGTTTTTTTATAAGTATATTTTGAATAATATTTTTATTGTTTTAACGTTCATGTAATTTTCAATTAGTTATATTAATTATTTAAGTATGAGGAACAATTTTTATAAAATAATTTAAATTGTTGTCGCTTGTACCCCAATTGTTTATTGATGATAAATATTTTTTATCACTTATCCCCTACTAATCTTATTCGCTTTTATTGCATTGTTTAAAAAATGAATGCAACTATATTAGGTATGTTTCTTATAGTAAAAAATATTAAAATAAGTAGGTATGTAAAATATAAAAAATAAATACAATAACTGGGTAAAAAAAGGTCTATTTTTAAAAACTTAAATTTATACACATTAAAAACAATCAATTGACAATAATATGATATATATATTTTAAATTCGGTAAAATATTAAATTATTACTGACAAGTCAATTGGCTATTCATAAAAACTTGTTAAATAATTTATGAAAATATATGATGATAAAGCAATGGAATACAAAACTTCACAAAAAAATAATAATAATAATAAAAATTAAAAAATCTATCCCATTTAGCTTACTTAAGATTATTTATGCACTTTAAAGTACAATTATAAAACATAACAAATTCATAATTATTTATAAATATATTTTTCATCAAGTTCAATAGATATTTATACACATAAGTTACAGTTTCATTGCAACCACGTATTCCAGTAGTTAACTGTGAGACAAATTCATAGATAATTAAATTAAACATACTATAATTGTAGCTGTAATATAAACTCATATATTGTCCTTGCGGAGTATTTAACACCTTCTGAAGATCAAAACTTATACAAATAAAGTTGCCATCAGCTTTTGATAATCGTGATAAAATAGAAACAAATCTTTTTCATTTTTTTTCTTCTTTGTGATTTTTTTTAATACATTTATAATCGTTTTCATTTAATTCCCGAGTACTTATTGACACTTATCTTAGATCATGAAAACCAATATCATATTTTTTTTTAAAAATCTTTCAAAATAAACTTGTGTCTACGGTTTCCATTTTATTTTAAGCACATCAAAATTTGTAAACTCGATACAATCTTGTCAAATTTCATATTTCTGATGGTAAATCATTTTTATTGGATGCATGGCAATAATGTGACTTAACTGCCAGTAGTTTTTGCATAAAATCATATATATTTTTCGTAGTATCATATGATTTTTTATGTTTCCGTGAATATTGTAACGCCAAAGAATTTAAGGCATTTTAAAATGATATTAACCATTCTGATTACACCCTCCACATCGATCGTCGTACGATAAACTATATTGCGGTACCGTTACCGTCGATAAGCAGTACCACCCGCCATAGTACACTCACGGCTCATCATTTTTGGTCATTCCGTGACCCATCACATGAAAATAACCATGTAATTTTAAGTTATTTTATATTATATTTTTTGACTTGTTTTTCATAAATGTTAAATAATTATTTTAATACATTTAACATACTTTGTTTACTACCGAACAGTGATAAGACGTTTTATTTTACACCTTTATATCTCGAATACACCAAGGGCTCAAGATAAGTGCACTAACTGTGTTCAACCAACCGAGAACAATAAGCTGAATATGGCGCAGGCCCTGGATGGCACAGGTTAGAAGTCAGGCACAGCAACAATGTCATCTGTCATCCAACTTTTTATTATTATTACGATTATACTTTTAACATTACGAAGCCTCCAAGTTCCACCAGCGTGTTCTCGGGACACCATGCTGTACGGTTCGTAGGTCACCATGTAAGTGTTCCCCTCACATAGTAAGCTCCTATATATATAAAAAAAAAAGGGCAGCTCAAGCGTCACAATATTTATCACGCTGTTCAATTTTTGAAACTTCGGGTGACAGTGAATTTTCTATTGTATAGCATAAAATTATTTTTGTAATATTTAATGTACTTAAAACGTACTGAAGACATATTTTTTTCTACAGTTTTCAAATAGTAATAAATATTCTTAGGAAATATTTCTTCTGCTATTTTCAATAACTCGTTTTCTTTTTATAGGAATTTCCTTGTCACAGTATAATAAATAACCTTCCTGTCTGACTAGGTTAGTTAGTTTCCAAAATTCCAAAAAAATAATTTGTCTTTCATCTTCATTAAATGTTTCAAAACACTTCTTTTGAGGTATTTTTTTGCACACGAATATGATTGGCCATTTTTCCCAACACCTTTGGATTTCCCCACTTTAGTTATTTCACATATGTTAATTTTTTGTTTAGGCCTAAAACCCTCAACTCCTACTCCAAGCACTTATTTTACAGTATTTGTTTTGATTAAATTATTCGTATCCAAAAGTATCCATAAACTTTTCAGTTGAAACCTAATCGATTACAACTATATTAAAATCAAAATTTTTCGGATTCAAAATTTTTGAACTACTAGACGTATCTGATTCATAAATTAAATGTTTTGGCAACCATTCCGTTATAGATTGGCTTTCATTTGAATTGGAAAGTTTATCTGATAGAATTGGTCAGGATTTTTATTCCATAATTTCATTAAAAATTATTTTAGTTAAATAAATATAAACTAAAGAAAATTGTGCCAATTTTATGTAATTCAAATCAGGTATAGACGTATTATTATTTGGAAGATACTGTACTATTTCATTATTAGTTAACGGTGGTTGTCTTCCCTAATTTCTTATTTCTTGAATTTGCTTTTAGAGCTGTTCAAGTAAAAAAGTAGTTAGTTAATTACCAAATTATTAAAAAAAAACTCGTAAGATAACGTAAATTATTTTTGTAAATATTATAAGCAATTATAAATGTTTTCCTCAAATAAAAAACTATAATAAAAATTAGATGTACCAAAATCTGTTTGCCAATAGTTATACGAGTAATGTTATTTTTTTACAAATATTTTGATATAATCAAGAAATCAAAATAATTATGAAAAATATTTAAATTAATTCATTCGTGAAAACCACTTACCTATATAATAATTATTATATTACTTTATATTACGGCTTACGCTGAGCGTTTTCAATTATTCAAAAAATATAAATAACCACATATCCGATAGTCGCAGTAGTGATGGATTTTAAGTAATAGTAATAGAAATCATTTTTTAGTCTTTTTACATATTCATAAAATAAAAAAATTTAATTTTTTTTAAGTAGATATGTCAGATAAAAAATAGGAGGAGGGGCTAAGTTATAAAAAGAGCACAATTTTTTTTTTTAGAGGCGGCAAAATTTGATTTTTCCTAGTGTACTATTTTTACTTGGACCGGCCCTGTAAATAATAAATATAAATATTACTTAAACTATATTACAATTTATCAACATTATTATATTGTATTTAATATGTATCAACATTTACTACATGTAAAAAAAGAAATTATTAATATAGCAACAAGTTCTGATAACATCGTAAGCTATACTTAGTTAAGTGAAACGATAGTACTATATTATTATCAAACACTATAATATTTAAATAGACTGAAGGATTTTGAATGTTAATACCTTATAATCTTCTATAATATAATTAGAGTTTTAATAGTATAAACTGTATAATTAGTAGACACATCTAGTCTAGATAATTAATTTAATTTTAACAAATTAATTTTGAAGAATTATAAAAGATTTCCTTTAAATCGCTTAAATAAACTATAACTGTAATCAGCTCTTTGGGAACGGTTTTTTTGTGGTAATAATAATTAATAGGTAATCAATAATGTAATTTCATAAATGAACAAAACGTCATTTGGTCTCCATATATTTTACTCTATTGGCGTTTAAACCCTACAAATGTTGCTTAGACCCGTGTTTTAAGGTTACATGAACTTTAATTTCTATTCTGAATATAATAATTCTATTACTTTTTATAAAATTGTCACACTTCATAGTGATATACATAAATCTCCTCTAACCGATAATAACTAAAATATCGCTTAGACCCCAATAACGCCTAGCCCATATTGTCGTGCAGCCATCGATATGTATAAATATAATATTTAGTCACACATAAGCTGAAGTGTAAACGATCATTCCATCCGGTAGTAAGGGAAAAACAATTTTGTTCGAAATATTCCATAAAGCTGCAAGTGCACCACTAGGATAATACGTATACGAGTACATTTTAGTTGTTGGTCTTGAAAATAACTGAAATTACTTTCAATGTCTATGGCCACACGCATACACCCATACACGTGTATTTGAATTACATTCATGTGATCTGACCTAGTTGTGCTTACGTGAAGTGGTGTTACGTAATTTGTATGTTATATTTATTGAGTGAAAAACGTCCCACCGGGTAAGATCATTGTAGCTTTTATCACACCAGTGCAGCAATAGGTACGTTGCGAATATTTTTTTATTAATCCAACGGGAAATAATGAATTTTTTTTCCACGATAGCCGCTAAAACAACTAAAACCACAATGTGAAATCAAATTGAAAAAAGGGCGAGTATTTTTGGTCGGACGAGAAACAGAGATGGGTGAATAGTATTGTTGTATTAGTCTTTTAAACTTGAAACGATTGCACCATTGCTATCGAAAACACGATTCTGAATGACAACGTGTAAATCAGTTTATATTTCTGAAAATTATAGATAATATAGAAGAATCAAATTTCTTAATAAGGTAGATTGAAATTTCAATGCTATTTTTATTCAAAATGCTCAAAACAACATTAAAAACTTCATTAAAATATTTGAAAACTAAGAAATTTTTTTAACTAAATAACTAAAACCCTTTTGCTGTAATGTACGAACAAAAGGAAATTAAAAAAAAAAAAAAAAACTAAAATCATAAATTATATATAATATTATTATTATTATATCTATAAATTCGTAAAAATATGTTTTCGTTAACATTTCATTATGTAAAATTTTATAAACTATTTTTACAAACTTCCAATAATTTTTTAACAAATTTTTAAGACTTAAGTATAAAATTTGAAAATTTTATCAATTTTTGACCCAAATATTATAACGAATTTTCATCATTTTATCAAAATTTAATGCTTAAACAATCGTAGTTTTTTATGTTTTTAATATATTAAACATTCAAAACTTTTTACCAAACTGAAATTATTAAAAAATATTTTTTGAAAAAAAAAGCTAAAAAATATGAATATTTAAATTTTCTATAAATAACTAAAAAAAAACTTTTGAATATTATTCCATAAATATTAAATAATTTTATAAATACTCAAAAAAAATATCATGTCTTTACAATTATTATTATTTGAGTGATGAAGAAAATAGAAATTCGACTTTATAGAAAAACGGTAAGTCGTAAATTTTACCGTATTTTTAAAACTTTTCGTCAGTTTTTCAAAGCGTTTGAGAAAACTATTGAGAAGTTCGTATAATTACCTCTCAAAATAACCAACTAGAATCCATTAACTAACTTTTAATTTTTATTTAATGATGATTGGAGCACTTCACTGGTCAAAATCGTGTGTAAAAACACACAAAAACTTATACTTTCCTCATTTTACTTAGAAACTAAAACGCAATTAAATTTTAACGCAAGGTTCACAGAAACCTTACCCATAAGTACCCATTTTACTGTTATTTTGAATAAAATATGAAACATAATTATGGACGTGTTTGAAGAAATCATATTATTCTGTTTACAATTAGTTATAAGGTTTATTCATTAATCTTTTTTTCGTTCTACTTCTTGAATTTCAAAAATATAAAACATCTCTTTGTCAAGTAAGTATTCAGTAATTATCAACCGATGTTATTAGCAAAATTAATAAGTAACGATAATGAAATGTTGCGTTATACCAGAATATCTGAAATTATATTTTATAAATAAAATATTGTAAACAATATTTTTATTCCAACAGGGCATCGCAGTTTTAATTCAAATCCACTGTCGATAACTTTTGACTCCATAGCTGTCTATTATAATTAGACAACATTCTCAGCAAAAAGGTATGATAAATAATTTCATTATAAATTCATAATAAATTATGAATTTGATGAGTTTCAAAAGTTAGTTCAACTTTTGTATCGGTGTCATTCAGTTAACTTAGTAAGTTTCTGATAAATAAAATTTATAAAAATAGCATATTTGAATATCGAATCCTATTGATACGTCATTCAAGCAAGGGCAACAAAAAAAATCATGCCTAATATACGATAAAAATATAGTAGAATTGTTTTGTTCCAAATTTATTAAAACTTATAGTATGTAACAGAAAAATAAGTGACAGTAAATAAATAATAAATAATAAGTAATAAATAGCAGGATTAATACCGTTAAAATAATACAAATACATCAAGTAGTTCAATATTATGAACACTCAAGTTGTACAATAATTTGTTATTTATTATTTTATGAAAATAAAAATAAATTAATTTACTAGGAACAAATAATTTTCTAATTAAATTTTTTACTAAGGTAGGTTGAATTTTTAATAGTTTTAACTTTTTCAACAAAAAAACAAGT
This sequence comes from Sipha flava, assembly GCF_003268045.1. Classification (NCBI taxonomy): domain Eukaryota; kingdom Metazoa; phylum Arthropoda; class Insecta; order Hemiptera; family Aphididae; genus Sipha; species Sipha flava. Next base: position 1,629,730 of record NW_020271825.1, read on the forward strand.
CATTTTAAATTGCAAGTGCCCAAAAAAAGCACAAACTTAAATTAAATATTTTGAAATTATAAAATGTCTTTAACTAAATAACTAACACCGTTTACTAGAAATTCTTTGGAATATAGCTGTCATAAAAATTTCATTTGGTAACGCTTATAAATATTTGTTGATTATTGTAAATAATTAGTATTATACATCATAGTATCATACATATATGTATAAAAAACTTTGTATTAAACTTTCAAGACTTTTTTCAAACCAAAATTATTTTATCAACATTTTCGAAGAAAAAAAATTAAGAAAACTTGAAAATTTCAATTTTCCTTAAAGAACTCTTTTGAAAATTATACCATCTATAGCAAACAATAATAAATTTATTCATTTAATATTTCTTGTCTTTATGATTATTATTTTTAAGTTACGATGAAAATCAAAATTCGATTTTATCGAAAAATGATAAGCTGTATATTTAACCGAATAAAAATATTCGTCAGTTTTTCGCGATTATTGATAAAACTGTTAAAAAATTCATAAAATGCCCCAGTTGAAAGTATTAAGTAACTAAAATGTATTACCTATTTTTTAATTTTTGTTTCATGATGATTGGAGCACTCTTTCTAGTCAAAATCGTATACTCAGTCACAATAAAAACACATCAAGGTATCAATATCCAATACATTTACTTGTCACTTAAAATATAATAATGAGAAATTAATATTTTACAGTTTTTAAATCTCAGATGTTTGTAAGTATTTGTTCTGGGTTGTTGTTTTTATTTACAATTTGGCATTTTAATACTACATAAAATAAAATACTAATAAATGTAGTTGAAATAGACAAATATTACTTACCGTTTGTTATAAGGAATACTATTTTCCTATAATTGTAGATGATATATTAATTTATAGGTAATATTTTTGTAAAAAAAAAATAAAATACTGTATTAATAATATGATAATTATAATGATGAATTACTAAAACAAAAATGAGTAATTGTGATTTAATGAGTATTAAAACATGTACTGTTTGATGATTATAATATAAAAACAGTACTACTCGTATTTCAAAATCCTGAACAATAAAGATTATTTATATTATTTTTATTCAAAAATCTATCAAATCATTTTGTATTTTAAATTTTTATATTTTATAGCAATGTTCCATAAATGTCATAAGAGACAAAACGCTGATTATATTTTGAATTGAAATTCTATGAATACTAATCTGTTTTAACGAAAAAACAATCGTTTATTTTTGAATTTATAACAAACAATGCTAATAATAGTGTATGATTGATTTCCTGTATAAATTATGAAGTCTGATTTTAGTTTACAAGAATACAACAACCAACTCGCCCTTTATAAAAGTGATCGGTGAGACAATTAATTTCGGGAAAATTATGTTACCTGATTAAAAACTGACAATGCACGCAAACCACCTGCCGAAGTATGTAACACGCCCATTGCTCGACATTACGAACGGTACTCGTATGTATCATTAATTTTTCAACAGACTATTGTCGTATTATTTATGTATTGAAACAATAACACGTATAATCAATTAGTTTCACGTTTATTTCTGCTCGAGCAATAGTCGACCACCGAAAAAACGTAACTGTACAGCGTACAGTCAGCATATGTTTAGGCATTCCGTTTCATTCGTTATTTGCTTTTTTTCGAACTCCACCAGCGCCGAAATGAAACGACACGATAAACGTATATTAAACTTTTTAATTATACGTCTTCGCCGAGGCATAGTAGAAAATCGCCTGCACCCTTTTAAAAATCGTTACGCCGTCAACGTTGCGGTGACTGTATTAATGATTTTCGCGCGTGTAAATGAACTTCGTCAACTCGTGTTTGACTTTTTGAACGTGATTACCGTGTTCGCGGCGTGCGTGCAACTGCCGAGGAGAGAAACGTGTCGTTTTATAATCAATATGCAGCCGTGTTTCCGGTGTTTCCGGTCTCGTAACGAAGTTTTACAGTTCGATACGAAACAATTATCTAGCTACGTCGGCGCAACGCACTCGGAAATCAAAATTTCGAATTTTGTTTTTTTTTTTATCGAGAATGTACTATAATTTATAACCCGAAAATTGAAAAGTATGACTAAAAGCATAACACTTAAAACAACGTTCGGGTTGCTGCTGTGCTGACGAAGGTGAACCAACTATCGCTTGTCTTTAATATCGTCACTGTGTTGACAAATGTGATGGGAGGACGAGGGTAATGACACAAAAACGGAAAAAAACAAAACTGATTTTGACTGACCGTGTACCGTGAACCACATTAAGCAACGTATTGATGGTGGTTTTTCAAATCAACCGAAAGTGATTAGATTAAACGTCACAAATAATAATACCGCGAACTTTTTTTTCTCCTCAGAGGGGTGGCGAGGCCCGGGAACTTCCTCCCCTTCTCCGGAAACACGCCACTGCATAAGTACGTCAACGCTCGAATCGTAGTTTGAGCACAATACAAACGGCCAACCAATGTCTAACAAAAAAAAAAAAAAGACAGAATCGAGTTTCTCCTTGACAAATGTATTTTCCGTTCGTCGTGAGCACGGCACACTCTGCGAGTTATGTTATTAAATACGTCACGGTGATACTTTTCTATTTTATGTTAAACAATATATCACAGTACGTACCTGTGCCCTGCAAACTGCAAACAAACAATACGTCAACAAAACTCGACACGGGTTCGGTCGATTATATGTTAATATCGTAACGGCACGATCATTATACCGGGCAATAACTGAGACAAACGAGTTTAGAGAGGATACAAGAATGCTACCCCCTCCTATCTTACCCATAGGACCATGGTATATTTGTTTTTGTTCTTGAACGTGAAAACAAATTTTTCGTTTTGATTGCAATTCCGCTAAAGTTATTTTAACAAAAAATTGTCTTTTAATTTTACCAACTCAAATGGTTAAAATTGTTGAGACTTAGTCACGATGAAATACTAACCGATGGAACAATAATAACATATCGCACAATAAGTCGTGTTGAACACATATGAACATAAACAGGTTCACACTGCAATCTATACAATTATGGGCACATTTTCCATGAAAAAATTATCAGTTGAAAGACTTGGTCAAAGCAACCAGTACTTGTCTTTTTATTCCTTATGACTTTTTCAGATTGTTAGTATAATATATATCATATACATGGCATGTTAATAAATACATTGGTTATACTCGGATAACAGCTTCACAGCCTTTGGTCAAATTTAAATCGATTTGAAAATATTTCCTACAAATCGTTAAAATGTTAAAACCGATAGTTTGAATGGTTCTCAGCCTATTTTTGTACTACGAGTCCTAAATTAAAACCAAATGACTGTCGACATTTAAATTATAATTAATTGTCTTGGAAAAATAGTCAACGTGTGCAAACTATTATGGAAGAGGATTATTAAAAATATATTTCAATAATTGATAATTATAACGCCGTAATGAGTCATTCATCTGCGATTAATTTTATAATAAACAAGAAAAATAAATTTACATTTATAATTAATGATAATATTAATTAGTAATGGATCGAACCCTGATTTTTTAAATCGAATCGAACTTGGACCGAACTTTAAATTATTTTTTGGAACTCGAACCGAACCGAACCTATTATGATTTTAAGTCGAACTCAAACTCGAACTCAGTACTTTTTATCGTGTACATTGTACCTACCTACAAATTAAATCAACCATAATTATTAATTACTATTGTATTTTAAGTTTTCGTTTTACCTATTCTACATTTTAACTTTTAAGTCTAAGTAATTGTATTATTTACAATACGTTTAAATTTTAGATAATTTCTTATTATTATTATTATTTTTCAAAACTAGTATTGTACTCTCTCGTGTTGTCTTGTAACTTATAAAATATTCATTGAGTATTGAGTATTGAGTGTAATATGACAATACAATCAGTATATTTTAATGATATATAAAAAAAATAGTGATTATAACTATAATTCACAAATATAAAATGATTAGTAGAATTTATAATGTAAGACGTAAGCTCTAAACATGTTTTTATTAACAGCACAGTCGCGGTATCGGAATATTGTCATGGATTTACCTAAAATAAATTTTAACCTCTACAATAAATATGATAAAAACAAAAATAGCTAATTTATGAATGTAGATACACTGCCTATATTGGCGATAAACAACTAATTAATGTTTTGGTCGGTGGAGGGTGGATATGTAACATGCAACTGGAAAAATAACATTATTATTATTATAAATAATGCATAACGTGCCCTCTACAGATTATCACTTTCCATCGTCAACAGTCTAATTATTTCTAAATAATCATTATCAATTTTCATTTTTCAAAAATAACGTTTGAAGAATTGTACAAATATTTGGTTTTCGAACTAGCGTGGCCAGTAAGTCTTGTTCAACAAGTTCGATTTTCAAACAATAAAAGATGCTTAATAATTTCGATTTTTTTTCATTGCGAGTTCGATTTCGAACCGAACCGAATATCAAAGGATCGGTTCGAAATTCGAACAGTTCGACCCATCACTAATATTAATATATTGGTTGTGCTTTATAATGATATACTACGGTACCAAACAACACAATCCTTGCAAGTAACTTCGAAGTATTACACCAGTCCGCCAACATATTATTTTTGTATGACATTCCAATGTATTATTTTAAATTATACGAAATTATACGTATGTTTTTAAACGAATGCATAAAATACAATTAAAAAGCAACAATTGCTAAAATTAGTAAATAAAAATAAAACTCAAAAAGAAAATAAAACATTATACCTGTGACGGTTTTAATTGCGGTAAGTGTAATTTTTATACGTAAATAATCAACGAAATTATAATTGGATAAAAATAATTGCAATAAATTTGTCCCGATTCACAGCAATACATGAAACAAAAAACTTTTGAAATAATTACCTAAAGGTACATTCAAATGAAAAAAAAATGCTAACCGGTCAGAGCGTAGATGAAAATTTTATGTTTAATGCTGCTCATAAAACTTAAATTTACTAGAAATATATTTGAAAACTAGAAAGTATGGAAGCAACAAAAAAAAATATAAAATTATTTAATAGCCTCCAAGTATATAGTTTATAAAGTGAAAATAGCAGTATATTAATCTTAATTTAATTGACGAAGAACGCGCAAAAAGTTTTAATACTTTTAAGTTTAAAAACTCTGATGACGCAGACAAGTTTGACGGGGTAGTAAACAATATTTTAAAAAACATTTGAAGAAAAAAATTCTACTCCGTTTATTCATAATAGTTTATTTCTCTCATAATAGAGTATACAAGTTTGCACTTACAACTATTACTTTTACCAATTCCGTTACAGAACTTAAGAAATTGAACATTGTTACTTCGTCGGCTCATTTATTCGATATTTCGAAAATTCCGCAATGCGCCTATATATAGTGTATCAAAATATTATTTTGTTCTCATTGTCTATTTTTGGCGACTTAGTTTAATACCTTTGATTGTCTTCGTATTACTTGTACTTAAACAATCTGGAAAATTAAATATTTCAATTCTCGAATATACAATTTTATACCGGTACCAAAGAAGATCAAATAATATTACTAAACAATTTCTACTGCTATTATGATGCTTTTTATTAAATCGATTTTTATTTTAAACACCCGTAGACAAATAAATATACGATGTCTAAACATTCAGTATCGTTCAATAAAATATATAACTAAAAAATAAAATCAAACGAAAATAATGAACGTTCGTCGTAATAAGTACTGCAAAATATTATAATTAGATAATTTTAAATATTTACTAATTATACATCTGATAATAAATTGTTTTTATTTAAATACATAATCGTTAATCATAATTTATGAAAACATTCAAAATAAATGGTAAAAAAATGGTCACGTGCCTAGGATCAGGTACACCATAGTATATTTAACCCATGTACTTGATACCTATGGTGATAAGATGTAACCTGTAATTTAAGAGAGTTTCTTGATTTTTCAAAACGCTTACAATATTGAACATTTTACTTTATTTCATTTTATATTTAAACGTATGGGTTAATTTTATTAATTACTCGTACCTACTAGAATACTTGAATCTATTCTGTGATTAAAATACGAACGAGTGAATTGTGCATTTCAAAAAATAATAACTGTACAGTATGTACCTAATATGTGCTGTGGTTTTTTTTTCTTTAAAAATATGATCAGAACCTTGTTTTGTATTACATAGTATAGTTCATGTTTTTTGTTTCAAAACCAACCGATTATTATTAAAAGAATTACACGTTTTTAACGTTTCAACGTTTATAAATAATATTTGTAGCAGGATTTTATAGACAAAAACTAAAGTTATCAAATTGTTAATCCTTACTCGATCGTTTTTTTTTTTTTTTTATTATTACAATATTATTAATAATTTCCAATTTTGTATTTTATTTCAAATACATCGCATAAAATAAACAATATAATAACGAAAATAATAAATAAATAAAAATAAAATTAATCATTTTTATATTATGTGTATACATTTAAAAGCTATAATTTTAAACATCAACAATTTTTGATTACGGTATTTTCAAACATATTTTTTATTTAAATATATTTTTCACGTTATAAATAAAAAAATAACCATCAAAAAATAAATAAATAAATATAAAATAAAAAAATCCATAACTAACCGCTTAATTAATTTTTCGTATCGTTATTTGATTACTTACCTGTTTAATAATCCTAGTTATCAAATTAGTTATCAAATCAAGTAAAAAGTATGTAGAAAACCTTAATAAAATATGTAAATAAATAATAGCAGCCATTTTCAATAGTTTATTTTATCTGCCCCAAAAAATTGTCTCAAAATATTTTCACTCCGCGAGCCTATTTGTCTCAATGGAACGTAGTCTCAACTCAGAAATTACTTAATTCATAGGCTAACAAATTATACTGTCATAAGATTATCAGAATAATTCATCTGGTTAAGATTATGTAGTTAGATAAAGAAATATATATGTAAATACATTATGGTAAAATAACAAAATTTAATTTGTAGTAAAAGTAGTAAGACCAGTAAAGTTTTTTTTAGTTCAAAAATGTATTTTATCGTTTTTTTTTAAAAAAATAAAAATAAAAAAACAATCATTTTTCTTAAACGAATGGGATAAGTACGTATACATCTATTTACTCATTGTAAATTGTTTAAACTTTGTTCACTTGTTCTTTCTTTTCATTTCCAGCCATAGATGTTCGGTATGAATCGTTTCTAGTGAACAAATTGTGACATGCAAAACTTACAATTTGGCGATCTCATTTCGATCGCCAACGACGCGTGTGGAATCGATTTACTGTCAAGTAATTGTACTTCTGTCAAATTCCTTGTTCGAAGATGACTTACTAGTGAACAAAAAAACCTAATCTATGGTGACTTTGTGGTCGAGGTGAGCTAGTAGCCGGATTGTTTAATCTCGTGCATAAATATAATTTATGTTTACAAAAATGTTGTCGGAAATGCGTTAAGTCTGGTAAAAAATGAGCAGGAAAAGTATAACATTTATGTATTAGCTAGGTTTTTGGTAATGTGTAAAATATTGATTCAGAATTATACATATTTAAGTATGTATTTGAGTAAATAATAAACACATTGACTGAAAACATTTGTGATTTCTAAAGACTAAACCATAACGATCTGTATCACGTAGTAATTACAGTCTTTATACTCGTAATTCCAGTTTGTAAAAATTAGTATAATCCTAAATTATATAATAAAAACTGATACACATATGATGTATTATATTATTGGTGTGCTGCAATAAAAAAATAATACAGTTTTATAAATGTATACACATATTTTGATTGATCATTTTTTTTTCTATGCTGAAGATACATGACATTATTAAAATAATTAACTTTCCCCAATATAGATTCAGATTTTCATAGAAATCATAGGAATTGTATACAGGCATAATTTAAAATGTGTCAGCATACTATATTATATATTACTCTTAAATGTTGAATATTGAGTATTGAATAATTATATTATATACAAAATTGACAGTACTTAAGTGTTTAAGATACAGTGAATGATTTTCACAATATAAATTTAGCACACTGCCAAAGAGTTTGAGCAGAACTATCTTTGGCTGTATAAGGACCCTTGAGTACACAGAGTTTAAAGGCCCTTTTACTAGCAAAATTATGATAATTATTTCACATCATCTACTAATTTCAAAATTATAACAAATCTTTGGACTTTTAAACGATATTTTTAAACCTATCTCTTTGTTCAGAAACGTATTAACGATATAATATTACCGTTAATCACTGTACGTCGATAACTTTTTGTTAATCAAATTTATCGCTTAAGAAGTAATCGTCGTATCTACAGAATTCACACTTTGAGTTGAATATTATTTTTAAACTATCACTTATTATTTAAGTTCGACAACTTCACAGTCAAATATTTAGTTGAGATATGTTGCGCCAACATGTTACAACGTGAAGATGTATATTATATTTTTCATAGCCTCCGTTGGCCGAGGATCCTGGGCTCGTGTCCTATGAGTAAATACGGCATTGAGTCAGAGGGTTTCCATAGAATTCCCAATATTGAATTTATATTTGTGTCTGAGAGTATATTTTGAATCTCGAGTCATTATCCGCTTACCGTGTCCAGCCCACTCGACCGTATCCGACCGTTACTCGTGAAGTATTAAGCCCACCAACGTATCTACTACCTACTTTACCTACTACTACTATTTTACCTACTCGATAATATAATGTCATGTTATGTATACCGGTATCACCACTACCTACGTCATTCAATTGTAATCACTGTTAAAATCATTGTTATCGACAGACTACATTGATGAGTGTAGGGCCAAGTGTTTATCGAGGGTAAGTAAAATATAAGCGAGATTATAGAAGCTACAACGGCAGTCGGAAATAAAACAGATTCTTTTAGATTTTTTTTTTTTATAAAATTCAATACTATTCGGCTAAAGAAAAACTTGAATTTTTTGCTTTCCTCGTACAATTTACATCGACAAGAGCCTATCCATTCGATTTTGAAACCTCTCATAACGCAGCGACAATTACTTCTCTAGAGTAAAACTTCCATTTTTGTTCGTTAACGATTCTTTTTAAATATAACGTTCGTTTCTTGTTCGTTGTTGCTTGTTAGTCCTTTCGACGACCGTAGTTATATGACATGAAAAGGTTTATCATATTTCTTTACTACGTATTTCTTCAATACACACTTCTTCAATATAATTTATTTCTCGGTAGCAAATAATAGTAGTGTATGTAATAAATGTGGGTTTCATTAATATTATTATTATGATTATTATTATTTTGCTTTACTACAGGCCGGTAAATTTATAATGCTGGGATTAAATAACAATATCATCTGTATAGTTAATCTCAATAATTTTAAGCAAGTCTAGATTAAGAATAGCCAATGCTAGCCAAATCTGGATTAGATAGGATTAGTCCTAAACCCAAAAAGTTCAGATACCCATTGAATAATCTATTCAACTATTACGAATTTTGGTTGTGTTGTAATCATAATTTCCGCTAAATGTTTTTTTAGATATGAATGGAGCGACTGAACATTTTGATTTTTCTACAAGTTTTTCAATTCACCCTTTTCAGAGCAGTCAAAAAGTTCCTCGGACAACCTTTTTAAATTAGAAATTGAACACAGTCATTTTAAACGTACAATGTTTAGCATAAGGTCTTTTAAAAATCCAGTAAAAAAAACTGTTAAGTAAATATTGTAATATATACAAACACACCCAATTTTAACGAGAGTTTAATATTTTTTCGGAAAAATTGAGCTATACATAATCATTTTTTAAAGCGATATAACTATATTGTTCAGTTTAAAATAATAACATATTAATAATACGACTACTCTTCAACGGAAATTATTAATTCAAGACGGATGCTTGCCCGTATTGCAGTAAGCGAAGAAATAAGTATACATTTAAAACAAATTGATCGCTAAAAATAACGCCATAGCTGGGCCCATTATACTCATAATACCTACTGTTCAAGCTATTTAGGAAAAATTTTCATAATCTGCAATTAACTTTAAACAAAAGTGGTTTTTATGTGTAATAATTTCAGAACTGTCAGCACATCCACTGCTTTTACCGATTAAATGTGATGTAAACATTTTCATTCGCAGTCCCCGTCCAATCTATGAACATCGAATGCGTTACAACATTATATTTATGTACACATTGTCTGACGTTTTATGTTATAAATTAAACGTATTCCGACCTTTAAAACCACACGTTTGTGTAGCTCTAATATGTGTACGGAGAGCTAAACATAAATTCGTACGGAAAATTGGGAAAATTGTTCGAGAAAATCGAAATTCATATGTTATACGTTTTACGGTTATTACAGTGTTATAAATATCGCTAAACAGTGTATACACATGCAGTGGAACAATTATTATTTCATCGTCCTAGCACATAAATTATTTAATAATATTTCACGTACCTACGCGTACAATAAATTAAAACTTAACGGCGCAATGGATATTCATTTTATAAATAAATTAATGCTTAGCCTAGGGTATTATTATATTTGTGGCATACGACCGGTTTCGAAGTAAAAATTCGTCAAGTACAGTGCATTTCTTAAACTAGTTAACTAGACGACACAAATATCGCCCAGTGCATATATTTTATCGTATAGTTAATAGTATTTCGAAAAACTGGGTGAAACATAATTAGTTTTCGAAAGCAGATTATTTTTCAATTATATAAAAATAAAATTAGGTAACGTATGATAGATAAATTCATATACAATACAGTATACTCGTATTGTCATTTTAAAGATGTTTACTTTTTCTTGATTCATTTTTAATAATTAAGGGAAGTGAATGTGAAACACTACCATTATACTATTATACATTGACTCTTTTGAGAAAAAAAAAGGTTTGTCGCCCAGCGTAAATGTATTAAAAAATGTATTGGTCAAGTATACACAAAGTCGATGAAATATATTGAAATTAGACTCGAGTTAAAAAAAAAATAGTCGCAATTTCGTTCACTTTGTACGTACTCGTTTACCCGACGATGAATTTTTAATTCGAAACCAGTCGTACTCCACAAATCTAACAATACTTGGGGCTAAACATTTATTTATTTATTTATTTCTATACGTAAACCATTTTTTTATTTATAAATCAATTTACGGGTGTTAACCGTTTACTAATTTTTGATTTTTATACTATATTTTTATTATTTTATTATTTATTTTTTGTTGTAACTTTCATCGGACCGTCTACGTGACGCGCCGTACGCGCGCGTTTCGCTGGATTTTTAGAAATATTAACTATTAACGTCTCTATGTTTTTGTATTGCACGTGTTGCGCAACACGAAGTCGGATTACTTGGTGAACTTTGCACCAGCCGCAGCCGTTTAATTATAACACCTGAAATGTACATGTTCCGGTGTATGTACACATGTAACAACACTTCCTGGTCCGCGCGTACGACCGCCCGCACCCGTGCTAAGTCCGCGTGCGAAGTCTGCGCGTGTACCGCACACGTTTAAATATTGGTCGTTTCGACTTCGCGCCCGGTCCGATCCGAACGAATCGGTCATGGTGTACAATCGAAAACGATAATTCGTAATAACAAAAAAAAAAAAAATGCGCGAACTCGACGAAAAAGGTTACGCGTAATTATATTATTCTAAATTAACCGACATCTTCGGTCATGCAGAAGCAATGATAATGTAATGCATCAAATTACTGAAAGTAGGGGAGAACATTTGTTGTACAGTTGAATATTGTCTAATTCGACGGATTCGACCGTTTTCTCTCTCGCGGCCACATACGTGCATGCATGTGTACAACAAGTAAGAAGTAACAAATAAAATACAGACACGCCTGTACCGTATTGTGTTATAATATTATAGACTCACGTGATGTGGTTTGATAAACGCGATAAACACTCTCTGATATTTATTGGAATTCGATACCACCAATTAACGGGTATCACGTTCCGGACACGCGCCAAGATCATGATTTGACCTTTACACACGAATAAACGTTTCTGGGCTACATCATGTTGTGTATACGGCATATGTGCGATTATGCACGTATTGTACATATTGTTAAAAATGAGCGGCTTCGGCTGTTTTTGGCGTGCAAACATTTACCCAGGGCAGTAGGCTACGCCATGGAACATCGCAGAGCATTAAATATTAAAAATTCTCGTAGCTTTTTTATTTCGCCGTAAAAAAAAAAAAAGGGAAAATGGAAATATAAATACGAGGCGAAATAAACCGAAAACGAGGGTACGGCGTGTAGACCGGTTATGGTTGCGAGTACTCGCTCAAATGATAATTGCATTAAAAAAAAAAAAAACACCATTCCAAAAATATGCATACGCGCGTATATAAATACGACTACATGGTTCACTTCAGCTGTATAGCGAGTCACATAACACACGTACAAAACATTGTCGAGGTTGTTGCACTAAAAATACTAATTCGAATGCATAAAAGAAATATAAAAAGCGCAATGTTTTAAACATATATACGTACGCAATGAATAAAAAAAAGAAAAAAATTAAAATAATGCTACGGTTTTCGAATGTCGCATTATACAGTACATCTTTGCTCATTTATTTTTATTTTACACATTACTCGGAGGAGAATTTTCAGGCGCTTTTATAACTTCGGTTTTTTTTTTCTCTCGGTAAATATTTACTTGACTATTTCTTCTATTGATATTGAAACGATACCGTAGCAGCTATAAGACAAGCACGTACTTACAAAGTGTTTCATACTAAAAAAAAAAAAAAATTGAGCTTTTTCGCAAGAGACGCTAAAAACGTAAAAACATTATATCTTGATTACGACATTGATTTCAGTACTCAGAAGCAATGATCAAACAATTTTACAGAGTATTTAAATAAGTAATTTCAATATAATTACTTCGAGGAAAAATTATATGTTCTGAAAAATAATTATTGCTGCGACTGACAAAATAATATACAATTACGGTAATAACTATTACGTTAACGGACGGTTGTTAATGGATTTTCAATAAAATCTACAACGAGCTGTCATGGCGTATAATTATTATAATTTTTATCGCGGAGATTCCGCAGGTAATAAGATGTGTAATAACTCTTTTTCACCCGGATCTGTACCGGCACGAGTGGCGCGAAAAGCTGTAAGTCCATCGTGCGGAATCCGTGGTGCAATTTCCGCAGTTTTCAATTATGACTGTTGTGAAATGGTAAAACGATTAATTATTTTACAGGACCTAATCTGACTAAATTGCAATGATTCTCTGACAGTTTTTACTGATTTGTTTTTACGGTTCATTGGTGGATCAACATACACATTTTAACAACCAATGATCGCATAATCGTTTGTTTTTGGCACTCAAGTCAGCACGTAAGGACCTGTTAAAAATGTACTGCGTGTACATAATATATATTTTCAAATATAACGAACGATTGTCAGCTCCGAAAATATTAGCTAGGCGTACGGAAAGCGTTGTAATAGCTTCGGGATTTATTGCCGATGATTCAATGGACTCGATCGCAACGATCTGTGCTGTTACGATCGAACGGTTTTGTACATGCGTGTTTGGTTTCGTAAACGGAGGAAAAAAATAATATAAAACCCAAAACCCGTCCTACGATCGTGTTGACGCGTTTCCGACGGAAAGCGCTTTTCATCGCGATTACATTTTAAATTTAAATTCAATCTAGTCACATCGGGATGGCTGCTTTACGTTTACATAGTGAAGCGTTGTTATAGAAGTGAAAAAAAAATGCTGGTGTTGTTCGAAAACCGAAGCGATTGTGTTGCACCAGCCGTTACGACCCGCGCTCGTAACCAGCTCCATCTTTATCCTATGGGCACTCGGGGCACGTGCCCGGGGCCCCGAATAATAGTAATGACAAATTTGAATTTTAATCTGTAACGTATTTATACAACTGCCTGTAAAAAAAAAAAAATCTTAATCGCAGAAAATTTTTTTAGACAAATAGCAATTTTAAGATATTAATGTCGAACAAATAATGAACGCTTAATTGTGTGAGATTGCATTAGATTTATTTTATTTTTCATTCCATTGTTTCAAAAGATTTTTCATTCAAATTAATAACTCATATCTTCCGGCTGCACAAAAATCATCGTACAAAATAAGCTTTTGATGTTTTTACTCACCGTTTTTTGGTTTACTAAAATTACCCCTAAGCTTCAGGTGCCCATGGACCCTTGCATAGCCCAAGACGGCTTTGCTCGTAGCCATCATACTCCGATGTCGACTCATTGTGTGAGAGGCGCTCTGTAAAAATTCCGTCGAAGATTTTATCGCCGCTGAACCAAAATTATCGGGATTTCGGGTTTTCTCGTTTTGCTCTGGTCGGCAAAACCCGCGTAAGCCAAAGAGATTCCTCGTAGAAACTTATGAAATTCAATATAGGTATGCCAGTGGCCGCCATCGATTTTCGGTTTTCAACACCGCATTGTTCGGATAATTCGAACCCTTCGTGTATTGTTCAATTAGGTGTACTATCGCCCGGGTCTTTCAGCATCATAACGTGTGTATTATTGTTTACGTTGAAGAATCTTTATCGGACTTAATGTATTACACTATATCACTGTACATAAGATGTTCATAGTTTTTAAATCTTGTATCAAGTTGATTTTGAAAAATTACTGTTCTTTATCGGAACTGTAATCGTGTATTGCGGTTTGTGAACATCCTTAACCTGAAGAACAAACGTTCAATAATGAATTCTACACAATTTGAGAAAAAAAAATGAATTCACCTGATATTAAAATATGATGGTATAGCGAATTGGCAAATTGATCAATAGGTAGAATTTATTATATCATATAGTTGCTCACTGTTTAACGATAGCATTGCTATAAATGGACATCAATCATTATTGGCGAGTGCAAATCGAATATAATCAGAATATTAAGGAAGGGCACAGGCACACAGTTGAATATTGCAATCGTTATGGTGTAATATTATACATGTATTTTTTCTTCCTAATAAATAAATTCGTATTATTTATAACATAACACGTAACCACCTTGAAAAATAACGAATAGAAAATATGAATAATTATAGGAATACAATTTTAAGAATTATACCTGTCAACCGCTCGGACTACTTGTATGGATAAACGTTCAATAAAATAAATCGAAATCGTACAATTCCTACAACAAAAAACGCACTGAATATAATTATAACTATTAATTAGCGTTTTCTAATTTTATATACGATTTGTAAATACACTTTTTTGAATTTACATATACTATCTGTGCATATAATGTGTACTTTATGTTGTGAAAACACATTACCTTTAATCCAAATTGAAAACATTTACTGTCTGAAACAAGTATCTAATTAATACAATATTATATTTACTGAACACAATCAATGTAATATTCGAGATAAAGTGTATTTAATTAATTTCCAATTCACTCCGATTGAGTAATAATAATAGTTATACCTAAAATAAATAACAATAATATATTTTTAATTTTCTACCGATAATAAAACAATCAACTTACAATATTCCGAAAATACATTACGCTTTGTTTTAATTTTGTTTTCAAATAAAACTCAACCTTTATTATAGTTTCGATTTTTAGTAAAGTTTTTGCGAAAACAAAAAACAACAATAATAAATTAACAGCGTGAAAAAAAGTCATATTTTAACGGTTTGGTATTTTTTTACCGTATACGAACGATATTTAATTCTTACCGTTATCGTATTATTAACGAACTTAATTTCAAAATCAATAAATTCGGAGTGATTATATTTTTCGTCTCGTCATAAAAATATTTTAATAATCATCCGATCCCGCAACGCCTGGTATTATATCCATTGAAATGGTTCCAATTACACAATTAAAAAAAAAAAAAATCCTGGTTCAACTATTATACAGGTCATGTTTGCGCCCCGACGATCGCAGCCTTTCAAGTATAATTACTATTCCGTCGGAACCGCGCGTCGCGGTACGCATTGTCCGGATACGATTAAACCGCGAAAGCTCATAGACGATTTTTCGATTTTTCGGTCGCTGCTATCATTTCCAAGTGTACGAGCAAAGCAATCACTCCATAACACCGTACAACGGTATACACAGTGGTCGCATAATCATATTCATCTCGGCGCGGTTTCTGTTTCGGTTCGGATACGGTTTGTATTTTTTTGTTTTCCGTCTCCAACCGGTCCAACCCCGAGTAACTTTCGTGCACGCGTAACACGCGTCCCCGACACATCGTTTTCCGCGGCGCATTGTGCTCGTGTTAACGCGCGTGCGTTTACGCCTATCCGCACGTACATTTACGTACACATATTCGGTCTCGGATGTACGATTGCGTTTTCCCCGTATACATCATACACTACACGCTGACGTTCTGTAATGAGTACATTACAACGCTTTGTACCCGTGTGGCCGTGTCGCACTCGCGAAAATGCTGATTCGCAATCATTTCCATCTGGGCACGGAGCAGTGGCGCACACAGGGTGGTGTTAAAAGGTCATAACGCCGCCCCGCCCTACCGAAATGTCTTCCTTCATTAAATTTTAACCTTAACTTACCAAGTTTTACAAACGATTTTACAAACAAGATTGCCATTACGTTTATAGGAACTATACTGTTATGCCGTACATTATTCTATTATAACACGTTGAAAGTTTTCGTTTAGTTTTCGTTGACCTTATAAACCGTTCATGATAAATTAAGAAGTTATAAGTACATAGAACAATAGCAAATAATATCGTGTTAGGCGTTTATTTTCCATGTACAAATATAAATAGTATACACTGTTTTTGTACAGCGTTTAACAATATGCTTGCATAGGGTTGACATTAATGTAGCATTAGGTACAACATCAATTAATATAATAAATTATTATTGGCAACACCCCCCCCCACTGAAAAAAAATCCTGTGTCCTGTAGATGGTGACGTCGGTCAAAAATCGGAAGAGTACTCGAAGAATTACATTTTTGTGTAGAATTCCATACGACCGTTAAACTAAACTTAGATAATTATAAAATACTTTTATAGTGTTTGAAACTTTTCGTTATTAATTGTTATTTTGGTTCAAACACAAATACTCGTACGTTAAAATACTAATAAACCGTGACTATGAAAATAAAACAGCCAAACGTTTTCACCTTTCGATAATAAATTTACCCGTTTTGTTCTACGTGGCTCTTAATTGTATTAAACATCGAGCATATTTAATTAATGGCAATCTACACTACATGGAACAGTAATAAATAATTAATAATATAGTTAATAAGAAAATATAATTTCAAACACTGTAAGAATATATCATGTTTTATTATTTTTTACTTCGTAATGACTAGACATTTAACGAAATTTTCGAGCGGATGGTTATATTACATACAATTTCTTGTCAATTCTGAAATCTCTAAATATTTATTGATAATGCTAAAAATCTAACTAGTACACTGCTCTTGCAACAATATTAAATTTTTCTCGAATTTATAAAAATATAAAACTAAACAGTTATAAACGAAAATTATTGAAAGTTTTTATTTAAAAATTTCTAATAATCATTACAGCAAAGTCACTTAGAGTTGTGACCATAAGTAATCATCCCACATTTGAGTGATTCATTATTTCTCGACCGTTGGTTTTTAATTCCAAGAGAAGCGAAGAATTCATTTTTATTTTTAAATAAACGTATCATTTTCATTTGTTATTAGTTTACTGTCACTTCATTTGTATACTATTAATACACACCGTACTATATTATTTTATTTCGTTCCTATTTTAGTGTTTAACTTAATTTTCCTTTCAAAGTAAAAATCCTAACTGCGCCACTGCACGATGTACATTTAGATTTTATGGATAAGTCGACAACATGTGATACGATGCGACATCTTCACAATCATGTACTAATAAAAATAAAATAATTCTACTCCCCGAGCATAGCACTTCAGCTATTGTATTGTACTTTGAACTACAACTCATTACATATACATACCATAGTCAACATTACTTCATTATTTACAGTAAACCATTTTTCATATTTTAATCATCTGGCCGCTCTTTTCTCCAAAATTATAATTCCGCAAAATATTTATGCTAGAATCGTCAGGCGTCGCCGAGTAACTGACCATAATGCATTATTTATGGGTTTCGAGTACAACGAACACATTCCACGATGGTTTTGTCCAAAAACATATATTATTCAACGTAAACAATAACAATGAATTTTATATACAATATTGCACAATACAAAGAGATCAACGTTTGAAAAATAACGAAATTAACAATAATGTTGTAAACCTTAAGCACATTATAATAGACGTAAAGGGGTTATTAGGATAAAAAAAAAAAAAGAAAAAATCGTTTTGAATATTGTGATTTCTGTGTGTCATGAAATATTCATGTTTAAATACAACCGCTGTAGAACGTGGTTAAAGATCATATTTCCATGACCTAAGGAACATTGAACCTGTACGACAATGGAAGCTTAATACGAAAAAACCGTTTTAAATCCGTATAGCAATTTTAATAATATACCGACGGATAATATGATATAGTATGGACATCGATTTTAAAAATGTAAAATGTTTCCTACACACTACCGACTAAGACAAACTTTTCGCCGTCGTTCAAAATACATTTGTGATCTCGTCAGCGAAGGACGAAAGACGGATAAATATAAAATATAGATCAAACGGCGCTAACATTTCGCGTTTCTATTACAAACGAAATCTGATTACATCCGAATATTCGTTGTCACGTAGCTACGACCGAGGAGATGGATGTGACTTGATGCATGTCCACAGTTGTACTTTGCCTAATTTTTTTTAAAACTACTTTGATCGAGAAACCATTAGATAATAGATAAATAAATTCGTGAACTGAAAGTCAACTACTTTTGTGCAGTTGAAATATGTTCACGATCACGTAGTCGTGCGAATATATTCCAATAAATTATAAAATGCTATCGTTCGCGGTTGATACAAATTGTTTGAATGTAAAAAAAAAAAAAAACTGTCCGCTATTCCGAAAAGATAACGTGAACAATAAACATAAATACTCGTTTCGCTCAGTAAAATAATTGGAATATATTTTTTTTATTATTGTTCTAATTTGTAAGCCCCGTAGGATTTATATCAGAGAGGGGTTTGAAGTTGTTTCACGCAATTTCTTTCAAGTTTTCACTATATTTTAGTACTAGCAATATATTATATTTATAAACTAAAAATATAATCTTTTTAGTATTACAAATGACAATCACTGATGCACTTATTATGACTAGTATATCTATTCAAACAACTGAATTTATGTATATCAATATTATATAAAAATTAATAATAGAAGACTTCGAGTCCGAAATCCCCCTAAGTGTAACTTTGTAAATGTGTCTTAATTGATTTGCCTATTTTTGTAAGATAATGATTAGTTAACCATATCTTATATTATAAAAATATATTATATATTATATCTACTCTATATGTATATATATATATATATTATGTAGATGTTTGTACGTATGTGTATCTATTTTATACTCTAGTTCCCAAGTTTGTTAATGTATTTTTTTATCTACTTTAAGTTATACTACATTTGCTATCTATAATCACTGTATAAGTATTTATAAGTGGACAACATTTGTCCGTAAAAAATTATAATAAATAAATAAATAACACCAATAAAGTATGAATTCAAATATTAGCAAATTTTATTGACTAATAAATGTGTGCATTTTACTATTCCACACGTATTGTTCCATCAGCACTGAATGTAAAAATAAAAAAAAAAATTAACACATAACCGTATTTCTTCGTATTGAACTTTAATCACCCATTGCAATAATGTTGCAATTAAATAAGATTATAAGAAATAAATACATGTTATAAGAAAAATGCAATCAAATTTGATACCCATTACGTTCTTAAATATATTTAAATTAACAACAACATTAATAAATAATGTATTTCTTGAATTTGATGCAAGAATAAAGTACAAATCATTTTTTTTTTTTTTTTGCAAATATTTTTATAGGTAACAACAATTAATCACTCAGTCTATGCCGTGTAACTGTTCAAAAGCAATCGAATTACGAGTTTTCTCACAAATTGGAAATTCGTACAATTCAAAGAAGTCAACTTAATTCTTTTCGCCACTTTAATATCAAAAGATAAATAATACATAAAATCCTAAATAAAACTTTCATATAAAGAACTTTTTCTGCACTTTTTATTTAGTTTTCACGAAATAACTGTAGCAACATTGTATATTTGAATGGTCTTATATTTCGGTAATATAATAATAGAAGAATTTCTTTTCACTTTGGATGTAAAGCGACACACAATAAAAAGACAAGTATAAATTTTTTTGAAGAATCTACAGGAGAGATTTCGACATTCATATAATATAAGCATATACTTATACACGCGCGCACACGCACACACATACACACACACACACACGCGCGCGCGTATATTTATATATATATATATAAAATAATATAACCGGGTTTGAATGACGAGACTTTTCCTTGAAAGTTATTCAAAACTTGGAGTATCAAGTTGTGAAATGTTATTGTACCTACTATATATATATATATATATATATATATACATAAAATTATAGTGTTATAATTATATAATTAGGTCTATAGACCCATAAATACGATAGACTTTTTGATCATAGTATAGTATACTATTCATTAGTTTAAGTATTATATTTTTTCAATCCTTTCATTAAAAATATAATATATGGTGTCCAAAAGTCCGGCTGTAGAAATATTAACGTTATAATGCCATGATAATAACACATTATATCAAACGAATAGGTTAATAAAATATGTATAATATGTCTGTATGAACTATGGCTGGTAATATATAGGCTATAATTATTTTATTTTAGTTTATTTTATTATTATTATGATAAAGAATAAAAAATGAATAAGACTTTTATTATTAATGTTTTAATTAATCAAATTAATCTCTTTCTTAACTGTCTTATACTATGTAATCAATTATAGTTACGCTATATTTTAAATAATGTAAATAAATTTAAATAAATAATTAAAGTTGACGCTGCATACTTTTAGCCTAATATCTACTCATTTCCCAATAATCTTGGCTCATAATTTTTTTTAAACCATACATGCTTCAATGTATCAATGCGTATATTTAGTTTTACTCTGCAAATTAAAATGTTTTACGAGTATAATTAAAAATATTATTTAAAATAAATAAAAATAAGATGCATTTTGTACTGTGGACTTTCTCGACGTATTTTCATTGTTTGAGAACATAAAAAAAGAAAAAATCCAATTAATATCGAGAACAGTCACAACTTTAAGTAAAAAAAACCAATAAAAAATAGATGCTCAGTAAAAAAAAAAAGCTCTTAATTGTTTCTCTATACTAATAAATTCGAAATTTCAATAGAAATAAATAAAATCTTATAAAAATAAGTATTGTACGTTTGGTGGTCGATGCAGCACAAGGAGTGAAGTGGCATTGACGGTGATGGTGGTAACGGCCTAAGCGACTATCGCTCCAAGATGCAATATTTCGGAAAACAATTTCGTTGTTCATCTTAAAATATGCATAACAGTACACCAATATATAATAATATTGTCGTACAACAACGGTGTATATAAGATGTTCCATTCGTGAGGGTGGGGATGACACCAAGGTCGGCGAGGAAGGGAGGAAGGAGCCGTGATTAATTTTCTTCTTACAGTCGACAGCTGAACCCTTAATATACGCTACTGATTGTAATATTACTTCGTAAAATAATAAAGTGGGTTGTTTCGTGAAAGTTTCGAAAATAATACGTATTTGAACAGGAGAAAACTAAAATATGACTTTGCGCTCGTGTACATCGTACAAACAAGTATATCAATTTATTATCATATGTACCTATATGTATGTATCATCTACATGTATATTACCGTAAAAATCCGATCACATGGTAATCCTCAGTTTTACTATTGAATGCTTAGATTTATAGTGTTTTTGCTCAGTTCAAGCTTAAAATCATAATTTTATTCGGGTTTTTACTAAAAATGTTGTGTACATCTTAGGATATACAAACTGAATTAGTAAAAACTGATTAATTTTAATCTATCGTGCATTAATCACGAATTAATCATTGATCTTTTAAAATTAAAATATGGCTAACGAGCTGCTTTATTGCTCAGATATTTGATTTTATGAGGTACCTCTGTATTTTGGATTTAACGTGTTGGACGAGTCCATTTTATTGATGTGTATATGCTGTTTTATCTACGTGTAGTATTAGGTATATAATATTGAATTGTTATTAACTATAATATCTATTACCATCTTAATTTCAAAATAAAATATCTCAAAAATAAAAAAAATAAATAATTTTTATTTGAGTGAATATTATTATTCATCGATGACATCACCCGAGCGTCATATAGACGGATGCTCAACTTCGCAGGTCTTTGAGTCAGTTCCGGATTAGACTGGAGTTGCAATTATTATTTTCGTTGGACAAAGTTCGTTATCGCACACTGACGTTCCTATGTAAATGGCACGTGTACGCGAACTTTAAAAACATATATAAGTGCACGTAAGTTTTACTATTTAAAGTACGAACTATGCATTTACGCGTGTACCATAATCGAGATCTCGGATCTATAGGTAAATCGTTTATCTTCCTACACGAGTTTTATAGAAACATTTTTATTGAATTAATCATTCAGACTAAATCGAGTACGATTAATGTTCACTTAAATTTTTTTTTTTTTAAGGTACGCATACGTTTTATTTGTGCTAGAAAATGGCGAGTAACATTTAAGAACCACATATTATGCCGTTTCGTGTAACCGAGTACAGCGTAATAATTATTGTACGCATGGTTTGCGTTGGTTTTCCTATAAAACACCTACGTCTGGGTCATTATACATTTATATTAACTTTAACTTTCTCAAAAACATAAATACTATCGAAATAAAGATTATAAAATGTTCATCTATTTTTAATCTAGATGCGTGAAATGAATTAGTTTGTTACCAACCGAACCTGGATACGTTTTTAATCGTATGTGCTTAAATATTGATGCCATTTAACGTGGAATTGAGAGAAAAATGTTTCCGGATTTAAAATTTTCTCGACATTATGCAATTCATAATTTTATTACGTCGAACGATTCTTTACTCCTTCTGCTTAAAAACATCACGCATCGCACGGTCAAATACTTTAACCATGTTATGATGGTTCCGATAAGGTTCATGTACAATATTATATGAACACAAATTAAAATAAAAAATAAAAATACACATTAAATGTATTATCATTTTAACAATCGGTCAATGACCGTCCTAAATTTTAGATTACGGGGAAAAAACGCGTACAACAACAAACGCCAGGGTAAAAAAATAAATAAATGTGAAAACGAAAACGTATAATTTTCTCGTATTTTCGTTAGCTATATATAGTACACGTTATTAACATATAATATATCATATATAGGTATACGTGTGAGGCAGCCGTATCATGATCACTGTGATATATTATAACGCGTTGGCACGTCAAACTTACCACATGCATGTATAATATTATGTGTACACGGCCTCCGATGAATCCATAAACTTCTAAAAACCTGTACGATATTTGTTTTCCAATACAACCGTTAACCCCGAATGTTTGTTTAATTCGTTCTAGAAATATTTCGGACATGTTGCGACGTCTGCTTGATACTGTAACATTATAATGATTGCACTATATCAAAAATTAACGTTTTACTATTAAACGTGTGGTCCATCTGTACACTACAATATGGATATGATGTACAATGTGTTTAATCTGCAAAGCCATTCGGTTGTAATAAAACTGTCGAGAAATCAGTTTTTTTATTTATTTTTTTTTTTTTTAATGCGCCTGTTTAGATAGATTAGAACCGTTCTCGGACACGAACTGCAAGCTTATAGGCTGATTATTGACATCACGGACTTCATTTTTTACGTTTGCTTTATCTCAGAATCAAAAAAAAAAAAATTACAATTACCAAGTAACATGTAATGTTTAATTGAAAAAAAAATTCGTATTATTAATATTAAGTAATACGTGGTGCAGAAAAAATTATTTCCGTTTGAACAATATCATTGGCCACAGTGAATTTTTGATAAGAATACCATGCTTTGGGATCGTGACTGTGGAAACAGTTTGATTATAAAAAATTTTTTAATTTGTTAAGGAACGTGTATATTGTAAAAATTCAGTGTGTTACACAAGGTTTTTTACATAAATCATAACGTACAGGTTATTTAATTTAATTGAATCGCAGTTATATGTCACCTTTAAGTTATTTGAAACGGATATTGAGTTGTATTGTTGTACGATAAAACGAGGACATCAAAACCGTATTCCAAGAGATATTCAGAAAAAAGCATAGGTAGGTACTATTAGTTGAAATATATCGTTATCCTGTCATCTCTAGAATATTTATGAATTGATGAATTTCTGGACATGTTGAAAAAGTTAAATAATTCCACACTTCGGAGAAGTAAGGTACTTTCTATTTATAATACAGATACCATATGCATTATATTTTGAGTTGTATGGCCTTTAGGTCTCATACATATATATATATATATTCATTTTCGAATGTCATTTTTTTTTTTTGTCAATGTATGCATTTCATTTTTATAATCGTTCTGTAGAATAAACGTATTAAATTCATAAATGAATTAATGAATAAAATTAAAAACTATCAACGATTTATAAAACTTGTTGAAATTATTTTATGATTGACAGTCATATATTAAAATCTATGTTTTACAATAGCTGAAAACTTTAAAATAATTGAAAATATTATTAACCGTACAGGATTTATTTTCCTGAATGAAAATTTTTCGCTACGTACCTATACAAGATTCTAATGAAATTCGACAATATTTTGGGAAGAATCTTCAAATACAACCTTATTTTGTAAATAGTCTTCTGCAAACAGATTTTATACATGTGATGTATTTAATTTATCCAATATAAAAATTGTATGTATAAATATAGTTTATTCATTTTTTTTACGATTGTAATAATGTTAACCTTATCTTTAATTCATATTGGATACCCCAAAACGTCAGGTTTAATTGCATTGAATTGATTCCAAGACTGTTTGAGGAAATGTCTTGAATATTTTCTTAACATATCCAAAATTCCAAATTTTAATCAGTTTCCTTCGTACATTATTGAATTAAGTTTTTAGAATAAAAAATGTTGAATTTATTTAAAATGATAAATATTGTTGTGTACTAAATAATACTTAAAATGAAATGAAGCTTGCGCCTTTTTATTATAATATTTAAATTGTTCAATATCATTATTTAATAAATACCATAGTTATATTATATATCAGGGATCTTTAAACTAAGGCTCGTGAATAAATTTTAATGACTACAATTCCGACTATAAAACCATAACATACAATTTCGGTCCGACCACTACGACAATAAAATCTATAACTCATAAATATTGATACACTTGATAATATTAAAAAATTAATAGATTTCAGTTTGTAAAAGCTCTATCATTTAAAATTTTATCAATTGTATACATTTTTAATTTTTTAATCGTCTAATTTATTTATTTACCATATACCGATATTTTAGTTTTCAATTAATAACTATATACCATACATAAGAAACTTTAAAAAAACAAAATCATACCTGTGTTCTAATTTATAGGTAACTGACAGTCCTAACTAGAGTAGTACAGATTGGGTACCACTGGTCTCCTTAATGTTTAACAATTTATGTTTATGATGTACAAATATCTCAATTCGTATAGTCTACTCGACAGTTTCCGAATGAAAGAAAGTTTTTACAATCATTGGATCCTTTGACGCCATATATTATACATTGTGAGACTTTACGGTTTCGGTAAAAGGTGATGCGATGATAATTTTAATTTTAAATAAGTTTAAAGAAGAAACTACGTTTCTATAAGCGTTTTATAGATTCTAATAGATTAGAAAATCATGAAAATCCTCTAATAAAAGGCTTACATATCTTGTCATTTCCTGGAAATCCCTGTCGCAAATTGAAAATAAAATGGTGTAGGGATCATCTAACATAATCCTAATTTTAATTTTAATAACGTCACGTCCAAGCTAACTAATGCTACTAATGGGTGGCTTTTAATTCACGAAACCCCATAATGTTTTTGTTACTCCAATCTCACATACTTATTGTGCTTAATTTTATAGACTGTACATTTCTTGTAAAAATAAAAAAATAAATAAAAATTTGTTCCATATATTTTCGATACCGATGATCGAAATCTCAATAATAATAGGTACTAATTGAATAATAACAAAAATAACGAACATTATAATAATAATAAATTATTTCTGTATTACTACATATCGAATTACAGTGTTTAGATAGATAACAATAATTTTAATAAAAGTAAATTCATAGAAATTATTAAAAATGAGTCATATTATAAACCATTTGTTACTTTAGTTGTTTTCTGTGTACTGCTGTGCACTTAAAAAATATAAAAAAATATATTTCTTGTACGATTTGTACACTCGTCACAAACATAAATGTACAAAAACTATATTTTAAACCGAATGAGAAATTATTCATGTACTCGATTCATCGAATCACCAAATGTACCGTTCATGAATTATTTTTATTCGCCTTCTATTTTTAACCTTTAATGTTTAACAACATTTCCTAATTAATTGTTGAGTTATTTTATTTATTTTAAATTCCATATGGAATATATATATATCAGTCTTTATTCAGAACTGTTTTTCGGCTGCAATAATTTATTATTGCTTTGAAATGTATTTGTAAACATGACTATATTATTACATTAATCCAATACAATACAATAGTCTACTCTTGAAATTAGTAACTTGTTTGTTTTTCATACGAAATATGTATTCTATAATTTGTAACATTATAACTGACTGTAAATAGTTAATAGAGTTATATTATTTCAGTAAATCAATTCATATAGATTCATAGAAGATGACGGTCAAATAATACATTTCTTGTACGATTATTATTTGCTAACAGTATAAAAATAATATTTTATTCGTAACAAGTTTGTGTATGGAAAATAAAATGAATAACATAAAAATAATAATGTACAGCATATCAAATATTGAAGAAAAAAATCATCAAAAAATATAAAATATAAAAATAGTAAAAAAATTGGTTAAAGGTGGAAGTTAAAAAAGATAGTACACATTGGAGCACTCTGTAAAATAATAATATGCTCTAAACTTACAATGCTACAAAACTCTCAACGTTATCTTATGTATTTCTATATTTATATATATGAACACAATCAACAGAACATCGCGAAGAAATATTCCCTGTGTTGGCATGTCTTATGATTAATTCAACCAAACCCAACCCAACCTAACCCATTCATCGATGACCGTTACCAGGTATGCTTCAAGTAATACAAGTTATATAACGTTGACCCTGACGTAAATTCGATTATCACAGCACGTTATTGATGTTTTATTGTCCACGACATATTCGACTGTATCGAACTGAACATCAGCTAGCACACTGTCTTAATGTGCTATAGCCAGAAATTGTATTTAGATGGGGCACTTTCTTTAGTTTTTGCAATACATACTTATCGCCATTTGCTTTATATTAGCGTTTCCTAACCTAAGGGTGACGGACCAAACATTGGGCTGCATAATATTATTGGTGAGTCGCCGTTCGTAAATCAATGACTGGGAAAATATCTAAGTTAGTATCTTAGTTATATTATAATATAATTATATTTATATTAAAAATTCAGTTATATTAAGAATTCAGTTTTGAATTATTGAGTAAGTATTATATGATATAACTCCTTATAGTAAAATTATTAGTAATGTTATTATATACGTATAAGCATATACGGTTTTTTTTTATTTTGAGAGTCGTCAACTCAACTCAAGGACATTTATTGCCTACATTAGCATAAAGGTTGCGAAAAACTGCTTATGACTCCATTTGCAAACAGAAAAAATACATGCATCTAATTTTTTTCTTTAATTAACTGTACAGCTGTTGGCCACTACCTTATATACTATATATTATACATTTAACATACCTAACAAGTTCCGTCGTTGGCGGACGGGCAACTTAGGCAAATGCCTGGACCAGAGGTCGGGAACCTGCGGCTCTTTAACATGCAATATGTAGCTCTTTGGAAAATACATCAATATTGAGATCCATAAAATATAAATTATATTATACGTTATTAGAGCGATAATATTTCTAAATTTTTTAGTAACGATATTCATTTCAGGTAAAAATAAAATAATATTTTATCCATAATGAACCCACGATACGAGTATTTATTATTAATTTCTATAAAATTTTCATCGTTTTAAAACATAGCGATATTGTGAACGAGATGTCTTTAAACGAAAAGCGTAAAATTGAAGAAGGAAATAAAGAAACTAGAATTGAGTGGACTGTTACTTTTGCAGTGGTCTAAAATATCACGAGACAAACAAAATATCTGATTTGCGCCTAAAATAAATTCGGAGGCTCACAATTTGTCAAGTTATAATACATATGTACTGTTTTTACCTTTAGTCTCGTAAAAGCTTACATAGCACTGTACTTAACAATATAGTAACATTATTGTAAACCACGGATTTATATTTATTTATATTGGTAATTTGTTAAATAATTAATACAAAATAATTGTATTAATTTTACATCCTAAATTTACAATTTAACGTCTTTCTTTTCTGTTGGCAAAAACATTGACTTTTGATTATACGTCTAAGTCTCTGTATACATTTTTTAATGTTAGGCCATTCGATCAATTTCATAAATTGAGTTTTTTGGGTAAGTTTTTGTTTGGTCAAGTGATAAGAAAGCTTTTTACAACCGAAGTGGCTATAACTGTCAATGTTGAAAAATATTTAGACCTTTTATACATATTAGGAAAAAAATATTAAAGCTTTTCAAAAAAAAAAAAAAAGGAAGACATTTAGAGGGGTCTATGTTTTCCTCTTTGGTTACGGCACTACTGTCTTATGATCGTGTTATAATTATTTTTCCCCAAAACTTAAAGACGGATTCACCCATGGATATTGGAATTTCGCTTAACTAACGAAAGGACTCGTAAATATAAATCTACGACCTCGTTTGTTTTTCGTTTTTTTTTTCTTTCTTCTTCTCGATCGTTCGATTTGTACTTCGGTCGTAACATACGTTCGATGATAAGTGCAGGAAACGTACTTGAACGCGTGAGCCCTTGATCGCCTTACGCGACACAGGGTTAAGCTTATCAGGGTTAGAGACACGAGTGGTTAACGAGAACACTGATAGTCAACAATACGATGATACAGCACTGCAGGCTACTGTTACGATATTATTGTTCCTCGCCGGGTCGAAAGCGTTTAAAATCAATAATGACACAACCGCAGCGGTTAACGACGTATTAATTAGGACTTTAGGAGTGTAAAACGATCGTGGCTGCAATCCTTCTCCGATCGTCGTCGCGTGGATTTTATAACACTATGGTAACGCGCGACGTCGCAGTACAACCATTATTATTAATTGTTCGTCACGCGCATTTGATCTTATGGTCAGCGAAATGTCATCAGTGACTGCGGTGTCCGTGCAAAGGGTACGTACAATAATAGACAGATACGCTTGAACTCCCATTTTGTTCTTCCAACCAGAAATAATCGCAGACATTTCGCGCGTGGTCCTCGTCGGACGGTCGACGTTTTTTTCGATTCGTGACTGACAGGAGTACGCGCCGTCGTAGTTGTACGGCCGCGGTCAGGTCCGCGCGTATATCGAAGAAAGCAAACTGCGCGAATCACTGCGGAGACGAATCGGAAAAACGACAACAGGTCACCGATCATCGTCGGAGTTGACCGTCGACCGGACGGATATGGGAACGAGCAGAACGCGCGTCGCGGCAAACGGCAAACGGGTGCCGGGCGCCAAGGTCGGCCGGGCGTCGAACGCGCCGGTTACCGGGGTTATCGCGCGGTATAGACCGACGCGCGCGCCACCGGTCCGCCGTCTCGCGCAACCGGTCTCGTCGCGCCGCGGCACCGTTCATTCGACCACCGCCAGTCGAGCACGTACATCGCGGCCAGTCCGTTACGCGTACCGCAAGTGCATCGCTCCGCCGTTTCGCTCCGTTCCGCGCGACATGGGCGTGCTGTACGACGTGCTGTTCAAGCCGATCGGTTCCGGTTCGGTGGTGACCGGCGGCGGTGAAGACGACCACCACCAGTGGACCGCGCCGGAATGGGTGTTGGACAAACGGGACGGCGGCCCTTTGGTGTGGCGCCGGCACGGTTTGCCGTCCACTCACCGGAAACGCGTCGAGTTCTTGGACGCCATCGAGGTGCGGGTGTACGAGCGCGACGACGACGACAACGACGACGACGAAGCCGGCCAACACCGCCAACCTAACCGTGACGGCCTCGACGACGACGACGACGACGACGGTCAAATGTTCTGGACGGACGATTGGTCGTCGTGCGACGGAGAGCGCGTCGGCGACACGGAAAAGACGCTGTTCTACCGGCAGCCTGACGGCAACGACTACCCCCTGCTGTTCGCCGCGTCCCTCACCGTGCTGGCCGTGTGCGTCGGGCTGACCTACCTGTTCGCGCCCGTCAAATGGCTGTTCCACCAGCTGATCGTCGACTGATCGCCGCGTCCCGGGTCGCGATCACGGCACCCGTCCCGGGCAACACGGCCGCCGAGCGCCCGCGTCCTATGAGCGCAGCACGCCGGTACGTTTCGACACGTACGCACGCCGTCGGGTTTTTTTTTTTTTTTTATATATATACGTCATTAGAATATATATAATTTTCGTCCGACTCGCGAAACACTCGCGCACGACTCCCCTCACCGGGAATATTTTATTTACATAATCATGTTCGGTCGTACCGTGCGCGCACTGCATCAGGAATACGCCGTAGGACGCGACGCTACCGGCCGTCGGGTGCAAACGTCGGTCCGCGTTTCGACGTGCGCCGTTCCGCGGGTACGCACCGGTACGGGTTGACATTCGCGTTCCGTAATGATTTTGGTAACCGAACCGGAGCGTGTTTCGCTATCGTTCCGCCGCCGACCCCTTAACTCGTGCCGCTCAACCCGCGCCCGCGGTCCGTATTATCGTATTTATTCGCACGCGCGTTCGGAAAACACTTTGTTTTATCCTTAACCCCTTATCGTTAATTATTGTAACGCTGCGTTGTTGTCGGTGTCCACGTTATTATTGTATATATTACTTACACATGTGTACATACTACGTTGTTGTAGCTAAATACTTTGAATTATTATTGTTAAGTTCTGCATAAGACTGAAAAGAAAAAAATAAATAAATATGTGTACACTAAACACACCCCCGTGCTCGCGCGCGAAAACCAACATCGTTGTACGCGGTCTACCCGGGTGCATAATTATAACGTGTACGCGCGAGTACGAGTGTGTGTGTTTTTGTATACCTATATATGTATACGTTTGAAAATAAAATGTGTCGTTTACGTTTATCGTCACCACCTCTACCCTACACTCTTATGATCGAAACGTTATTGCTGTTGTTGTTGTTGTTGTTGTTGTTGCTGTTGTTGTTGTTGTACTAGTTATTGTTCTACTCATCGCGGTCTACTCGGACCCGGAAATTACGAAAACTCGTAACTAATTGCGCGCAGCACACGCAACCGTCTTCTAGTAATGGGCATTTTCGCGCACACGCTGCCGCGGAGTCTTCGCGGTCGGGTCGAGGACCAGCGCGTCCTAACCGTACCCCGACCGTACGGACGAAATGGTGTTTTAATGTTCACCCCCGTTATAAACTGCACCGGCGCCACCTACACGCCCCTCATCGAACGCCGGAAATCGTCGTTGCACGTCGTGTCTCAAGGAGTGCGCCGTAACGACGACCGAGTGATCTGCGGACACCAGGCGAGGCTCCAAGAGAGGGGCACTGGGGCCATGGCCTCCCCAGGATTTTCAAAAATTTAAATTTTTCAATACGTTTTCGTCCTCGTGAACTGTAAAATCCCGATCGTTTAATTAGATACCTACCTTACAATTTTATTTTGCCTAAAAAACCATATTATGATATCGATATGAGGTGTGTATCATAATATAACAACGTAATGTATAAATATTATATTAAATAAAACCTTGTATAATGTGTAAATACAGGTAATTATTTATTGGCAAACTTGAATTCCAGGTCAGTTTATTCTCTAAGCCCCCTCCGCGATTTAGCGATAGCCAAAAAAAATGGCCTCACCTTTGGTAAGTCTCCGAAGCCGCGCCCGCCGGGCACCTGCGGCAAAGGGCTCGGAATTCGGTTTTGATTTTTTCCGAACCGTTCGATTCGATTTTATCGCCAACGGCTCGACACGACACCCGAAAATCGCCGTTATCGACGACCCGTTTGCTCGCGATGTTCTCAACTCGCAACACTGGTCTTCAGAATCGGTAACATAATAATTATATTCATTCGTTGCTGCGAGAGAAAACTTTGCGTATAAAAAATAACACTGACGTACGACTTCCGACTTTCGGATTCATTGATTTAAATTATTCAACAATATACGGATTAAGTCGAAAACACTTATTTTCCATACTCTCAATAAGAAAAACTGCAAAAACTCGTGTAGTACCCACACACATATATTTACAACATTATGTTCCCGAGCAAGTGATTTTCATTTTGATTCTTCGCATAGCATTATAATTAAAAGTCTTTATCAGCCATCCTTGTGTCTACCAGTATACACTGCACAGCTAATAAGATATAATAATAATCATAAACTTCAAACAATAATATTTTTAAAGAAATTCTCAATATACTGCATTATCTACGACACATGTTTCGTGTGGTAAGGTCAATCGTATAATATAATATACGTAATAATAATCTGTTCGTATT
The DNA here is from genome assembly GCF_003268045.1 of Sipha flava. Lineage (NCBI taxonomy): Eukaryota > Metazoa > Arthropoda > Insecta > Hemiptera > Aphididae > Sipha > Sipha flava. The sequence continues at coordinate 1,662,658 of NW_020271825.1, forward strand.
AATAACGTAATTAAAAAAGAAAAACCGCATAGGTAACGCCATTTAATTTCATGAACAACGACGGGAGAATCAGGATTTATGCATACATCAATCTTACGACGTTATGTTTCAACATTTAAACGTTCTAAATCCATTATAAACCGCTTTGCAAACATTTGACGTGTTCAAAATCTACATTAATTACAAACAAATCTCGGACGATTAGTCATGAGACAAAACAATAAAATCTTGAGAAAATATTAATTATCAAAACACTGCGCCGCAACATTAGTGCACATTATATGGGCATATTATTGTTTTCAACAATCGGTTTTTGTATTTTACCACACTCATCCCCAACACCGATGTATTTACCGACGGTTTTCGACTTTCGAATAAATTATCTTTTAGTGCAACCTGTTGCTAGGAACAACAACAACAACAAACGACGCCCGAACGAAAAGCATAAAGGCCGGATGCGTTAAGTTTCATTGAAAACAGCCAGCTCACATGTGTAATGCGCTCACTGGTAAACACGGGTTGAAACGTAATATGTTTGTTCGTTTTCTTTTCCCTTTTTTTTCCCCGCGTTCGAGTGTGAAAATTGCACGCGTACGTACACAATTTAAAAACACGGTCGAAGGAAAAAATAAATATATAAAAACGTATGGTTCGCTGTAAACGGAGAGGAAAAACATGTTTATGTTTGCGTTATTGCCGTTCGGGGTGCGGTTTGGTATATTGCGCTGACCAGAGAGCTGAAAACTGTTTGCGGAACGAGAATTAAAGAGCGCTGTACGAAATTGAAAATTGTACACTATGTTCTATCAGCCGCGTACACCGTAGGGAGACGGCCGTACGTTTATCGACCAGGTAAACCATCGATTTAAGTAGGATTTAATGACCGTGTAATTAATATGAATGTATGATATTGCGTAACATGATAAACTACGCTTATGCTGATATAATAAACTACGGAATAAAGTAGGTGCATATATGTATGTTCGTTAATTTGAAAAACCTACTAAATCGTATGGTTTAATTTTTTAAACGTCTAGGTCATGTGTTCGCCGCACTAATCGAAATTCACTTGGATGGGTTTTCAATAACCCAATGGTACGTTATGATTATTGATCGACGAGACATTTAATGAAAATAATTAACATTTTTAAAGAGAAATGCGGTCACTCGTTGCTTATTGCTGGCCAAACAGATGTTCTCCAAGGGCTCCGAATTCGATTTCGTGGTATTATTTCATTTTCGTGCTACGTACTAGCCATTATAATATGTCGATAACGAGTCCATATTATCAGATCCAAAATTTCAATTTCGTTCCGATATAACGACTGTACGAACGTAGTAATAGAAATGTACGTGTATAGTACACTTGTATATAAACATAATCACTTATATAAACTAATACGATTTATGTATTTATATTAATTTTACGTAATCTTAAGTGATGCACGATTTCAAACAAACAGTCGTAATATAAATACTTGATTTGAGTTTTTTTTTTCGATGAAAATTACAATTACACGAAAATTCATAACATATATATAGGTATTAGTAAACGACATTGGCAAAAAACCGGGATTCATCATTTATCGTTGTTGACTTTCAAGTACAACATTATAATTTTGTTTTGTCGAGTCTGTGTCAAATCATCACCGATAACAGAAATAGCTTACGAAATGTCTACAATCTACACACGTACTCGTATTGTATATTACGGCGAGCCGGCGAACATCAAGTTCAACCGTGAATTAGAATACAAACAGCGAAAGATTATGCGCGACAAGGTCTAAACGACTCGATTGAACACGTCGTCCGTTTGGGAAAAATAACTCGTGTCATCGTATACGTTAATCGTATTTAATATTCGTGACTGTTGCCACGGAAACCCACGGTGACACGCATAACACTACTTCGTAACTATCTCGATTGAAAATCTTACGCGGGAGCATATTCTCCGGTGTGTTAAGGTTTATGTATTTTAATCAAAACAATTTCATTTTTCTCGGAGCAAATCGATTTTTAATAAAAAATTTCGTACACTGTATTTATGACTGGATCGAGTTTTTATTGCTTTTTATTCGATAGCTCCGTAATAGTATTATGTAGTCGCCGCTGTACGCTGTAGATCAATTAATTTCCGACGAGTTATTTACATAAAAATGATAACACGACTTCGGCCTTGAAAATACTTCGATTTTCAAGATTTAAACGAGACATGTAAGTACAGTTCTAAGTACGAAAAGATTCGAAAGCGTTTCTTGGGATATTGAAAACAACTGATTTAAACACATTCAAGAATCGAGAAGCTATGATTTGTTAAAAATTTAAATAGCTTGATATCAAATAGTATAATTTCCAATTTAAAATGAACACGAGTGGATTTAGATGAGGCTACCATAATTTGTAACCCAGCTTGATAATTTTCAACCTTTTTTAAATCCATAATATTCAAATTACATCGTTTTAGTTTTATTTTAATGCTTGATAACCATTTATAAATCTCTTGCAGAAATCGAATTATAGTTTTATTGTACTTGATTTATTTTCATCTCACTAACCATATAATTTGCAATATCAGCTCAATAACAGTATTAATTATAATTTACCAATACCAAACACGTTAAAAAAATGTTAACACGTATCACACTATCAATGATCAATTATATGTTGCAGATATCGTTAAAATTAAAATCAGAACAATATAAAGTAAAAACAAAACATCTTACTACAGGTTTTTTACGATTCCTTAATAATATATATTTATATGTGTGGTGATTGCAATGATTAAAAACTATTAATAATATTGTTATATTTTTAATTATTATTTGTGAAAATTTTTTATAGTTATCTAATTCATGTGATTGGTTCTAGTCCGTAGTAGATAAATAAATACATAAATTAATTGTGTGTTTTTTTTTTTTTTTATCAAGATTTTCGGTTATCCGTCTACACATTACTGTGCGATATGACTATGACACTATATGAGCATAGTTTCATTAATACTGAAGTCAAATTAAATAGCTGTGTTCATCATAAAATATAAACAGTAAACAATAGTCCACACGAGAACGGTGTACAAAAAGGTTACATATATTATGTACCAACATTGGCTTGTAGGTACTTAAACGATAAAAAAAACCTGTCTCTTGAATTGCGATTTAGACGTGTATTTCAGATTATAGTAAAATTACAAATTCTTTAATTAATTTTATTATATAGGGTAGGCTACTACCAATACATTATCCCGGTCCCTTATAAAATATAGAACACAAGAAAATTATGTGATTCGTGCATACACAAAAATGCCTTGTCGTAACACACAGTCTTAGACATTATATTTTAAAATATGGCAAACTTATCGAAAAGACAATTTCATCTGTGAAATAAAAACAGGTAAAATGTATAAACATTTCTGGTGGAAAGTTTCATCTATAGAATGTTTTCGCAAAAAATTCAATACTGTAACGGAACGACTTTGTATAAAATCTTTTCGTTTGGCAAATAAAAAAAGTTTGTCTTGACGGTATCAATTATCATTTAAACGAGCAAATGGTTTTCTGGAAAACGAGTCCCATCGATTTGCAATCAATTATTTAAAATCTGTTTCTGAATTAAACAAATCGCGGTGCATACATAATATGGACAATGGAGTTGGTAGAACGCAGTTATAATTATTATATGTAGATTTTGAATAGAAAACGTAACGCTATAACTAATTATCATTATTATTATTTTATTTTATTTTTTTCTGCAACATTTAAGCCGCAACGCGAACGTTGTGTTATAAATCTGAAATTTATAATACATTACATTTTTCATCGTTATAAATATTCTAATTTAATATTGTAATATGATATACGAGCTCCATTGCAACAGACACACGTTTAGATTTTCATAATTTTTCACGTGCACGAACGCGTTCACTGTCGATAACAATAATACAATAATATGAATTAATTTTTATCACCGCGCAGCATATTGTAATTGTATTATATATAGTTTGGACTGTTCGATGCATGAGTAATTACGACGGACTGTACGATCGGAGGTAAAAGATAATAAAAACCGATTTACCTACCCAGCGAAAAGTGAACATGCTAATGCTGTATTATTTTAAAATAATTGCACGGCAGCGACGATAAGTCGAGTTCGAGTACAACGTTTTATAATTTTATAAGGTGTATGCGATTTACAGGTACTCCCGGTGCATCAGGTAAAAGTCTATTAAAAGAGACTTAATGTTGATATTATTTCGTTATAATTACAATGCTATACTGCACTGCAGGTGGATATAGTACAGCCGATGTATGTCATTAATTGTTGCGGCGCAGTAATGTAACGAAGTGCGCGAAAAGTACGCGACTCGACGATGTAATAATAATATTATTTCGCTGTATTATTTTGTATTGTACTATAATGCATAATTATTAATTACACGCTGCGTATGCATTTTTGTAATATTATATTCATACGACACTGCAGGATACCTAACCCGACTTTACGTATACGTGGGGTACTGCGGTGCCTCTTGCACACAACATTATTACGCTTAATTTTTTTCAATTATTGTTATTTTTTTCAGGCGTCTAATTGATTTTTTGACTCGATTAGAAAGCATAACTTTATATCACAAATGTTTACCCATTTTAAAACAATCCTAACACTTTTATTGGTACGGCCATTTTTTATGATCAATATATGAAATTACGTGGTCTCGAAGTCAAAATTTGTTTTTATTAAACCGTGTTTCATTAATTAAAGGTTCGTTAGTAAAATTAAAGTTAAAATTAACGCTTCGATCTGATTAAATTTTTAGTACATTAATAAAACAAAAGCAATCAGAAGGGGATATAACAGTTTTTGCGCCGTAAAAGATAACTAGCGGACCACTGTTCCGTAGATATTATATTGTTTAATAATGGTTTCCCTTGAACATTTTATTGATAACCATCCGAGTTCTTCTTTAATTTTGATCGGCGATTGAAGTCTAATTGGTTTAAGTATAATGATACCGCAATTTAATTAAATCCATTAATTTATCAACATTGGTTTAAATCTGTGTTTAATTTTGTATTTAATGTTTTCGGTAATAACATTTTATAATGAGGTTTCTAATATTTTTGATAATTGGAATTATGTGGCTAAAAGTAATTGTAATTATTCGAAATATTAGGATGTTCAATACTATGCGGTACGACGGTCCGTGTGTAGTTATGCGACCCGGCTGCAAGGTAGCCATGGCTACATTTATATTTCAGACCGTTTGAAGACGTTTTTCAGGGTTCGCCATCCGGATGCACTCGGGCGTCATCCTGTACACGTGCCACTCCTTCCCTCATACGTTGATAGGCTTAAACTTGTAGTTTAACATTACATAAGTTGCGTATTGTCCTGATATCGTTTCGAGAACGGATACGGATCGGGCGCAACGTATGAGCTCATTACGTACAGTTGGCCGGCGGACACACAGCCATTGTTACCGCGGACGAAACGTCACCTCTACACGAATTTGACTGTATAATATTATACCGTTGTTCGAGGAGGGAAGAGTTTGAAAATAATTGCCGACGACTTTGTGCTAAGTTTCAAGACGCGCAGATACGAGTGCGAAACGTGATTTTAAATGCATAATTATACGAATGTTTACTCAACAATAATGCGATTGGAATCGCATAATCCAATAATATCATTGGAAATGAAAGAGCTGATAAACTTGCTAAAGAGGCCATCGTGTCACCAAATGCAATCCAATGTCAAGTGTATTCAATTGCCGACATCAAACAAATAATTAAAAAAACAATCCTCAATATCTGGCAAAATGAATGGAAATCATCTAATACTAAATTAAATGAAATTAAAAATCATATTCTCCCTTGGCCTAACAACACACTCACAAGGAAAGAAGAAGTAGTCATCAATAGGCTCAGAATAGGCCATACCAGATTAACTCATGCTTTCCTAATGAAGAAAGAAGACCCACCTATATGCCCTACCTGCAACGATCCTTTGACAGTTAAACACATCATCAACGATTGCAGAAAGTATGAACTACAACGTCAAAAATATAATCTAACCCACCATATTGCTGAAAACCTTAACATCGATACAACCAATGTTCTAAAATTCCTCAGAGACACAGAACTTCATAAAAAAATTTAAAATGTTTAGAATAATATTTTCTTTAAATGTATTGTATACCCTCTTGTAATGTATTAATGTTAAATCTAGACACAGTCCTATTTATTAATTTGAACTACTTGTCACTATATCTATATATATATTCAATATCCCTCTTTTTAATGTAAATAATATGTAATTACTTGTAGCCAATGGCCCTAGTCGCCGAGGCATTTGTTTAATAAAAAAAAAAAAAAAAAAAAAATAATGCGATATTATAATGGCGATATCGTTATTTATTTTCGGTATACGTAATGCGTTGTACATATTTGTATAATATTCGTGTAAGTCTTACGTTTTGATTTACAATACAATATTCAAATATATTATCTAAACATTGTCATTAGTACAATATCATAAAATATGTATTCGTACCGGTAAACCGAATATTAACTTTAGGTAATAAAATTAAGAATTTTAATTTTTTCTTTCATTATCTCTCAGAGTTAAAAAATTGTACGAATAACAATACTATTTTATAGTTTACTGTCATAAATATTATCTACAATTTAAATACTTAAAATTTCTTTTTTCTCTCTTTTTCTTTGGTTTATATTTTACAAATCCAAATATTGTTTTAATTTGTTGCTCCTAGTTACATAATCTTATTATGTAGTATGTATACTGAAAAAACTAACCATGTATTTATCTTTCGGTACTCTATGTCCACCGGGCGTCTATAAATAAAAATAATATAATAAATAATATAATACAATAAATATAATTATACATATGTGAGGAAGGTTCATTTAACTGTGCGTTCGTTTTCCCGGTCAAATGTATGCGTTTTTAAAAACAATTATTTTTTGTATATTTTTTTGCTAGTGGAAAGTACTTATCTTCAAAATTTAAATTCATAAAAACATAATAACTAGGGAACGGATTTACATGTAAATGCATATTTTTATTAAAACGAGATATTAAAGATTCGATAAGAAATGTTCATCATTTAAATCATTCCAATTAATATGATACTACTTTTATTTTACATATTTTTACATATTTCACTAATTTGTAAATATTTTTAAACATATTTTATCATTTCACGTCTTCTTCGTATGAAAATACAAGAAATTATTTCTAATTTAGATCTAGTAACTTCTATCGCCATAAGAAAAGCTCAAAATATTATGCAAAATGAAACATTGAAAACTAATTTAATTTTCATCTCAGTGAATTTTAGTTTTATTGCACATACATTTACAAAATAAGAAACAAAAATATGTCCTTGAATGAAAGTATGCAAATTGTCGAATCAACGATTGCAAAATGAAAACTCGTAAACGGACCAATAGGCGAAGTTGTAAAAAAAAAAAATTCATGTTGTTACAGAAAAAAATTTCAGGCGATATTGATTTTAAATTAATCAGTGACATAATCAGTGGTAGACACCATTCTAAAAATTTAGAATTATCGCCTTCTGATATTATGCACTTCAAATATGCTTCAATCAACCAATGTAGGTTGATGTGGAATGATCATTTAGCCGTTTTAAAAATATATTCAGATCTAATAGGCGACATATAATAATTAATAATTTAAAAGGTATTGTAATAATTCAATGCAACATATCATTTTGATAATTTAATAATTATAATTTTTTTTTTTCTTACATATTTGGATGTTTTTTGCACATATTTTATAAATTATCCTTACACACATATGTACATATTTCTGTATTTTTATTACATATAAATCCGTTCCCTACTAATAACGAACTATTATAGTTGACACTACATTAAGTGTAACAAATTTTGCTAATCACTTATAGCTAGGCTGCAAAGGGATTTACCACAAAATGTTAATGAACTATGCCACTTATTTCAAAAAAAATTGTTAATTTAGCTGCTCAGTTATTTAATACTCAATGAGTATTTGATAGCACTCAGCTTTGATATCCTTTTCATAGGCGTACCCACGGGGTGTGCCTATTTTAAATTGTTGATCAAACATCGTTTAATTATTTAAAACTGATTATTGAGAGTTGGTATAATTTATTCTGTATCATATTATATATAATATGTTCATCGAGATAACGCAATATCTAATAATAATAAATCTAATATCGATTGTAGTATTATTTGGTATTATGTTTATGACCGTGGTCAAAGATTTAATTACGAATTTAGGTACAAGAATTTTTGATTGATAGTGTTTCCCTTCAATTTTTTGTGTTTATTACATCAGTTATTTAGTATTCTGGTTTTCAATTTATAAAATAATAACGATTAATATCTAAGACATGTAAATTTTATTCTGTACTATCATTAATGTACTGAATCTTAATTTTAAATCGTAATGTTTGAAATTATATTATAATTGGTATGGCTTCAAAAAAACCAAAATAGATTGTTGAATTTTTTCAAACCCAAAGAAAAACAAGGTAAGAAAAATTTTGTGAAAATACTAAATGCATTTAATTACAAATTTTATTTTAGATAACACATTTTCTGATATTAATGTTCCTACAAATGATCCAGATAATCCAATGTCTATTGTTAAAAACACAGACTACCCGGATGACTCGTTGTTGATGTGTGATCAATAGGGAATGGATTTAAATGCTCTAAAAAACAAGAAAAATGCCTTAAAAAAATGCTTTAACATCAAAAATGCACGAAAAAAATGCCCTAAAAAACTTTAAAAATGGGTTTATATTCAATAAAAACAAAATTTTGAATTTAAAACTTATAAAAAAACACATAATTATGAAAAATCTAATAAAAAATAAAAAATATTTAAATACAATACAACCTTAATTAATTAACTTTCAATTATCTTGATATATATCATACTATCTTCTTTTTACCCTAAAAAATAAAAAAATTAATAGGTATACCATTTAGATAGGTATATTCGTTATACTTTTACCTTTTGTTTCATAGCATTGTACTCGTATAATCAGGTGCTGTTTAATATTGTCAAACAGAAATCTTCGACGGTTATCGGCCAGTATTGTTTTGTATCTCAAGAAAATTCGTTCCACGTCAACTGACGTCATAGGTGCAAACTTCATATGAGCCATATCATCAGCAGTTAGTTCTTCAGATATTGTACTATTTCGAGATGTTGCTTTTCCTTCCAAAATATTTGAAATTTGTGTCTACACATGTCAACAATAATTTCGTAATTTCGTAACATAATACATATTTAGGTATTTTAATTTTTAGAAAGAATGTGGAAAAAATGTTGAAAAAATGACTTAAAAACCACAAAATGCACTTAAAATTTCAAAAAATGCTCTAAAAATACATTAAAGTCTTAAAAATGCAAAAAAATGCAAAATAAAAGTTACATTTTTTAATTCTTTGATGTATGAAATGAACTGTTTGCTTGGAAACCAATGTTTTCGGACATTCAGAAAAAATGCAATTTGCATTCAAATCTGTTCCCTAGTGATCAATCACCAAAAGTCAATGATTTAAGTAAGATATTAAAGAAAACAGTTTTACTGATTCAGTCAATAAAATACAATTTTTCTTTTATATAATACATTAGATAATACTATAGAGAAAGAATCAGACTTAAACAATTCAAAGATAGGTATGTACTTTCAATCTAATAAATTCTATGAAGTAAATGTTAAATGTAATTATATTATTTTGATGTTGTTTAACAGGGACCTGATTCATGTTCTAATGTGTCTAACTAATTAGTAATCACTAATCACTATCGCTGTATATCCTAAATATTGTGTAATGTAGCCAGTCATTGTTTTCTGTTGTACCAAATTCAATGTTTCAATTACATTATAATTTAAAACTAAGTATTTATTTTTATTTTATATTCATAAAAATACAGTAACAATAAATTATAGGTATTATAGCATTTGATTATTTATTTGATTGTTTTGGTAGCTCTTATCAATAACAAGCAAATTTATAATTATAAATTCTGTAAAATTTATGTTATAATGTATGTTGCTATAACTACTGCTGTATAACTAACATTGTACCATTTAGATTTAGTTATAGTTTTAGCTTGTTTTAATTGTATTATAATTTACAAATATATACCAGGTATATTATACCTATACTATTACTTTCAGATTGTACTATGCTCTTACCATCTAATCAGCCCAATTGTACTCTCCTGAACCCTCTAGATCCAGCAACTCCTTTGCCTTCTAATAAAATTTAATAATCTGATCGTATAAAAAGAGATCCTTATCAACCAATTCTTGAAATTTATCCAAGAACCAAAATTTCAAACATTCTAAGGCAATTTCATAAAGAATGATTTAAGTGTTTCAGCTGGCTGGAATACAAAGTTAAACTAGATCGTGCTTATTGTTTCAGCTGTAGAGTTTTTTTTACACTCTAATGGAAAAAATAATGGACAATTAAATAAGACCTTCTCACATTTGGGTTTTAGTAATTTGCGTTTAGGAACTAATAAGTTTAAAACACATAAGCTTTCCAAGTCCTATATAAATAGTACTACTTCAATGAGTATTTTTTTAAACTGTAAAACTATAGATGTTCTGATAGACAAAGGTAATGAAATTCAATTTGCTCAAAAAGAGAAATAAAAATTTTATAATAGACAAATAATGTATCATCTTATTGATGTTACTTTATGCTTAGGACTAGATGGCCGTGAATTTCGTGAATATATTGAAAAAATTTCAGAATTACATCAAGGGTTGTTTTAAGAATTAGTCAATTTGCTTAAAAAGTATGATCCAGTATTAAAAGATCATTTAGATATGGACCTTGGAATGCGTTATATACGAGTGACCATATCTAAAATGACCTAATTTTATCGATTTGTAATATTATTTGAAGAAAAATTTCTACTGAAATTTGTGGAAAAAAAGTTTCAATCATTGCGGATAAAACTAGTGACGTTGGTCACAATGAGCAAATGTCTTTTGTTATCCGATATTATTCATCCGAACAAAAAAGACCAGTTGAAAGATTTTTTTGTTTAAGAAGATTATTACATGGAGATGCTCAAACTATTTTTTTGAAATTATGTGATGTATTGAACAATATATATATATATTGAGTGGCATAATGTGTTATCGGTTTGCTTCTACAATGCCTGGTAATGTAGCAAGCGTTCAAGCTAAATGTAAAGAGATAAATTCAAAGCTTTTCTATGTTCATTATTATGGGCATTGCTTAAACCTTGTGTTAGTAGATTAAATTGGAAAAGAAAACCGTGTGACATTTGATTTTTTTGGTACCGTTTAATTAGTTAACAATTTAATTGAAGGTAGTTGTGTACATCATGCTATATTAGAGAAAATTTCAACTTCAATGAATATAAAGTTAAAAACATTGAAGACACTGTCAACTACAAGGTAGGCATGCCATTCTGAAGCAATTGAGGCAATTAAACATAATTATATAGCCATATTAAAAACATTAGAGGAAATATCAGACTAAACAAATCTTCCAGATGTAAGAGCCAAAACAAAAGGTCTCATTTATTCTTTGAAAACTTTTAAATTTGTTTTTGCTATGTGTATGTTAAGCCCTATTCTAAATTTAGTAAACAAAATTAGTGCTATATTACAATCACCTAACTTGGATTTACATACAGCAGTTACACTAATAACTGCTTTGCAAAACTCTCTTAAAACAATGATATCAGACGAAACATTTAATATCATTTTTGATAAAACTAAAGTGGCTTGTACTAAAATTGATGTATCCATACCTGAAGTAAAAAGGTGTAAAGTATCAACTACAACAGATTATGAACATCATTCGCAAAAATTTTTTGAAAATACAAAGATGAAATGAAGATAACTGTATATAACAGTGTTATTGATAAAATGTTAAATGGCATCAAAGTTCGTTTCAATCAAGATACATTCAATTTAATAGATAGTTTTAGTAACTTATTAAAACTAGAAATAGAAAAAAAGCATACACAAACTATTTCTGAAAAATTTAGTTTATCTTTTGATCAACTCGACAATGAAGTGAGATTGTTTACACAAATAGATGACATACCAAGAGGAAGTAATAATAGTACAATAACTCAGTGGTTGAGTTATATAACTAAGGATGGAACAGACTTTTGATAATATATTTAAAGTTCTACAAGAATTTACTACCATAACAGTCATTAGTTGCTCTTGTGAAAGAGCTTTTTCAAAAATGCAATAGTTAAAAATAAATTAAAAAGTACAGTGGCTCAAGATAGATTAGATGACTGACTTACAATTTTTATTGAACAGGAAATTACAAAATCTTTAGATATGGAGGAAATTATTGATGAGTTTAAAACACTAACACCAATACAAAGAAGATTACCATTATAAAAGATAAATGTAAATGCTATTGACTATTGTATATTCAGTAAATTTAGTTGTATAATATGTAATATGACTAATATGTAAACTAATAATTATTTTATTTTAAAATTAAAATTTATTATTAACTAATTATTATAATATTAAGATAATATTGATCTTACTGAATTACAGTAGGTCAATTACCCCTACTAAAATAATTCCGCACACCATGTGAAAAATTCCTGTGCACGCCTATGTTCGTGATTTATGATTTTGTTGGTTCCGTGGGTATCCCGATATGTAAGCCCGGATAAAGGGGGGCAAAGGGGGTCATGGGCCCGGGCCCACAATGGATATCAAATAATAGTAGGCCCCTGGTGGATAGTAGGTTTTTTTCGTTTTTAACTCTTTTTAGCTCGTATAAGAAATAAGTACAAAATAGTATATAGCTTTATGAATTTGTGTTCAGAGAGTTATGTTTTAAATGTAATTAATATCGATGATAAAATTAAAGAGTTTGCTTCACAAAAAGAAAGAAAAAATTATTTATATAAATAACATTTTAATTTTTTGTATTAAAAAAAGCAAGAAATAAATTTATAAATTAGAACATATTTTTTTTTTTTACCTCTGAAATATATTTATGTGTGGATCATCAATATTTTGATTATGGTTTTGGGCCCCTAAAATTGTTTGGCCCCGGGCCCCAAATTATCATAATCCGGGCTTGGTTATATATGTTGACTATATTATGTTTGGTATACGTTATTATGCCTTATATTCTGATAAACTGAAATCGATTAAGTTTTAAAAATGGTTTTATAATATATAATATATATATTTATAATATATAATAATAATAAAAAAAAAAATGTTCGTTAAATTTTTATGTGCGTCCCACGTAATATGTAAACTATTCATTATATTTGGGCCACTTGATACTTCGAGTTTAACATGCCTGTCCTATTGTATACTGATCCACTGTATTGTCTCTCTGGCAATAACGGGATTACAGAATACAGATAAACAATATTATTTTAAAATTATTTTATTTATAAATAACGAAAAGACCCAGCCATAATAGAGAGTAAGGTACATGTGATGAGGTGCAAGCGAAAGCAACTCTCGTATACGCACGCACATATCAATAAATGGCAAACAATTAAATATATTCATGTACTCATAACCTATAAAAACTACTTCCAAAAACGGTTATAAATTAAACGTACTTCCTGAACTTCGATTGTAATTTGGAAAAAAGGGTTGAATTTGTAAGCTTCTTAACTATGCTTTTTTTGTGGGAACCACTTTTTTGATTTAAAGCCAGATTTGCTCAAAATAAATACAAATGTAATGCAATAATTTCATGATTATTATATAAATACATCTTAATTTTATAGTCCTTTAAAATTGAAAGTTGAAAATCGGATTCTTAGAAAACCTAGATATTTTGTTAAAGAATTCATGCATATGTTAAAAATTGAAATCGGAAATTTGGAAGTATGTGTAATTTATTACTGTTTATTGGTCTATAACGTACGAGAAATACATGTTATGCGATCCCCTTAACACTAATGATTTCTTACTACTCACAAACATGTAAGGCTCTAAAATTTTTGCTTATACTGAACCCCTTAAAAACTGACTATTTGCAATCCCCGTAAATATTATACAAGTTTTTGTGTTCAATTTGTATGAATAACTTAAATCGAATTTCCGATCAAATGACGCTGGTGGAAGCGGTGGTGATCCTATGCGCAGGGGCAGATCCATAGCAAGGCGTTATAATGGATTTACTCCCTATTCGAAAGTAAAAAAACATGTCAATGAACTGACGACCATTTTGTGGAATTCCTGTAATTTAAATTTGGCTTTGTCGAATTTGGTTCTTCAGTATTACGGATTATCAGTTATAAGTTGTATAACTTTATTTTTATTGCAGTGACTAGTATTTGAACACCATCCTTAATAATTACTTGTTTGCTATTTGAATCTTTAGCAAAATTCGTGCCAATTTTGATCAGGCCCTCCTAATATAGATTTTATATTTTTAGATTAATACTTTTTTATAAATTATATAATCATGACCCTTGAAAGACATTTATCATATTAAGGTATGGTTTACAACCTGTGGCAGGTTGCAACAACTGGCCACTACATATTGTCTGGTTTTCAACGAGTTATGCAAAACACAGCATTGCAGTGGAAAGTTCAGTGGGTTCCCAATAGTGCAATGCTCAGGCTAATTTATAATTTATTTAACTATATTTGTATAAACATAAATAATTAAAATTAATAACTACATACTTAATACTACTAATACTAAATTAAGACTACTAAGATGGAACAAATTATCATCAACAATAACAATATAATTCAACTGTTATTGGAAAAATAGCAAGAAGATGAATTACAAAATAATCTTTAAATAGAAATTCAGTTAATAAAATTATTTTTATTATTATTACTATTAGTTAATAAAAATATGAAAAGAAGTTTTTTTGAAGTGTTAATTTATGGATATTTAAATCACAATAAACAAAAAATGTAGTTTTAGCTTAGCTAGTTTTTCCATTTAAATGATGACCAATTTTTATGTATTTACATTGAAATTGTAAAACTAAAAAAAATTTTTAAATTTGAACACAGTGCAACTAGTTCTAGACCAGTGTAATTGACAGTCATGATAACCCACACCCACACGTCAATTACATTGGAAATTATGCTAAGGTACTTATTTAAGTAACAGTCTATAGTACGATTGTTGCAGTCGGTCGTAGCTCGAAAACCTTAAATTTACACAATCCCCATGTAACTATACAAATTATTATTCATTATTATATTTATAGAAGATTTATACTTTTATATGTATATTGATGCAATATATATATATATTAATTACAAATGATTTTTTAAAATTGATAATTATCATTTTATCAAAGTTTATAACAATGTCGGTGAAATTTCAAAATAATATTGGATTTTTGGAGGAATTTTTATAAGAAATAGGTTCCACATTTATAACTCATTAAGTAATTAAAAATATTACTGATAGTCATGAATGTCTATTCTGTTAGGTTGATTACTATTATATATTACCACCCTTGTAATTAGTTGTTTACCTGTGTATATATTTTTTTAATATATTGTTATTTATTTAGTATTGAACCATAATAAAATTGGGTAACTAATTTATAAGTTGACCAACAATAAAATATATCTTAAATATGTTCATCAATGTAAACACATGTGTTGTATATAATTTTTTGTTATATTACCATTTAAACGTTGTTATTAATACATTATATTAATTTAAATGAATGAATAGGTTCAGTAGTACTTCATTTTATATAGGTACCATAAATATGAATTTTATTTAGTAAAAAAAATATATAATGGTTAATTTTTATTTTATTTAGGCCGATGTAAATTCATCATGGACCCATGATATGTATGAAGGACCTAAAAGACAGCAAATTAGAGGTGGTCTTTCAACTACTAATATTCATAAAATTATTATATCAAACTTGGACTTTGGAGTTACATCTACAGATATACAGGTTTGAATAAAAATTGTAGGAATTTTTAAATTTATGTCTTTTTATACTATAAAAACTTATTAATGTCAGTTTTACTTAAGTGTTGATAATTTTAAATCTAATGCAAGTATTTACTTATATTAATATTTATGTTAAGATATAATCAATTACAATATATCTTAGTTCTATAAATTTATTAGACAATAAATATCACTATAAAAAGTCAATGAAACTACCAACCAAAGTTTATTTTTATCAGATGCATTATAAATATTCATATTAATAGGGTTTTTTTTTGTAAATTATTTAAATTTTATAAGTTTCCATATTCACTTATAATTAAATATGAAACTTACTATTTAGGAAAAATATTTTTAAGTATGAAATATTAAAAACAAAAAAAAAAAATGCATAATAATCTTAATAATATATATTTTCTAGTATCATTGTCTATAATAATGCTTGAGTTATTGAACAAGATGTTTTAAGAAAAAGAAAAAAAAGATTTTTATTATTGACTGATTTCTATATTAATTGTTAATAAATTATAAGTATATGTTATAAAAAACTGGTATATTAATTTTTCCATTCACCAAAATATAAATAAAATTATTTTATGTTGATAGGTTAAAATAGAATTTGATAGATTTTTTGAGATGTTTTTTACTGAAAAAAACTAGGTTTCATTTTATTATCAATGTGAAATTCTTCTCAGTAACTTGTGACTTTAAAAAAGTACCTAATCTATCTACTTGTATATTTCTTGATAAATTTCAGGATTTTAGAATATTTTAACTTTTGCCTTGTGAATGAATGTTTTGTGTTGGCTTGGAAGTTATAATTTGATTAATTTGTGTGTTATATATTAGTTTTAATATATATATTTTTTTTTACAGGTAATATTCAATGAGTTTGATCCATTGAAAACTGCAGCAGTTCACTATGATAGATCTGGTAGATCTTTGGGAATAACTGATGTTGTATTTGACAGTAAAAATGCCGCATTAAAAGTAGTATGTCAATATAACAATGTACCGCTTGATGGTATGTATTTCAAATATTTTGTAATTCTATAATTTTATTGTTAATTCATTTTATTGATTATTTAAGGTCGCCCTATGAAAATTGAACTTGTAACTGATTTTTCAACTGTTGCCAACCTTGCTACTCGTCTCAGTAGACCAGCACCATTGCCTGAACGAAGTATTCGTGGTGGTATGTTCCTATTTTGTACTATATTTATTTATATATTATAAATTAAATTATAATAGTTATAATTCAAATTTTTCTCTTTATAGGAGTAAGAAGTAACCGGGAAAACCTTAGAAATATCCGTGGTAACTCCAAAAGACGTGGCGGTAGAGGTGGCAGGAATAGCGAAAAGAAAATGCCAAACAAAGATGAATTAGATGCACAACTTGATAGATATATCAAATTTAACAAAAACAAGAATAATTGATTTCATGTTTATATTTTTGACTTTCTTCTAATATTTTTAGTAAACTATGTTTACTTAAAGTTCAAACAGTGTTACTGAGTTATTTGTCAAATGATTTAATAATTTCTTGATAGGTTGATAATAATTTTGACCTGTTGATCTCCATATTTGGTCTTTAAATGTATATTATGTGATTTTGTATTGAATTATGATTTTTATTATATTTTTATATTCAGTCCCAGACATTTTTGTTTATTTTTGAAACTTAAATTATACACTATAATAACGATTTAATGTGTTAATGAAATTAAGAAGTAATATGCTTCAAAAGAGATTAAATAGCTTTCAACTATAGAGCAATAAATGGCAATAAATTAAAATTCCAAAGATATTGGTGATATTAAAAACTAGACTGAACGCATAATTGTTTTATAATCAATTATAATTATTTATCAAATTTATTTTGTTTATTCATCTAAGTATATACCTAATCATGTTTTTTATTATTTACCCTATTTAAATATATCACTCAATCCATTTCAAGTGTTATGTATTTATTTTTTTTTTCAAAATTTATTTTAAATTTTAATTATCAAGACTGTTATAACAATGAGGAAATGGCTATTCAGTCATTTTTTTAGGAAAAAAAAAAATTAAAATTTTAAATTAAACCGTTAGGTATTTGGATATTTATGTAAATATTTTTACCTGCATTTTGAACGCTTAAGTTAATTTTCAGTGGTGTTGGGGCTTGGCAGAAGCACCTTTTTGCATACTCTGCAAAAGAGGTCTGCGCACGCCTATGATACCTCTCATAATTTTACAAAATATAATACATTTTATAACCGAAAAAAGTCAAACCATTGGATTTTTCAAATCAACATTTGGCCGGGTTATTAATATTTCATGCATCTATAACTTCCAAATATATACGTAAAAATATTACACGGTCATATCCCTATAATTTAATATATTTTGCGTATATAATGCATACAATATGTAGATAATACGCTTAAGGCCGGTAAAGATAATCTGATCATTAAAACACTATTGGTGTTCGTAAATAACGGCAAGTGGTGTTTTTGACGTTGATGATACTTTACAATATAAACAGAAACGGTGAGGAATTCATATTATGTATACCTATATAGGAACGACGAAATGATAAACCGAAATATCGTTACGTGATACTACAGGTCCCCTCAAAGTTTCTATTCGTGCGCCTATATAATATTGTATGTATACGAACAATGTCACTTGCCAAGCAACTAAAAGCCTTTTAAAGGTTTTAACGGTCACAACAAAAAAAAATTTCATTATGCTGATGTTTATTAATTCATTTATTGATAATTAAATAAGGATCGAAAAAAATCAAATATAGTCTGCGTTTTTAAATGATTCCATATAAATATATTTTTAATCTGCTTGGCCTCCACATACATAGTAAACTATTCTTACTCGAACTTCTATTATTTGACAAATTGTTCTCTAACGATTTCCCAAAAATTTAACATTCATTTTATTCGCTTCAACTTGGCCCTTAAAAATAGGTTAACAATTATACGACAAAAATTTTCAATTATTTTTTTTTTTTTTCATAATCACATAAATAACAGCATTTTTTAAATATTGAATTAGAAGAATATTATTATTCATTATATTAATATCTATTATTATTTCTAAAAATACTCATCATTTTTTTTTTTTTGTTCTATTCTAAGCTTTATTGACTTGATACTTCTACACATCGAATACTGTTTTTTGTTCCTTATAGTTTTAGGAGGTATACTATTTCTAGAAGGGTGTACGTTCTAATAACGTTATTTAGTTTCTGTAAACAATACGTAGTTCACCTATACTGTTGTTAAACATTATCGATAATAAGGTTAGACTTAGAAGACTACCTCCTACTCAACAATAATTGTTGGTTAATTAATTATGCTTATCAATATTCGATTCAATAAATCTTTCATCCTTTTCATCCAAAATAGTTCCATAAAAATAATTTATAAATCAAGATTTATAGCTATAAATCAGTTTAAAAATCTTCTAAAAGGTTTTTTTGATGAAAGATTTATTTTATGGTATTATTTAGTAAAGAACTCTAATCACGCTAAAATGTTATGTTTTATCTTACTTTAATTTGTACATGCAAAAACCATTTTATTTATACTGAATGGAAATACTAACATCTTCTTCTCTAGAACCCAACTTTTGCTAATCTTAATCTAAGTGTATGACATCTTGCTCTGACAGTGCAAATACTAAAATTTGAACGATACAAAGAGATTATCTTGCCCATTTTCACTATACATTTCGTATGTTTATTTGTATTGAAACGATCCGATGTACGTACTTATTGATAAGTAGAGAACGGATTTATATGTAAATGCATATTTTTATTAAAACGAGATATTTAAGATTCGATAAGAAATGTTCATGATTTAAATCATTCCTATTAATATGATATTACTTTTATTTTACATATTTTTACATATTTCACTAATTTGTAAATATTTTTAAACATATTTTATCATTTCACGTCTTCTTCGTATGAAAATACAAGAAATTATTTCTAATTTAGATCTAGTAACTTCTATCGCTATAAGAAAAGCTTAAAATATTATGCAAAATGAAACATTGAAAACTAATTTAATATTCATTTCAGTGAATTTTAGTTTTATTGTACATACATTTACAAAATTAGAAAAAAAATATGTCCTTAAATGATAGTATGCAAATTGTCGAATCAACGATTGAAAAATGAAAACTCTTAAACGGACCAACAGGAGATTTTGTAAAAAAGAAAATTTATGCTGTTACAAAAAAAAATTCCAGGCGATATTGATTTTAAATTAATCAGTGACATAATCAGTGGTAGACACCATTCTAAAAATTTAGAATTATCGCCTTCTGATATTATGCGCTTCAAATATGCTTCAATCAACCGATGTAGGTTGATGTAGAACGATCATTTAGCCGTTTTAAAAATATATTCAGATCTAATAGGCGACATATAATATTTAATAATTTAAAAGATATTGTAATAATTCAATGCAACAAATCATTTTGATAGTTTAATAATTTTAATTTTTTTTTTTCAATTCAATTTTTTTCTTACATATTTGGATGTTTTTAGCACATATTTTATAAATTATACTTTCATACATATGTACATATTTCTGTATTTTTATTACATATAAATCCGTTCCCTATTGATAAGTATAGTGTGTCTTGACCAGTGTTGGGAATAGATAACGCAAAATTTATCTAGATAAAGATGAAAGATAATATGTCCAAATTCATCTGGATAAAGATAATAGATGAAAAAAATTAAAATATCTAGATAAAGATAAAAAATAATTTCATTTTTATCTAGATAAAAAAAAAAGATATTTTCAAAAAATGTTATTTTTTGGTCAATATTTCAAATTCTACTAATATCTATGAAAACTCAATTATAATCATTTTTATCAATAGGTACCTAGGTGTTTAATGTTTATTGTAGTAATGTAGGTAGTGTACCATTAAGCAGTATTAATATATAATGTACAGTATTTAATGATAGTCACTAAAATGTTACACAAAAAAAAAAAAAATGAAATTTGCTCTGTACATATCAAGATGAATACAGAATACATAAAAAAATATTTTAAGTTAATAATATTGTTTTCCATATAATATTAATTTGATGATTTTCATCATTCTATAAGTAGTTACGACTTTACGGGTTCCAAGAAGGAAGTAATGACTATTCAGCGTATAAGTGACATGTTTATATTAAAATCAAATACCTATTATATTTGGAACTTCCGTGGAAAAATAAGAAATTAAGTTTAAAAATACCAAAAATATTTACCCGACATGAAAATTCAAACAGAATGTTATACCAAGAAATAATAATTACTTATTAATAATACACGAATTATGATTATGAATACAAAATCTATATGTATAAAAGAAAGTCAGGTTGTTTACAGAAATTATAATTCAAGAACGGTTGGACCGATTTTGATGATCTCTGATTTGTTGAATTCGTCTCCGTACAAGAATAAAAATTACTTTAATCTTGGCAAGAATACAGACAACTATCAAGATAAAATTATCTAGATAAGTAAAAATTTTATCTTAGATAAGTAATTAGATAACTTAGCGTTATTTATATAGATAAGATAAAATATGACAAAAAATCTATCTAGATAACTTATCTAGATAAGTCCCAACACAGGTCTTGACACGTTGGGCAACTCACTATTAAATAAAAGTTATTTCTCTCTCTCTCAGAGGAAAAAATGTAATAAAATGTAGAAGCCTGTCATTTCGAATTTTTTTCTTGTTACCAATTAATGTTTAGCGCTGTCTATGCATTATTTATAAATACATAATAATTAATATATGGTATCCACTGTGATTGTCTACTCTAAGATTTTAATTTATATTTTATATTTTTTATATATTATCCTATTTTCTCTTTTCTGATCATTTCCCCTGTGATACATTTACGTCTTTAAGGCTCCTGAAAATAGGTTATACCCACAGTGTCACACCAACATATTCGT
The DNA here is from genome assembly GCF_003268045.1 of Sipha flava. Classification (NCBI taxonomy): domain Eukaryota; kingdom Metazoa; phylum Arthropoda; class Insecta; order Hemiptera; family Aphididae; genus Sipha; species Sipha flava. The sequence goes on from NW_020271825.1 coordinate 1,684,618, forward strand.
ATGGAGTAGGTATACTATCGTCCTACGTATCCATCTAAACCAAAATTATTTATCATAATATCAATCGCCTGCAGAGGCATAAGTATAACTACAAGGCTGAATAAAATATGAATTGAGGTGAGGTCAATATGAAGTGGGTACGTTTACTGGTCGACCAGACTTAACTTTGAAAAATTCATCGAAACGTTTTGTAACGCAAAAATCATTTTTCAATTTTTTTATTTTCTTCCATTCACCGCGTCTAAATTTCAGTACTGACAGCATTTTATTCCAATTTAATATATATAATATATAATGTATGACAATATAATAATAGTTCACAATGCCAATCCCAAACGAATTATTATTATATGGGTCTTGATTTTTTTTTCCGATCATTCATCATTGTTACTTAGAGATTACAGACAATATCACAAGTTGATTACGCTGCAAATATCGCTTCAAATATAATCGTTCACAAACTCTACGGCATTATTTATATATTTTTATTTCGTTAAAGATAAAAAATAACTACGTTCAAATAATTTTGTAAAAGGGCAATCTTTACGGAAAGTTTATCAAATATTAAACGTATATTTGAAAATATATTGATATTCTCGTGTGTAGGCACAACGTATTATACAATCACGAATTTATTTATACATTCTCATACACTTCCAACAATATATATGGTTATTTCATTGTCGTTTGTTGAAATACGGCCTGAGAGAGGTAAAAAACTAAGTATATTAATTTTTGACGCAAAATTATCAGTTCGCATATCATTATACCTTGATCATTACTTTTATAGGCATTGGTTTGCATCGACTCAGTCGATCAAACTACATATTGTTTTATTTTATTGAAATGTTGACTATAAATAACTTTAAAATTGGCCTACTTGATAATAAGCCAAAATTCTAAATAGACTGCTGCGCTATATTACATACGAATTGTTTCTCTGGTCGACCTGTCATCAGTTGTCGATATAGATTGATTCGCGGCATCTTGAGTACATAATTTGCTTATTCGATTTTGTTTTACCATATCTAAAATAACAGATTTTAAAATGAATTCTGTTTATTTTTTTCTTAAACGTTGATATTTTAACTCGGTATAATACTGTAAATGGAACTTTCGAAGCAACGAGCACAAAGAAAAAAAACAAGGTTCAAATGGTTCAGATATAAGACGTTGAATCGAAAATATTTCATATGAGACGAGATGAGGATCACATATAAAATCAAAAGATCCGGTCGAGAAATTTCCTTACTTGAAAGTTATCTTTTTTTCGTACTTACGAAATAAGGCAATATAATATTTTTGGAATTTCGGAAGATATATAACCTTTGCTAAACTATGCGGCTGATTCAGACGTTAAAAAGAAAAAACACGTGTATCGACTATGTAATATATATTACATTCCTGGCTTGTTGCTCAGGATCTAATAGTTTTTAGGGTGCAACGGTGAAATCGATCATTCCGTTAGAAAATTTTTTAGCAACACACTATTCTCCGTATTTCAATTTGTTGATGTGTTCGGCATTATCATCATGGTGCAATCATTATGACCTATTATATAAAACTTACCGTAAACAATATTATCAGTAATTTAATAGTAGCTTATTATTATTATTTATTTTCTAAAACAGTTATAAATATAATTTGAAAAACACATAATTAAGATACAGTTAACTCAAATATTACAAAAAACCTTAGACAAAACACTGATAATATTGTAATTTTCAATAATTTATTCATAATAGGTCATGTTAACATTAGTTGTGCATGCAGAAATATAATAAGTTCAGTATTATGAGGGCAACTTTACTAAATTACATAATATTATGACGCATGGACTTTTTGCACATGAGCAATATGTGAACATATTTCTCAAGTCCAATCGGACAGTAGAATCCACTATAAAATTAATAAATAGTGTACTATAACTAAATTGAATACAGCACATATTAGGAAAAATCAGTGACAGATCCACGTGGTGGGGGGGGTTAACCCCCCCCAAATCAGGAAAAATATGTATTAAAAATCAATAATTTTCATTATCGAGGGAAAATATTTTTCAACCACCAAAAAAAAAAAAATTCAAATTCGCCACTGGGAGGAATAATGACTTATGTGCTACAAAGGTACATTGAGTAAAGTTGACATTCAACCTGAGCTATGCCGTTGACAATACATCGTCTCCATTATAGACACACGCGTACCGCCTCAACACCTGCGTAAAATAAATGGAGTGTTAGTATTAGTTTGAAAAGATTTAAATAAACTTGGGCTTGGGGATTAAACTCCTCAAAAAATTGCCCTTCTCCCTTCCTCAACAAATATTTTTAGCTGACATTTGAAAAAATAAATAATATCATATAATTACGATGTTAACAATTTGCTTATTCGGAGTTGTGAAGGAAAAAATATGGTCTAAAAAAAAAATCACTGAAATAAATTTCAATCGTTATTTGCATTTATGCAGAGGTGTATCTAGTTCTAAAACGCTGTGGGCACTGTATCATCAAAAATAACCCTATGAATCTGGTAAAATACACTGGTACAAAAAGAAAAATTTATCTTAAATCCTTAAAAATGTTAGTAAAACGCTAAATAATTAGGCTCTCGATCGAAAATAAAAAATTTGAAGTTTTTTTTTATGTCGATAAAATAAATTATTCTAGAATAAACAACACTTTATTGAATACAACAAATTAGATACATCTGTGGTGACGTAAACAACACACCGCGAATCATCCAAGTTGCTTACAATATTGTCAGTGAATAAGGGGAAATCCCATATTCTAGAATATGCGATGATTATCTCGTTAAGGTAATTTCGAGAATGTTCTAGACAATCGACGCCGATATATATATACCGGCTGGTCAGACGCTCATTCAATCAGTCCGTGAATACAATCCGCGACACACCGTGAATTACACTCCACGATATATTCTGCAATTCCTCCGCAATTGTAACGCGTATCGATATTTGTACATACATATTTATATAATATAGTGTCTATTTTAATTAAATTAAATTGTGAGTGATTTTTATTACTTAAATCTCACAAATTGGTGACCTCGACGTGATGGCAGAGACAGACGCAACGATTGCTCGAGTGGCCGTCAAAATACCGGATTTCATTTCGTCAGATCCCGAACTTTGGTTTGCTATGGTCGAAGGTAGTTTCGCCAGCGCGGGAGTCACAGCTGACAGCACGAAATTCGGGTATGTGGTTGAAGAATTACCGCCGAAGTATGCAGTTGAAGTCAAAGACATAATTATGACGCCGCCCTCGGACAGTAAGTATGTCAAAATTAAAGATGAATTAATAAAACGTCTTAGTGCCTCCCAAGAGGAAAAAACACATCAACTTCTGGAGCACGTTGATATTGGTGACTGTAAACAAATGGCCGTCACAATTTTTACTCCAACTCCAAAACCTGGCTGACTCTTCCGTTCTGGGAACATTATTAAAGACACTTTGGATGGGCCGCCTACCAAAAAGTATACAAGTGGCGTTAGCATTAGTTAAAGATAGTAAGCTTGAAGAACTCGCTGTCCATGCAAACAACATCGCGGATGCATCTGGTCCTTTGCTACCTCAAATAGCAGAGACATCGAGAAGTGACACTCTTGAAGCCATGTTGAATCTTAAAATTTCTCAGCTTACCTTGAGTATAAATCAGGAAATTGTGACGTTGAGAAGTGAAGTGGCAGCGATCAATACTCGTCCCTCGCGTAATCCGGACTCAAGACCAATTACTTACCGCTCAAGATCTCGATTTCGGAGCCGTACTCTCCATGATGCAAATAGATTATGCTGGTATCATTGGCGTTATGCATCACAATCGCGAAAATGCAAGGAACCTTGTACCTATAATTCGGGAAACGTTACGAGTCATCACTGATGACGGCCAGTGAGACCAGACCGTCCCCGCGCCGTCTATTCATTACTGATCGAACTTCTCAAACTCAATTTCTCATCGACACGGATGCCGACCTATGTGTTTATCCACGTAGTGCTGTTCCAGACCGTCGAGTAAAATCCGATTACGTCCTATCAGCAGCCAATGGCACGCCTATTAACACCTACGGTACTATCACGCTCAGCCTCAACTTCGGACTTCGTCAAGATTTCACTTGGAGATTTGTGATCGCGGAAGTATCCAAACCCATCATTGGTATGGACTTCTTGAGTCATTACAATCTATTGGTAGACATGCGTAATCAATGTCTTTTAGACGGTGTTACATGACTCACCGCTCATGGTCACGCTGCTGAATCCTCCATACCATCCATAAAGATTGTCGTGGGAGAAACGAAATACGGACTGTTTACTACGGAAATTTCCCGAGATCACTCGATCATATGGAGCGCCTAAAGACATTAGGTACAGCACCAAACACTATTCAAACGATATCAGGACCCCTAGTATCTTGTAAACCACGACGCTTAGCACCTGATAAGCTCAAAGCAGCAAAAAAAGGAGTTTGAAGCTATGATCCAATTAGGTATTATTCGACCGTCCCAGGGACCTTGGGCATCACCATTACACTTGGTATCAAAGAACACAACGGACGCTTGGCGTCCTTGTGGGGATTACCGTGCTCTAAATGCTCGGACTATTCCAGATCGGTACCAGGTTCGTCATATTCAGGACTTTGCACATTTTCTCCACGGTAAAACGATTTTTTCAACAATCGACCTAGTCCGAGCATATAATCAAATTCCTGTAGCTGAAGAAGATATTCCTAAAACCGCAATTGTGACACCATTTGGACTTTACGAATTCCTCTTTATGTCTTTTGGGCTTCGAAATGCAGCACAATCATTTCAACAATTTATTGATGAAGTACTTTTTGGACTTGATTTCTGTTACAGCTACATTGACGACATATTGGTGGCATCTGTTTCTGAGGAAGAGCACATCAAATATTTACAGATCATTTTTGAGCGTCTACGTGAATACTCTCTGGTTGTCAATCCAAAAAAATGCGTTTTTGGACAGTCAGAAGTAAAGTTTTTAAGCTACATGATTTCTAGAGAAGGAACACGTCTTCTACCCGACAGAGTCACTGACATTTTGAGCTACAAGAGACCATCGTCCGCTAAGGGTCTACGACAGTTCTTGGGTATGATAAACTTCTATCGTCGTTTTATATCTGGAGCTTCAGATGCACAAGCACCACTAAGTGATCTTTTGGTACCCAATTTAAAAGGTAAGTTACCTATTAACTGGACACCAGAGGCTATTTCGGCTTTTGAAAAATGAAAGGAAAAACTCGCCACAGCCACGCTTCTCGCACATCCATGCAACAACGCTCGACTGGCTATTGTAAGTGATGCTTCAAACACCACAGTTGGCGCAACTCTCCAACAGTTCATCAATAATGAGTGGCAACTTCTTGCCTTCTTTTCCAAGAAGCTCACAGCAACCGAGACGAAATACGGAGCCTACGATCGGGAACTTCTCGCGATCTACCTTGCTGTCAAGCATTTTCAGTATATGGTGGAAGGACGCGATTTGTTTATATTCACTGATCACAAACCCATCACTTTTGCATTTCAGCAGAAATCGGATAAATGCACACCACAACAATTCAGACACCAGGACTTTATCTCACAATTCACCACGGATATTAGGTATGTTCCAGGTAAGCAGAATATCGTGGCTAATACCTTATCTCGCGTTGACGCTTTGTCAGAAACAATAGACTACACTGCATTAGCGATATCACAACAGGGAGACGATGAATTAAAAAAATACGAAAAAGAAAACATTGGACTACAACTCAAGCAAGTTCAATTACCAGGTACAAATGTCTTAGTGTTCTGTGACGTATCAACTTCAACCGCCAGGCCTTTTGTCACAAAGCCATTCCGACGTAAAGTTTTCAATAATATACATCGCCTTGCACATCCAGGTGTCAAGGCCACGACGAAGCTTGTTAAACAGCGATTTGTGTGGCCAGCAATTGACGCAGATTGCAGACATTGGGCGAGGGCGTGTGTAGAATGTCAACGAGCCAAAATCACGCGCCATGTCACAGCACCTCTTGGTTCATTTTCTTTACCGTCTCAAAGATTTGAACATGTTCATTTAGATCTAATCATTATGCCTTATTCTGAAGGATTTCGCTATTGCCTCACGTGTATCGATAGATTTACTCGATGGCCTGAGGTAATTCCATTGGAAGATCAAGAAGCGGTAACCGTAGCACGAGCTTTCTATACGCATTGGTTCGCATGATTTGGTACCCCTCTTCGATTTGTCAATCATCGATTGGTAGACGAACATTACCACACACCTATCAATTTATCTGTCAAACTTCAATTTGTCAGCAAATCGACAAACCGATCGTTATGTGTATGGTACGCTTTAGAGCGAGATTTTCATGTCGACGACAGTAACATTGAATATAATTTAATAATAATAATAAACAAGTACGTATGGACCGTGTAATGATTTAAATTCTAAAAATAAAAGCTTCGTTAATAATGTAAAATAACGATTGGTAAAAAATACTTGTTATTATTATTTCAGACTTATTCTGAACACTTGCAGTATTACTTACAAAAAACTAAAATTTAATTAATGTGTATGTATATTCTTAATTGTTATTATTCAATTTTTTTATTCGCATCATTCGCATTAGGGTGTGCCAAGGCACACCCGGCCAGGTGCGGATACAAGGGGGGGCTATGGGAGCAATGGCCCCCCCAAATTTTTTAAAAAAAAAGGTCGGGGAAAAAATTATATGTATACATACTATATAATATATTAAAACAATATTTAAAATTATTCTTATAACATATTTTCTTTATTAGATTATAATGATTTGTAAAATTCATGTTGGTTTCGGTCGATTCTATTTATAGTTCTGTAATTTCTATTTTTTTATAATCGCATCGGCGTTGGCTAACGACGGCGTAGATCGTTCACGTTATCTTATCGTCGTAATCACACATACTACATTGACTATTTCTATTATTACAATATTAAATATAATAAAACATTATCATTAAATTTAATTTCAATCATTTTTATGCTAGTGTCAAAATAATGTAACATAATAAACCCTGATAATTAATTGATATTATTTGATGGCCCCCCCGTAAATCTATTCTGGATCCGCGCCTGCACCCGGCACATCCGTAGGTCCGTCTATGGTACCAAACGTGTTTGTCGTTCAGTAAGGGTTAAAATATGCCTGGGTGCAGTGGTGTAACCAAGAGGGAGGGGGCTAAGCGGGCTATAGCCCCTCCCCCCTTACGAGTTGTGTTTATGTGTATGTACTAAACTAGTATACCTACTACTAATTGGTGTTTAAATATTTCAAAACTTTGGCGGTAACTAAATGTTGACGAGGAACGGGTGTTCGTCATTGATAAATATATAAGTGTATCTTTTTGGTAGATATCGTGAAAGTTGAGGCAACTTTCGTCCAACACTTACATTTTATAATCACTTCAGTTTTATGTACCATGTCATGTCGTAGCGATACTACCGCATGCGACTACCGTTAATTTATTATTATTAATCATATTTTAATGAATAGGTATTATTATAACTATTTTAAAATGCTGGAAAAACATTTTAAACTTTGGCGGTGGGGCGGAATAGTGGGTGAACTCTTAAAGAATTTCTCACCCAACCTTCCCAAAAGTGTTTAACCCTCCCCCCGTTCAAATATCCTGGTTACGCCACTGCCTAGGGGGGGGGAGCGTATGTAGAGTAGGCTCGGTCGGAAAACGCATATTTTCTTTTCGTCCAACAAGAAACGACCACGACGGGTACGGATCAAGTCGAGTACGTGTGCGCGCGCAACACCGTCGGCCTTCACAGTTTCCGTTGGCAGCGCTGCGACATCCGCGACACCGATAACCGAAATTCGCGAAAAAAATAGTTTTTACATTTCAAACAAAAAAAAAAACCATTTTTAATTCATTTCAATTGTTTTTTTTTTTTTTATTTAAACAAAATAATTTTTCTTTTCTTTTTCAATTGTTTTATACATGTTTTAAACATTTAAACATTTTAAAATAAGGAAAGAATTGTTATAATTTACTTTTAATGGGCAATAGGAAATGGCACGTATGTATGTATGTATGTCACAATATTTATTTTCGAAGCTGGTCATAGTTTGGGATTCGAGGGAATCTATGTAATCAACACTACACAATAGTAATCAGTACCTCACAGACGTATAAATGTAATTTAAATTAGTAATCAAGTAGGTACTTCAAGTACTTTAGTTAGTTTGAATGTTAACAATTGCTCGTAGTTACATGTTTGTCTGTCGTCTCCAGACCGAAGGGTTTTGATGAGTGCAAAACGGGACATTCAATAAAATCGACGTTTTTTAAAAATTTGAATTATAATTTACCATCAATATCAATTCATATAGTTTGTTGTTATTACTTATTTACAAGACCGAAAAAAATGAAATTTGAATAATAATATGTGGTACTCTTTTTTTTATGTTTTAAAAGAATTTATTAAAAAACATTAAAAAACAATAAAAAAAAAAAACATACAATGTAAAAAAACATTTTTCAAACAATCTGTACCGGAACACGTTTAAATCAAATGTTTAAAACTGCGAACCCTGCCGATAACGCGACACCGTCGTTCCGCGGAGACATCGAAACGTTGGGCGCTGCGTGCGCGGTGTTGTGCCGCCGCACGGTGGATTCGTCTCGTGGTCCATTTTTCGTGGACCGATAACACCGCGCCGCCGTCCCATGTGATAACACCGGTGTTATCACGCGTGGGCCGCGCGTACCGTTCGCGTGTGTTCGCATCGCCCTACGTTCGCCCTGTGCCCCCGTACGGAACGTCTTCGTTGTGCCGAAATGTCTCGATCCTCAAGCGGCAATTGCAATACCGACGACGGTCCGCGCGATTGCGAACGCGGCTGTCCGCCAACACGATAACGACCGGCAATCGCCCGCGAACCGCTCCGGTTGCGGTTCACCGCGAACCGATGTCGATTGTTTATCGATTGCAATTGTTCCCGTTCGTTTTCATCTGATTTGCATTTCAAATGTGTTTCGTGTGATACCGTTCCTTGTCCCGTTTGACAGCCGTGCGCCGTCACAGATGTCGCAATCGATCGTCGATAGTTGTTATTGGTCGCAGTTTTTTTCTCGACTATGGTCAACCGCCAAACCAGTGTTCTGATCACGTCCAGTTGTGCTCGGTAACTTCCGCCTGATCAGGGAACACTTCTCCGAGATGAGTAAGGGTAACAGTGCCACCAAAAAGACCTCGGGTATGTTCAAACTGTTTACGTCTCGATGATTCGAAGACGAAGCACAGATTCAAAAATAATTTAAGATGTAAAAGCCAAGAACGGAGCCGACTCGGTGTGGCGAATGTAAACCGTTTCCCGTTGAGAACCTTTTGAACCATTTATTGTTTTATGAGAATATCTGTTGTTACTTGTGTGCACCCACTGCTCGTTTAATATTTCATCAGTTGATCTTTAATATTGTATTAAACCTGTCCAGGTTACATTTATGCAAACTCCTATCCTTTATATTTGGTTTATTCGTATCACGGATGGTAGTTACCTATGACAACACACAGAATCTCGAAACATATGTTTCCTTGTTTTAGTTGTTCGAGTTGTTCATAAGACATTAATTGTATACATAATATAATTAATATTCACTTAGCTTATTCAATAAAGTCATCTAATATTTTACTTAACTTTATTGTCTACAAATATCTTTTGAATACCTTCAACCAGCAGAGTCTCCATCTATAAATAAATTGTGCGAGTAAAGCTGCATTACCTCTTGACTCATAATAGCTGGACATAATAGCTTATAAGGCATATCCTATATATTTTATTTACCAATTTTATCAATTGTTTTCTATAACACATTAAAATATAGTAGTATTTTTAACAATGTAATATGATTTCTTACCTATAATTTAGAATTAACAATATGTTTTTATTTGATTTATCACTTAAATTGTTATTAATTAATTAAATCATGGTAATACTTTGATATCCGTATAAGTTCCATAATTTATCATATTATATTAATTCAAATTTAAATAGGTTTATTTTTTCTTGAATAAAAAAATATTTTGTTAATATAATTTACCTAATAATATAATTTCACTAAATAATATCATTGCAGTGAACAGTAGAAGTTATTACCATTTTAGATACTTTATTATTGTCTTAGAGATTTGAAGTGAATAAATTATTTTTGTAACTAAAAATTATAATTTTAGGCATACATTAATCATTAATTGATTCCATTTAAAATAAAAGCTTTAGCTTTTATTTTGAGTAACTTTCTAATGCAATTATTTTTTCTTTTCATAGGATCTCTATGGGATTTCATACGTGTAGAGTTTACACGTGGCTATTCGCTGGAAAATGATGAAAAAGAATTTTCTGATAGAAGAGAAAAAGTATATACTTTTATGAAAATACCTTTAGAGGTAGAACAATTCATGTTCTATGGCTTTTGTCAGGTATGAAAGTTCACTAGTATTTAACTATAATTACATATATATATATATATATATAAGTACATAATGTGTACAATATTATTTGAAAATATTTTCATAACATTATTATATAATTATATTATCTTGCAATTTAAGTGTGCTGATTCATTCCTATTTGTTTATACATTCCTACCACTAAGAGCATTAGTTGCACTAAAAGCATTAATTTGTCGATCTATATCAAAATTCAGGTTAGTACTATGCAATCAAATATAACTAACATGTTAAATTAAATGTTAATTTTTTAGGAAAAAACAAAAACATAATCGGTTATCTGCTGCAGAAGCATGTGACTTACTTAAGATGGCCGTATTAATAACATGTTCACTGTTGCTAATGCCTTGGGATACATCAATGATGTATCATGTAATTAAGAGCCAGTCAGTTATTAAATTGTACATATTCTTTAACATGTTAGAGGTGATATATATGAATATTTCATTTATGGTATATTTATAATGTTTATACATTTTTTTATTATAGGTTGGAGATCGGCTGTTTTCATCATTTGGCCAAGATATTTTAGATGCTTTATTTTGGACCGCAACTGAACCAAAACATAGTCGACGTGAACATTTTGGTGTTTTACCACATTTCATAATTGCAGTATTTTATGTCTGTATCCTTTTATTATTTTGAGTATTTCAATTAAATATTTAGAATACTTTTAATTTAGAACAAATTTTAAATATTTCTTAACTCAGAATATCAGTTTTACATAGCATACTTGTATTATGCCAGGCCACAACATTAAATGTTGCTATAAACTCTAGTCATAAAGCATTGCTCGCAATCATGATGTCCAACAATGTAAGGATTCATAAGTCGTATATTATTTAATGGAGTTTAAATTGAAATTATTTTTTAACAGTTTGTAGAACTAAAAGGAAGTGTATTCAAAAAGTTTGATAAAACAAACTTGTTCCAGTTATCATGTAGTGATGTTCGTGAACGATTTCATCTATTTATATTGCTGTTAATTGTCGTCGTGCAAACTATGAAAGAATATCAATGGAATAGTGGTTAGCATTTTATTAGTACATTTTTTTTTAAAAAAAAGGTTTAGTTTGAAGAAATAAATTTTATAATAAATTAAAAAATTAAACGTACCAAGTTTTTTTGGACTATGACCTTTTCTTCTTAAATTATTTTTTTCAATTTTTTTATTAATAATGTATTTTATTTCAGAGTCATTTTGGGAATTGATACTGGACTGTATGTACGTTATGTTATCAGAAATGCTAATTGATTGGACAAAACATGCATTTATTACTAGATTTAATGAAATTAACTTGTCAGTATACAGCGATTATGTATTGAGCTTTGCTTATGACACTGCACAATCACGTCACAAAAAAGTAAAAAATTACTGTTGAAACATTGGTTGGTTTCATTAATGATAATTTGTACTTCCAGGCCTTCACTGACCATTCAGATTTGGTTGCTAGACGAATGGGTTTTATTCCAATTCCATTGGGAGTAGTTATGATTAAAGTTCTAAGTAGATGTGTATCTTTTGATGGACGACTGGCTTGCATGGTTTTATTACTATTCACCTTTACTTGTCTAGTTACATTGAAAATTGTCAACCTTATTTATATATTAGGAAGAGCTTGCAAATTAATTGATTTTCATAAAACGGTATGTAGCAATCAAACATAATTTAATAATCTTATTTATATTTCATTTATGTAAAAATATAATTTTACTTTTAGTCTCTAATAAAAAATCATCAAATCATTAATGGTGTAAGCTGTCAAGATATGGCAACTAGTCCGATGAGACCACAACTGCGTAAAAAGCAATCTTGGAATGATAACAAAGAAAATAAACCCTCACCACTTATTGATGTGCCTCCTTTAGGACCAACACCAATGTTTGCTAATAGCAATGTTAGTATAAACTACTAAATCTTTATTTTTTATTTATTTTTCTTTAACAATTTTGTTTTAATTAATCTCTTGTGCAATATTTGTCTTATAGGTTGACATTAAAGAGGCATGCCTTAATACACAAATACTAGAAGATATCATAGAAATGGATATGACTCGTAGCGACCCTGATTTAAACATAACTATGATGCGTGATGCCGATACTCTTAGTACAAAATCGGCTTGAACAATTAGAATTTAATTTTATCAGTTTTATATTTTCATATTATGATACTAATAAGACTGCTAAAATGGATGTTATTTTAGATAAGCTATTGTGAACTGGTCTGGTGATAATACTATATTGTTACAAATGTTACAATAATGTTATGACGTGGTTTCCATGGAAACTTAACCATGTACTCTTTTTACACTGTCTAATGTTTTCAAATATGTGTTAAAGATTGCATATTTATTGTTTTATTTTTATTCAGTTTATTGTTATAATTAATTATAATTAATTTATATAAAAACATTTACTAAAATGTCAAAAATTGTTGATGGTAACTACACTTCAGTAGTTTATTCATTGGTAATACTAAAAAATAAAAATATTTTGTTAATCAATAAAATTGTTGATTATTTAATCCCAATTTCTTAGTATGAATATATTGTATTTAATGATTATTATAATTTAGATCAAAGATAAACAATACAATGATGTTATCAAAATCATCACAAATATGTCGGATAGAAAAAGAAACGTAAACTTCTTATAATTGAAAATTAAATATTATGTATTCTTATCTTTATTTAAATGTATTAATTTTAATACATTTAGACAAGGCCTGGCTTATCTTTGTTGGCCTACTGCTACTATTATACAGATGACTTTCAAAACGCATCAACTATATATGAACAACTAGCAGCATTATGGCCACAAGAAACTGATTATAAACTACATCACGCTCAATCACTTTACTCTGCTGGACGATATGAGGACGCTTTGAGAGCAGCAAATGGAATTACCAAGAGCGGTTATGAAAACCAGGTATTTACAGTATGAGTATTAATTGTTCATTACGTTGTATTTTTCGCCTTTTAACAATTAGGTTCGGAAACTAACTGCTGCAATTAGATATGGCATGGAGGACATAGCTGGTGCTAGATCTTTATTGGAAACCAATACTGGACCCAAGGATGATCCTGATATAGATATCAATTATGGATGCCTTCTTTACAAGGTGTGTTGAATATAATACTAATGTAAGCAACTGATTCTGAATAATTATTTCAGGAAGATCGATATGAAGAAGCATTACAAAAATTTTTAAATGCTCAAACAATGCTTGGCTATAGACCTCATTTGTCGTATAGTGTTGCATTATGTTATTACAAGTTAAAGGATTACACATCAGCACTGAAACACATTGGTTGTTATTTAACAAAGTTTTTGCTCAACTACTGTTATTAATCATCTGAGTTGTTAATTTTTAATTTTTTGAAGGCGATATTATTGAAAGAGGTATAAGAGAACATCCGGAACTTGGCATTGGTATGACAACAGAAGGAATTGAAGTTCGGAGTGTTGGTAACACTCTGACACTGCATGAATCGGCTCTAGTTGAAGCATTCAATTTGAAAGCAGCTATACAATTTGAAAAGAATGACAGTAAATCAATAAATATAAATTAATTATATAAATAAATGTTATTGCAATTATTGATAATGGTGATTTTTTTCCAGTTGACAGTGCAAGAGAAGCATTAACTGATATGCCGCCAAGATGGGAAGAAGAATTGGACTCAGTGACATTGCACAATCAGGCGTTGTGTTCCATGGACATGTCACCTACTCAAGGATTTCATAAATTACAATTTCTCATGCAACAATCTACTTATCCACAAGAGACCCTTCAAAACCTTTTAATTTTGTATTGTAAACATGGATACCATGATTTAGCTTCTGATGTCATATCGACGTATTCACCAGTCAAGGATAAATATCTTTCCAACGTATGAAAAATAAATAGATTCTGATATTAAGTAGTTTGTTATTGTGTGGTATTATTTCTAGTACATTCGTGAATTTGTGGATGCTGTTATTGCGCAACAAACATCACCTGATGATGCATACCGTAAATTGGACAACATGGCAAATAAATTAGCAGATTCTTTGCGTAAAGTCACTCGATCTGTACAGGAATCAAGAGAAGCCAGAGATGATAAAAGAACTAAGAGAGCTTTACTCGACTATGAAAACACTCTTGAAAAGTATTCTCATTTACATAATATTTAAACAACTTATTAAGAATACATTTTTAAACAATTTTGTAGATTTATTCCTGTTACAATGGCCCAAGCAAAAATTTACTGGGATCTGGAGAATTACGCCCAAGCAGAAACTATATTTTATAAGTCTGTTGAATTCTGTAATGAAAATGATACATGGCGTTTACATGTGGCTCATGTCTTATTCATGCAAGAAAAATTTAAAGAAGCAATTGCATTTTATGAACCAATTGTGAAAAAAAATTACAATAATGTAAATATTATCAAGTTATTTATTTCACAATTTTTGTTAATTTTTTTTATGCTTTTAAAATAATTTGATGGACATTATTTAGATCTTATCAGTGAACGCCATTGTGTTGGCCAACCTATGCGTGTCCCATATAATGACAGCGCAAAATGAAGAAGCTGAAGAACTGATGAGAAAAATTGAAAAAGAGGAAGAACGATTATACTATCAGGAACCTGAAAAAAAAGTTTTTCATCTATGTATAGTCAATCTAGTTATTGGGTAAAATAATTATAGTTTGATATTTCAATGACATAAATGAAAGATATTGTGTTTTTAGAACCTTATACTGTTCAAAAGGAAATTATGAATTTGGAATTTCACGAGTAATTAAAAGTTTAGAACCGTACAACAAAAAGTTGGGAATGGATACATGGTTAGTAAATTATTCTTTTAAGTATTTTTCTTTATTTTCATTACTTGAATAAAAATATTAAAAATGTCATTGCTCAAAATCTACGAACATTAATATTTCAGGTTTTATGCTAAACGATGTATGTTATCTTTAATTGAAAATATGACAAAACACATTATCGTCATGAGAGATTCCTTTTACAATGAATGCCTGGTATTTCTTAATCAGTGTGAATGTAAGTAAAATATATATTTTAAGTGTATTATCATTGGTTATAAAAATACTATAGTTTATATTCAATGTTAATATTAAAGATAGTAAAAATAATTGCCTATCTTTGTTATTTATTTATTTATGTTTCTATCGTTTATTTTAGTTCATGGTAAAGAAGTCGCAACAATGCCAGATGAAGAAGATCCAACCAATAAAAAAGAACTGAACAACGTGACCTGTGAGGCAAGACTATTAAAATCACTAATTCTCCGCCAATTGGAGTATTAAAAAAATATTTATATGCAGTTAACAATATTTAAGTATAGTAAAAATAATTTTACTATTCATTTTTGTAAATAATTTTTTTCAGCGTGTGTTAAAATATTTTACAACTGTAAAATGTAGATATTAATTGTTTGAATGTTTTTTTAATTATATAAACAATTGAGTGGATAGCTTAATAATTATCTTCATAATAGCATACCTACTTTTCTTAACAGAAAATTAAAAATTAATTTTTTAATAATCGAACAATAATCTATTGGTTCATATAGAAAATTATTTTAAATAAATTTTTCTGTGACAATTTATTGTTGGTTTTTACTTTTTTGCCAAAAATCATTCTTTTGTGTCAAATGAGTGTGGTCTGCAAATTTGAATTTCTACTGAAAAGAGACTAAATAATTTAGAACCATAATAGTGGAAAGATAAAATAAAAACACACAGTTAAAATCATGTATTTAATGCTAAAACATGTTTATTAATATTCTTTTTATATAAGTAAAAAAAAATAAGTAGGTATCCAAATGGTATTATTAATCATCGATGAACTATAAACAAAAAATGTATAATAATAAAATTATAGAATATTAGAAAATAATATAATAATTTATATATAATTGTATATTTTATTAGGCATTATCCATACCCTGTACCATGACATTACCTTGTCAAAATTCATAATAATAATAATAATAACGTGCACATATGTGGATTAACACATGGACAAGATATAAGTTTGTTAATTATTTATGTGTATAATGTATACGCCATGGACGAGATGGTGTATTACTACACATCTCATTCGAAAATATTACTTCTCGTATGTTAGGAAATTATGTAGTAGGTAGTTGTTCTATGTAGGTATTGTTATTATTATTATTATTATCATCATAGAGATTAGTCTTGTTAATCATTTAACAATTTAAATTTCATTATAAACTAAATATTATAGTAATAATAAACGTATTACTATGTTACTCGGCGTGATTGCCGGCTGACGAGTACAACAACGGTTTTAAAAATAATAACAACGGCAATACGACGCGGTGGTTATAGTTTACAACCCGGTGAAGACCCGCTATATGAGGGGGGGGACAGGATAATCAGACGGGGCGTATGTGCAAGACGCGCGTCATCGGTTAGAAATGCATTCGAGTGATGCACTAAAAATACACTGTAGTGTATTTTTTTTTTCGGATTCCGATTGGGCCGATCGGCAGGTCAGGATCCGACTACAAGAAGCGCAGCCGTATGTTTACACGACGAGAAGTGTTGCAGCTACCGTCGGAGGGATCAGTCAGCTCGACGAACGACATTTCGCGGGTTCAGGGATCGGAAGGATTGCTGTGTTGTATTATCGCGCGTGCACGCCAGCTCGACAAAAAAGCTACCGGATACAGTAATTATAATGTTGTTACACGAGTATCTAATAAAATAAAATATAAAATCTATACATAAATATCACCTATATAATAATAGAATGTAATGATGGGCCTCATTCATCATTTTTAACATTTAACCGGAGCAAACGGTGTACGGGCGGAAAGGATATATATATATATATATATATATTATGTAGAGCGTTTAGTGTGGATAGACTAAAACCGATTACGAAGTCGACTAAAAACAAAAATCAATCGCGCCCGCGTTTTGATCGGTACGAAAGTGTACAAACATTAATAACAATATGATATAATAAAACACACCTGCCTACATGAGGGAGATGTTTTTTTTTTTTGTTTTTTATATTAATTTTTCGTAAAACAAAACCGTATAAAAATAATATAATGATAAAAACGCGAACACTAGAAGAACGGACGATATTAGATCGAAGGTTTGGCTGCTTGAGGAGAGTTGTGGAACCGCCGGTAGAACGTTTGCACGTACGTGAACACACATTTCCAATCGGGTTTCCTCATGACCACCATGTCTTCGACGTCCAGCAGTGGAGCTATACCGGCTTCGTCCCTGCGTCGAGATCGTAATAAACGTTTAAAATACATATACCGAAATTATACGCGAGAGCCTACCTAGATGGGGCTTGGTCCTAAAACTGATCAGAGTCTTTCGGATATTAATGCTATGCGCTTACAACAGTTTATTTAAACGGTGGGGTTAGAGCCCCCTCTGAAGACTTTGGGTCTAGTTACGTAGCTGACCACGCAGTGAAATGTTTATGAACAGTGAACGGGAAAATTAAAACCCACTGATAATATAATACTACGAATATGATCCGAAATTAATATCACTTAAATTTCTCGATAAATCTTTAAAATTTTACTTTCGACATGGATTTATCTTATCGCGGGGGTCTTGCTAAAATATTATCAGGAACGTCGCACTTGTCAATGACAGGGAAACGGTTCATTTTACTCGTTAGTGTTGTGCGGACGACATATCCATAAGCCAATGTATCCGTGTACAGCGTGGAAACTTTAAGACTTTTCTTTTGTTGTCGGTCTTAAACGATTTGTCATAAATTCATACTTCGCTCAGTATTACTCGCAATTAGTGATATCGTATGGAAACAAACGAATAATACATTTTTATGAACTGCAGTTTCAATATTGTGTTCAAATTAATGTAAGTTCAATTATAAAATGTGTACCCACTACTGGTCTCTTACTAAGAAAGCGTTTATTTTTCGGTGACATTCATTTTAAAGAATAAAAATCGCAAAATCAGACCAAATGTTGTAGAAAGTAATCGAAACCATTATTGAATTTTAATTATTTTTCAATTTTCATTACAAGTCGCATACTTGGACCATCAAATTATTAAGGAAAAACAGACAGGTCGGTATGTCAGTACATTTAAATAGGTAGGTACATGATAATATCATATATATATACTCACTCGGCTACTTTGAATGCAATTTCGAAGTTTTCTCTACGGTTTTCAGGTTTTAGTTTATCGAAGTCGAATGCTTCCGGGTAAAAATGATGGATGAGGGCGCAGAACGCAAGACCATCACTCCAACTTGTTGAGAAATTAGTTATTTGGAGGTTCTAAAGTAAACACATAAATTGTAAAACATTAAAACTTAAAACGTATCTTGCGCACATAATATGATATTATATATAACACACACACACACAGGCATGCGCGCACACTATAGTAGTACAACGGAAAAAATAATAACAATTGTAATAGTATTGATAAAATATTAAACACGAAGCTTATTATTGTTTAGTGTCGAAAATAAACCCACACAGCGGTTAATAATAAATAAAAAATATATATATTTAACATGCATTCGCAACAAGTATATGTTAAATCCGACATTAAATGAAATCCCTTCGTGTTAGCTCTGAACATTGTTAGTTTCGTATAACTATATGCAAGTTCAAATACTGTTTATAGTCGCGAGAAAAAAAAATGTAATCACGCATTTACGTGCGTATAAATAGGTACACCCGTACATGTATACGAAACATTCATCACGCACGCCATCTCGGTGAGCTTTTAAATCGTAGTACTACTACACCTGTTAAAGGAAAACAACAAACAAAATGTATACCTTGTATTCCTTTGTCTGAGCTTTAACCCAGTTGAGAAGGCGATCTTTGATTGACGAAGCGCTCCGCGCCAGGGCGGGATCGGTGAATTTATAGCAAGGGCGCGATTGTGAGCTATAAGCAAAATGCCCCGAATAACGTTACCAATCATGTTACAGAAAAATTCGTTCAAGCATTACTACATACCGAAGTAAACAAAAGTTCGTGAAATATACACGAAATATATATTTGACGAACAATCAACTATATATTTAAGCATATCGTATACGTTTTCCATATTATATTATGTATATACTAATACAGCGCCGAATTCATCGATAAAGTCGTGCCGCGTATTGGCACCGGGCTTTCGTATACAATATGTTAATCATATTAGTTTTTTTTTAACTAAGTAAAGTATTTTTTGGTAATTGAATTCGAGAAAAAAGTATATTTTTTTCTTTTCTTGGAAACGTTCCGAACTCTCTATCTCATTTCGTTTTAATTAAACTTTTCACTGACTATAAAAAAAAAAAAGTTTTTATGTTTCAAGTACACAAAGAAAATATCCATGAACAAGTGTGATACCGTTTTTTGATTGACCACTTGACCACCGTCAAAATAGATCCCGGATTTATTTAATGATTGCTAACTATTAACGTCTATTAAGATCGTTACTTTTATCCTATAATAAACAAATAATTAATTTGTTCAATAGAATGCAAACTTAAATAATATTTAGCTAAGAATTCGATACTTAAACTCGACATTGTATTAAATATACATATATATACATATTGATGGCATATACTTGTTATAATTAATTTATATACAAATGTATATAAATGAAAAGAGACGCAAAACGTCAGAACTTTTATTGCAGTGTAATAAGAATTAAACTAAAAAGTTATACCATGTAAAACTATAAAAAAATCTATATATATATATTTATATATATAGAATATTTGTTGAGTTATTAATAATCTACCATGTCTACGTGAAATTGACAATAAGCTACTTTTGTCTACTAGGATCTTAATTTTTATCTTTCATTTTTTTTTTTTTTTTTTTTAATGTTACATATTTTATAAGCAAATAAGTCTAGCTACAAAATTTTAAAATACAATTAAATATAGCAAGGAAGAGCTATTTATTTTAATGAACGAAACAATATTAAGAACTAAAAACATCCTAATGATTTTTAGATTATTATGATTTTATACGCGTCACTTGGAAAAATTCACGGTATAAAACAACAATTTGTAATACCAAATTACAAATGCGATATAATTTTCTTTTTATAGTTATACGCGTGTCAAAAACTTTGGAATGATAACGATATAGATCAAATTTTGATTTATTTTACTTATTTTGGTTATTTATTTAAAAAATAGTATTAGATGTTGCAGATTTCATCGCTAGATACCAATTTCCCATTAAAAATTAAAACTTATATTCAACAACCAGAACCAAATTAGAGTTAAATAAGTAATAAGGAACATGTATAATAATTATATAAAGCTAAGAAGTATTAACTGTTCTTAACCTTTATGTATGTATGGTAATATATTAAATGTTAGTACTTGAAATAATAAATATTAAATGATAATCCGAAAGATGGGTTTTGAAGAATTTTTCAACTTTAACATTACTATAAAATAACATATTAACATATATCTGTTGATCGTAATAGACTCGCGACAGCGAGATTTAAATGCAAACTACTTACTTCGGAGCCGAGTTCTGACGTTCGAGTTGCTGGAACTTGGCGAACGGCGAAGAACTAACGCTGTTGGCTGTAAAAAGAACGAACGAGAAAAATCGTTATAGGTATACATTAAATGGTTACAAGCACTGTGTGGTTGATTAAACATATACGGTACATTATTGTATTTGAAAATGAACAGAAAAAAAAATTACCTTTAGTCAGACGGTTACTAGAAGTCGTTGTCCTAGTATGCACTGTGAACACAGAAAAATAAAACGATTTTCAAAAATGTTCCAACCTCAACGACGTTTAATGATGTTTGATTAATCCTAAGCAAGTATTACCTTCAGTTTTTACATACGAGCTGCTTTCCGTTTTGCTGGACACGCTCGACGAATTCGTTTCGACGACTTCTGGAACAAAAACAATTGCAAACGTTATAGAAAGGAGGCAGTTGTGGTATTTTTCTAAATAGTGCACAAATGCTAAACGATATTGTACAATGCGATTTGCGGATGAGTATCAAAATAATTAGGTTAAAGAAAAAAATCTTCGCATAATAAAACATTATTTAAAACAAAAAAAAAAAAAAATGTTTAAAAAATAAAAACAACAAACAACTTATGATTAATCTAAAACGGTTCTGAATATTATTATAATTATTATTGTAAACCATTAGTGTATTTTATACACAAAACATGAAGCATGTGCGGTATACACGTTAACATTAAGCTCACACCTTTGGCTACAAACTACCAGATGATGGGACAAACGAGCGAGCGGATTCAACGCATTGATAGGTAGAATAATCTGATATTATCTGATCACAGCTTACACTAGACGACTTAACGTAGTTTTACAGAGCACACAAGACACACGGGCTAATGACGTAGTATTATTACTGCGTCCTACGTACAATATTACGGAGTCGAAAGACTTGAGACGAGGGCGGGATGGACACTAAATCAACCCGTTGAACTTAACACACGTTTTCGTGTTATTATTTTTAACGATGTACTGTGACGTGTACGATTATGGCGCAACGATGATCGATTTCGTTATTGCGAGAAATGAAACGTTTGCGTCCTATCAGACACCGTTGAAATGTCTTTTTATGGACACAGTTTTCTATTTTAAATTGAAAGCGCAACAATTTTTTCGAATTCATAAACCAATAGAGTGACTTTTAAGCCGCGCCCAGACCAAGAAACATTTGTCGTCGACTTTGTCAACAATGTCGGCGACAAAATGTTTCTAAAAATGTCACCAACAAAATTTAAAAACAGGCGCGTCCACACCAAAGCAACATATTTGCTAAACATTTGTGAATTAGTCTTGGTGAAAATGTGGAACGAGAAAGACGTTGCTATTGCTGCAGCTGCTTACGTAATTTTAAGTTTGGAAACGAAAAAGACCTCCAAAAAGAGGTATTGGGTTCGTCCTAGTCTTTTAGCAAAACAAAAGTACAGTGGAAATGATTTAATGACTGATATTAAACGTGATGACATTGGTCTATCTGGAGAATTGGGGTAAAATTATATTTGTTACAAATTAAAATATCAATTTATCTTTATAATTAATTACTTAAACATTTTTAAACATTTTCTTATGTAGGTGTAATGGTAGTTTTAAGAACCAGATTTCGCCTTTTTACATTCCCGATAAAATTGACTAATCAAGTTTTTCATTTTTTTTTTTCGACTTCTAATTTTTCAGTATTAAGAATTTTTGAAATTTCACACCACGCATCATTTTTTTTAAATTTATTTTTGTACTCGGGTTGAGTTTGGTCCCATAATATTTGTTTTTCATGGTATAAATCAATTAGATGACAAACACTTTCTTTCGACCATTCCATTATTTGATAAAAAAAAAAGTTAAATATCCGTTCAAAAGAAATGTACTGGTTAAAATATGCGATACATACAGACGGACCAGGTGAACTTAAACGGATAACCAAATATGACGTGTATTTATAAATGTTTATCGACAAAATTTTACCGGTCTGGACGTGTCAATACATTGTCGGTGACTATGTTTATAAACATTGTCGCCTTTTTCCCGAGTCGAATGGAAAACAAAAATTTGTTGGAGACAATGTCGCCAACACAATTGTTGGTCACAAATTTCAGAAACATTTCTGATTTTTGTCACCAACATTGTCGGCAACACATGTTTCTTGGTCTGGACACGGCTTAAAACGATAAAAAGAATTTCCATGGAAACGGGTGATTATAAATAATTAAATCTGGCAGAATAAAAATCAATTTGTCACAACTGTACATAACCTAGGTATCACAATCGATGAAACAACAAAACAATAATTATTACGGAAATAACAAAACTTCCCCTTATAAAATTCGTTTAGAGAAACGTTACTTTTCTATTTTTCCGATAAAATGTCGAATGTCGACAATAAATAAAAAAATAAAAAAATAAAAATATTTCTACCGCTATTTTTTTTTACCATACATTAAAAATATACCGAACTTTTACGAGCCAAAATATTGCTTCGAGGCGGAAATATCTCAAATTATTCGGCTCCGTATACTGTACATAAAAATAATAATTCGACGAGGTTTAGTTTGAAAACCACACGTATCACACAAAACGACAGGCGAAAGAACGTACTTTTGTGTTCAACGTGGTACATATAGATGCGAAGAAGCTATATAGGAGACGATAATAGTAGTAGTAGTAGTAGTAGTAGTAGTAGTAGTAGTAGTAATAGTAGTAGTAGAATATTTATAGGCACTCTTCGTTTTAATGTTATCCACTCGCTCCTAGGATATCCTCGAAATGCAATGTGATTAATAAAATATTTAACAAAATAATTATCGCGTATGAATGCACGGCGGTTAGGTAAAATGAAGTATTAAAAATAACAAAAATAGGTATCGCATCGTCGTTCGAACGATATTACGACGATTGGAACGTGGCGCGAACGACACGCGCACGGTGCACGCGACGACGTACATAATATGACAATGTAGTAATATAAATATAGTGTTGGCGCCGTAGCACATGTGTGTCTAAATGGTAAAACAAAGTAATATAAAAAGAAAAGAAAAAATGCAAATATCACGAAAAATTAAAAAAATATACTAAAATTTATCGGACAAAAAAACAACGCGTGTCGTCCATCGGGATCGGACCGGTCAGCTGTTCATTTGGCTTTCGAGCACGCCTCGGTGAACAGACTCTCGAAAGTGTCGTCCACTTTTTCGAAGTCGTCGTTGAGCTTGGCCATTTTCGGTGACGTGCGCGCGCTGCTCCCGCCGCTGCCGCCGGCCTCGGGCGCTTTCAGGTACTGGCGGACGAGCAGCTCTTTCCGGGCGATCTCCTGTTTGCTGGGCGCGTCGACCGGGGCCGCTTGCGGTCTCCCGAGCGGCAGTAGTCGCTGGTTCGCTTTGGTCTGGCCCAATATCAGCTGGTGCCACGACTCGGACTTTTGCAGCACCGAGGGCAAGCGCACCGGCGACGTGGTGGGCGACCTCTGCTGCACGACCATACGTTGAGGGCTGCGACTTCGGGCCGACGGTTTGGTCGAACGCGACGGCTGATTGTTGTTCGTCGTCGGTCCCCGGTACGGTTGCGGTTCAACCCGTTGCGGCGACGGTGGCTGCGAGGGTTTCATGAACATCGAGGGCGCGGACGGTTGCAAGGGTTTTATGAACATCGAGGGCGCGGCGCCGTCGAACACGCGCATGTTGCTCTTCACTATGCTCGCGGTCTGCGGGCTGCCCATCACGCGACTGACCACCGTGCCGCAAGACTCGCGCACGTCCGCGGGGCTGTTCGACCGACTGTCCCACTCGGACAACGCGTTCGTCCACTGCTGCTGTCCGGCATCGTCGACCGGCTGGTGGACGAACGGCCGGTGCGCCGTGGTCACCGCGCTGTTATACAGCGGCAGGCGTTTCGACACGTCGGCCACCGCGGCCGGTCCCGGTACGGCGATCGTCGCCGGATCGGCTTTTTGCGCGACCGGCTTGAACGCGGACCGGGCACCGTGCGAAAACCCGTTCTCGCCGGAACTCGTGGCCGGTTTGAACGACATCCGGTAAGCCATGCTGTTTTCGGACGGACACTTGCAGATGTCGTGCCAAAACGCTTTGGCCTTGTTGCCCTTAGGCGAGGGCGTCGGGACCACGCCGCCCGCCCCGCTCATGTTCTCGAATGTGTTTTTTATGCGGCCGAAACGATTGTCCCAGCAGTTGCCCAGTTGCTTGACTTGCATTGGGTTGTAAGCTGACGGCGGCTCCGCTGCCATATCTTCTTCCCGGGTCTGTTGCAACAGTGCCAGGTACTTCTTGTCGCTAGCCGTCTTCGGCTCGAACTGTGGCAGGCCCCCGGCAGACAGCCCCATTCCTTTCATCCCGGATCCGTGTTGCGGCGGCTGTCGCTCGTCTCCGGATGAGTGTTCGGCGGCCATATCCAGTCCAGTTCGCTTCGACTTCGTCCGTTTACCATGCCGGAACCTGCGGTCGCTGGACGCGATCTGCAGCAAACGCTGGGCCGACGACACGGTCGCCCTCCGGTGGTTCTCCTCGTCCTCGTCGTAGTCCTCGTCGTGTTCGTCGTTGTCATCCGACGGGTCGCCGCAGGACGACGACGATTCGGACGAGAGGCCGCAATCACGCATTGCCGCGGTTTTGCCGCCCCCACCGCCACGGTCCAAGTTCTCGACGACCACATGCTGCACCGGAGGGCACGAGAACGAACCGTTCTGCAGCGACTGCTTGAACGGCTCGGGTATGTAATCCTCCGCGTACCGGGCTGCTCGTTTCGGTGGCGGCGGTACGAACTTGACCGGCCTGAACGTTTTGGACGTCGGTTGAACGGCCGTCGTCGCGGCCGCTGCCTCGTAGCTGCGTGGTGTGTTGCACGCGGACAAGACTACGGGCGTGTTGGTCGCGGTCGGCAGGGTCACGGCCGCGGAACCGTTGTTCTCCAGATACCGCCTGGCGTCCTGCAGTTCTTCTGACGACACGCCCACCGTGTGCCGGTCCTGTCGATCCTTCTTGGAGCCGCTGCCGTACCTCCTGGGCGGCGGCGTCGGCTTATTGCACGACGACGACTGCCGTAGGCTGATCTGCAGCTTGGTCAGATACTCGATCACGGACGACCGCCTTGCCGGGTCCAGCGCCGGTATCGCGCTCTCCAGGTTGGCCAGCGCCCCTTGCACTTGCACCAACATCTTTTGATTCACATCTTCGCCCGATTCGGTGCCCGAGTCGTCGACCACAACGGTCGCGTTACCTTTACCACTTAAGTTACACAAAGGCTTCAACTCACCGTTCGATTGATCCTGGGCCGTCACACTGCAACCGGTGCTCGCCTGTGACACGACGTCGGCGCACGCTGAAATTTACAGATCCGAATATCAGGGCACGGCGTCACAGTTTTTAGTTTCTCACGACCGATATCATTAACTTATTCTCATAACTCTTTTTTTTTATTATTACCAGGGACATGGTTTCAGTTACTAGAATATACGCCCGAGAGCCCGCGGTAATAATGTTACAATATATTATTATGTATCTACGCCGGAATGACGTGTTTAATGATTTTTTTTCTAATTTACATATTATTATTATTATTGACCAAAAACCGTTTTCTTCAAATGTTATGTAGTGTAAATGTCATAACGGTCTCGATTTGTAGATAATTGTTTTATATCTTCAAATATGTTCAATATATTTGCATAAAATTTGTTTGTAAATATTATACATGTAAATATACGTACTAAGTAAATATTAATGAAATATATATGTATAGAAAAATACACAAATATTTTATAAGTATTGTTTGAAAAACAAGATGTTCGAAATAACGTCAAACGACCCTCCGATCCCTGTTCTTTTGACTACCGCAGTTTTTATCTGACGAGAAGCCGAGAACTTATATTTAATTTATCCATTGATTTATCCTATATTGTCGTACTACATAATTATATACTTATTGATTTAAACTTTAAGAATATATGACTCCGATACGAATCCAGTAAAATATTTATTGGATTCGTATTATATGACCTTTGCCTGTATAAAATAACGCACAAGTGTCAGTGAGACCTATACGCTGAAAAATACATGGATATCGTATGAAAGTAAAAAGAATATAGTCACCCGTCACCTATACATTTATGTATGGCGTACAATTTGTTATTTGCCCGCACAAAATAGGGACATCTACTAGCATTTTTCATTGCACACCTTATTACGTTACATTATATTTATAACATCACGGAAAATAAAAAAAAAAAACGCGGGGATACCATGTTCGTCGTGGTAACGATTTTTCGAGACATCTACATTATACGTGTTTCGTGACACATATTTTCGCCAAAATTATTAGATATTATATAATCATAATATAAACATACAACACACATCAAATCTTAAGGGGGGAAAAAACGTAAGAAACGTGCACATGATACAGGTGCAAATGTCGAACTGCAGGTTCTAAGTATTGAAAGTTTAAAATTCACACAGTTCAAATGATCCCGGTCAAAGAGGTTTGATATACAGATACGAGAATGTAAATCGAATACTCTATGAAATTATGCCAGAATCTAATCTCAGAATGCCAGTGAAATGCGTTTGAAAATGGTGGACTACTATGAATATAAAATAATAATGTCTATTACATAGATATACGTTTGCATTTCTTTTATACGACATCGTTCTACTAGTGTTTTCATACGATACGACGTGTTTGTTTACGTAAGACTGGGCGGTATATAAATAAATATAGCAATAAAATGTCTTGTGCGTCTTTACAAAACATTTTCGGCTCGCTGGCGACTGGAGCGACGACGAAAACGCGTCTGCCGCAGGCTGATCTGCAGCTTGGTCAGATACTCGATAATGGATGACCGCCCGACTGGGTCCAGCGCTCCTTGTATTTTAACCAAAATCTTTTGATTTACCTCCTCGCCCGAATGTATACGTACTGAGTAAATATTTATAAAAATTGTACACAGTATGTGTACCTATAGAAAAATATACAAACGTTTTAGGTGTATTGTTTGAAAAACAAGGTGTTCGAAATAACGTCAAACGACCCTTCGATCCCTGCATTTTTTACTATCGCGGTATTTATTTAACGAGAAGCCGTGAACGATGACGTTTATTTATCCATTGATTTATCTTATATAAATATACAAGTATTGTATTGTCTCGTATTGTCTTATTCTGCCGTACACTTATATACTTATCGATTTAAACTTTAAGAATGCACGATTCCGATACAAATCCAGTAAAATATTTATTGGATTCGTATTATATTGCCGCTTGTATAAAATAATGCACAAGTGTCAATGAGAACTAGATGCTGAAAAATACATGGTTATTGTATGAAAGCAAAGAAAGATATAGTCACCCGTAAGACTGGGCGGTATATAAATAATAAAATAAATATCTATAAAACATTTTATATCAAGTAAAGATATAATTTGTCTAATAATAGTTTTGAATATTTAAAATTAATATTTACTAAATCATGCATATTATTATTTCAGTGGTTTATATTATTACCTAGTTACATTAATTACTTTTTTTATTATATTCAAAACTTTATTTTTATGATATTTGTATACTAAATGATATTAAGTTTATAAATGTTTAAGAAATCCTGTACACTAATGCCCTCAGGTGTCAAGAATATAAAAATAAATAAATACATTTTAAATGTACATAGAAACAAGTTTCTATCGTTGACAACATTTGTTTTCAATTCTCTTATTTTTTTTTTTTTTTTGTATTACCTAATTATTTACTTATCAAACACATAATTAATAATTAAAATATTCATAATTGATTAATTTGTAATACATTTACCTTTATGTTCTTCCATGATTTGCCTTAACCTGGCTCTGATTTTTCTTCTTTGATCGTAGTCTTGGCACGATTCCAACTGAATAATTAAACTTTTGTTAGATAAACAAAAATGTAAATTGTGTTTTTAATAAACTTACCAAAATTTGTAATTGTTTTTCGTCCCAAATATTTTCGAGCTCTTGTTCGTTCAGGTTCTTCTTTATCACAGGGGATTTCTGAAAACAAAAATGAAACATAATACAGTATTAATAAGTTGATTAATGATGTAGTGTGCGAACCTATGTTGTACACAATAAGCACTGTTTTATTCAACCGGTCAATGTTGTGTTAACAGGTGTCGGTCTAAATTAAGACCCTCGTGTATTATACACATAAATAAAAATTTATGAATTCGCTTGTAAAATAGTTGGCAACAAGTTTTATTTATTTGTTGGGACTCGGCCAAATATTGGACTAATAATATTCATGGAACTACATTTTGGAGTTTTTCGTATCAAAAGGCCCATGATCCCATGACCCCCCCGACCATGGGTTAATATGAAGAGAAAAACGAAAACCCCTTAAATGGACCGAATGCGGCTCGACGTGAGCTTAGATCGAACCACCTGTTTACACAGACGTAGTTCTGCGTTTACGGAAGGCCGAAAGCGCTAAAATAGATAGAACCCGAATTATTTTTAAACGTCAAAATTGATATATTTACCCACTCGATTGGATTGAACGTGAAATATACACCTCTGCGTGACGCGGACGATCGAGCCAACTGCGAATCGAAATATTTTTGGGAAAAAAAGAAAACTTTGAATCGCAGCGAACAGAAGTCGTGTGTTGTTGGGGAGAGGTGCACGTGTGTTTGCTGCGTCCACCGAAAACGAATAATCGCGAAGAAAAAATGATAATAATAAATGAAACGGGACTAAAAAGTCGAAAACGTTTTTCGTCGACAACACGAACACGCTCGATGTACACCGAAATAGTTGCGCGCGGTGTAGCCAAGTATAAACTGAACTGCGTGGCCAACGGTGCATTCGACGTCGAGAGAACCACCGCACTGACCAAAATAGGATTTGCCTTCAAATATTATTTTCGTCATGAAATGCGCAAAGCCAAAATACATTGTCCAACGGGTAGGGAAATTAAACAGTGCACAGTCACTATTATTGACCGTTGTTCCGTACGCGTTATTTGGACAAATGAGCCAATTTTTCCCCCTACCGCAGCGGCGATCGAGAACGACCGATTAAAACGAATCCCGTGGCTCGCAACAATAATTACTGTCCGAAAACAAAAAACAAAAAAAAAACCTACACGCGGCGGTCGCAGCAATGCAAACAAAGAG
Source organism: Sipha flava (assembly GCF_003268045.1). NCBI lineage: Eukaryota > Metazoa > Arthropoda > Insecta > Hemiptera > Aphididae > Sipha > Sipha flava. The sequence goes on from NW_020271825.1 coordinate 1,714,830, forward strand.
GTGAGACGGAAAGTCGACGGAGCAGTCATCACCGTATTTATATTATAACAAACCACAACATATATCCCAACACATATGATTACATAAATAAGATGTATGTATATGTATGTAATCATCTGTATTTATAATACAAATCATCGTTCCAAAACTAAGTAACTACTTATTGTGGGTAACGGCTATTGTTCGTATTCGAGTAAACATGGCGTATTACGGTAGGTACCCAATACGATATATTTTTTTTGTTCGTCATAGTATTGCCGCGCTGTTGTTGACAAATCTTTTAAAATAATTATCATCTAATCGTATTGTTTAATTTTTTAATTCGTAATTGTGTTCAATAACTGCGATGACCTTTAACTAAAATAAAAGCAAAAATGATGCACGTTATTCACAGTGTTCGTTTTTTTCATATATAAATAATAATAAAATAATAATAACATGCACGTCATATTATGTTCCGTGTAAAAAAAAAAAAAAAAAAAATAAATACAATAATATCAATAGGAATTTTAATAGAAAACTGCTTTAAAAATGTAATAACTCGATTCATATAGATAGTAATACATGGAAAAATATTAGTTAAATTGGTGTTAAAATATTTTTTTTCGATAGAAAACTGTACTAAATGTTTGAAATACATGATAGGTACCTTAGATTATAAGATCTTAATGTTTTTAAATGATATCTAATTAATGTTTTAATATCTGATTAGCAATTATATTGAAATGAATCACACAATGCAACATTTACTAACATTTACTAACCGTGAACAGTGAAAAGTATAAAACATTAAATGGATATTAATATCCATATCGTCTAAGCTTGTAATATTTATTAAGTAAATTACGTTAACATACATTTCATTATCATTTTATGAAAAAATTCGAATTTACTATGGGATGAGCGATTATTTTAAAAACAAAGGATATAAAATCTCCATTACTATTTACTTCGTCACTGTTAATCGATGATTCCTCGTATGTGTTTGTAAAATACTACGTATTATACTTAATATAACAATTAAATCAACTTGGGTTGAGTTTTATGAAATATGTATGAGTGCTCAATCTTTTCAAAAAATTATATAGTTACTAAATTAGTTTTGGTAACAACAATAATTTCATAATTATATTATCAATTGTTTTTTACAAAATAATAATTTAAAATATTTAATGATTGGTTCATCTATCGATTTATTAATAAATTTAATTATTAAAAACATAAATAAAAAAAGCACACTTCATGGTAAAACGAATACAGTCTTTGTTTCACTCAAAATCTAAAATATTAGGTATCATAGATGTACATTGAAATTATAAAAAATGATACTTCAATATAACTAAAATAAAATTAAGACGAAAAAAGGAATAGCTATTTTTAACATTAGAGAAAATGCGCAATAACTATAAACGCAATCGTTAAATATTTTCCAAACTATAAATAAAAAAAAAACATTTTTACGATTGTATTAAACACAAAAATCAATCATTATTTAACAAATTTGTTCATACCTACTATTTTTTAGTAAAAATATTCAACACTAAACTGTAATTATTCATACTATCAATATCTTGCAGTTTATTTATTATTTATTATTTATTATTTTAATATTAATACTAACAATATTAAAAATATACTGAACACGAATTTTACTAACATCACTAGAATAAATTCTCAAATACGATTACATTTTTTTTTAAAAAACGGTTTGATTATAAGCAAATATTATTTTTGGACGATTATATTAAATATTAAATTTATTGACAATAAAAAAGATAACTATATAAAAAAATTAACTATCCTAATATTCATTTATTTCCTGTTCTATAAGTATAAAAAAAATTACTTTTTTATTTGTACCAGAAAAAGTAAATTTACTTTAAAATAAACATTAGATCTTATAGATATAATTTATAATATATAGTTTATATTTTTTAACTGTGTCAATGATCATTTAAGTAATATTAATTTATTTTAAAATCCATAAAATATATTTCCTATACCTATAAGAACTTTTTAAATTACATTAAAATAAGTTAGATTTAGTTTTACCTTAAGCTTGGAAATTAAAAATAAGCTTACGTTTTATTTGAATAAAAGTATTAATGATTTTCTTCTAAATTTATTGTTATTAAAACTAACTGTTAACTGTTATTAAAATATTTTTATGCATTTATCACCTTATGGTATTTTAACAAAACAATTCTTAGGTCTTTGTCAATATTATGACGGAATACATAACAATAGATTATGCTATAAATATCGATAAAGATATTTTGAAATTTAACAGAAACAAAATATATTTAACTACACAAATATTTTATCCCAATAGTATCATGGTTTACATTTCGATTTTATTAATTTTGAACTGATACAAATGCATAAAAATATAGGTTGATTTTTTTAAGTTGAGCATGAACATTTTACCTGAGCCCTTTGTTTTTCCACCTGATTAACAAGTGATGCACTGCTTGTCGTTGTCGCAGAAGGATTAGATGTTGGAGACTGTCCTCCATGTTCCATACCATGTAGAATGACTGATGCACCTAAAAACTTGTTGAGCAGTGAACGGGCTTCAATGTCTTCATTGGTATCACCATTTTCAACAACTATAATTTAAAACAAATAATTTATAATTAGTATCAGTATATTACACTTCCAAACCAAAAGTTCTAATTACCTAGATCAGCATTTCGCATTCTAGTTAAAACATCTTGAACACCAGTCACTCTTGAACTATTATCAAGAAATGATGAAGCAGTTACACTACTTTTTGAAGCATTTACTTTAGTAGTTACTGATTTTTCTTCAACTTGTCTATTACTATTAGTTGAATCAGATTTAGAAGACCTGTTTTGTTTCAAACTAGATGAAACTGAAAATAAAAATAAAAAATAAATTATTATACAATAAAAGCATAATAACTATTATCAATTACCAGTGGCTTGCTGAAATTTGTGTTGAAGTGCCTTGATTGAATCGCCGCGTACTAAACTCGTTCTCGGCGTATTCTGAGTTGAATCTTCAGTTCTTTCGTAACCATTTGATTCTTTTGACGAACGTCTACTGTCTCGATCAAAATTTTCTTGACTGAATCTCTTCTGGATACTTTCAAATTTGTCGTTAGTACGACTTCTTTTCACTACTTTGTTACCATCAATATTATCAGACTCATTAAGTTCTTCAGTAATTTCAGTAATTTCAGGACCGGTGCCTTTACCGATGGGAGTAGTAACTGTAGTAACTTTAGCAATACCTTTTTTGAGATCTGAATTATCGGGGCTCTGATAGGTATAATGTCCCCGTGTAAGTTTACCCGATGGTTCTTGATCATTCACAGAAGATACTTCACCTAAGAAAAAATATAATAAAATATATAATCATAATATAAATTAAATCATATAACTTTGTAACATAATAATAAAATTACCTTCTAAAAGTAAATTATGCTCCCATTGTATTTGTGAAATTCGTAAAGTTACAAAAGCTATTATAAGTATAAAAAAAACTACAGGCCATGCATATGAAAATATTAGAAAGCTGAAAACTAGGCCAATGTTTAAAACACGATCCCAAGACGGATTCATTTATAAATATAAAATGAAGAAAATTAAAAGCACTAAGTTGAACGTTTGAAATATATGGTCCTAGCACTAGCTGTTACCATACACAAATAACGACTTTTGAAGAAGCGCTTCTAGATTTTTTTGTATTTTAATTACGTATTGGACGAAGTCCAATTTGAATTTGTCTTATATTCACCTAGCCTAACGCTTGATCACATGTCATTGCAACACCAGAAAATATAATATAAATTCGGCAATAATCGTGTCATAAAATTTTTTTTATGAAGTTAAATGTATTAAAAAGCATAAACAATATATAAAATATCATATTAACCTTTCAAGAAGTCTTGTGTAACTGAAACTTTTCCAGATCCATCAGATCTCATAACACTTTTTGACTGAAAAACTGTTGACTGACTTTTGCTTGTCTTCAATATAGTTTCTAATAAAAAAATTAATATATTATTAAACACAATTTCAGTTAAAATTATTTTTCTATATATACCATTGCAATTATCATCTTCAGATTTTTTTATAATTGAATGCAATGATATTGAATTGGGGTCTGTATATCCATTTTGTTCAAAAGTAGAATACAACCCCTCATCTTTAGTATCAAGTATAAAACTATCTCTAAATTTCGCTTTTGGTTTTTGTCTAGGTTGCTCATCAAACTTAGAACTCTCTTCTAAAAAAAAAAAAATTATAATCATAAAAAAATAAACTTATTTTACGCGTATTAGTTTCACACTATCTTAACAATATTAGTTTTATTTAAATATTTTTAGACAAAAATTTTTATTAGTAATCAGTTACTAAAAAAGTAAAATAATTTGATCAATTTTTATGTTTTATTATTAAGATGAAAATATTTGAAATTTAATATAATTAAATATTACAGATTATATTAGAAAAAGAGTAAACCATAATACATCGTTTTTCAGTTATAATAAGTACCTAATAATATCTAAATTTTCTTTTTTTTTAAAGAAAAAAAAAACATTAAAATTCAACAAACACACATAAGTATTTTATACACTTCTTAAATACATTATATAACAACAATATAACAGGACTCATGTTCTTTTTTTATCTGGCCGTGCTACATTTTAAAATAACTTCAAACATTTTTAGCATTTATTGGTATTTAATTTTAATTAAAAAATTATATATCCATATAAGCATAGCATTTTAGGTATAGGTATTAGGTATTTATTTTATTGTATTGGTTCAGTCGTAAAATTAAATATTATAAAATAAATGCTAACTATCAATTTTAATGACATTTTTTTTTTTTACTTTCTTTGCTTTGACCCGTCTGTTCTTAAAATGTTATAAATTGACCCTACGATTACTTTAAGTTGTCCATCTCAGTTATATAGATACTATAATTATAATATAAATGATTAACTTTTATTTTCGAGTAAGTTAAGCTGTTTCAATTTTATATATAGTTAAAAAAAATTTAAAAAAAAAATTGAATTCGATCTCATATTTTAAAACCATGTCATTGACAAACAATGAATTTAACTATAAAATTCATTAATGTTTTACACTTTTTCATCAACATTTAATTAAAAGAATATTTAACATGGATACACTTTTTTAAAAGACCGGAACGTTTTCAAGTTTCTAATACCAACACAGTCAAAATTACTGGATAGTATATCAACAGAAAAAAATATTCAGAAACGCCTAGTTAATGGTTAGGTTGGATTATTCGTTCTGATAGTCAACCCTTTTATGGCAATAACAACGTAAAATAATGTTAAAAAAAAAACTGTACATACTAGCATGTTTTTCGTGTTTTAGAACTAGCTCTTTCAGCTGCGGAGATACCGGTGGTTCTGGCATATCTTCGTAAATAGGTTCTTCTTCGTTTTTACCAATACTCTGTAATGCTTTCAGTCCAAACAGCGGTTTACCTTTGTGGTCGGTGATCAATTGATCAACACCACCTTTTTGTTCGGAAACTTTCTGATGAACGGTCCTCGACTCTTGTACTGAGTTTTCACCTTTCAATGCCTTCAAACCAGAGAGCGGTTTATTTTTATGGTCAGAAACGGACGTATCAACGAGATTGTCAGTTACAATGCTTGCTAGAAAAACAACGAGAAAATAAAAACGATATAAATTATTAACAGTAAAGAATAAATGTTCAAAAGATTACTAAATACTTGTTGTTAAGTATTATTAAAGTCTAAAAAGTAAATAAACACATAGTTACCGGCGGGAAATAATAGAAGCACATAGAAGTACATAGATCACTATGTGAAAAATTAAAAACAAATATTTCCAAAAAAAAAAAAAAAAATGAAATACGATCCATGATGGAATAGAAAATATGAGAAGGAAAACTAAACCAAATAGAAAAACTATTTTCGATAATGTAAGAAAACTACAAGACAGATATTAAAAACGCTTTACAGCAAAATTAATAAGACAACACTTCAACCAATATCATCTCGACTAGGAGAGAGAAAAAGACCAAAAACAGCAAGAGAAGAAGAAAAATTTACTTCTGTAACAAAAAAAAAAAAAAAAACAACAGACCTCGCTCCAATATACTCGTAGATTGAACTAAAAATGAGCAAGTTGAAACAGAACTCAAAATAAAAAAGACTGAGAGTAAAACATCCATAGAATTAAAGAAGCTAGCATATGCAGGAATATTAAAAAGAAATCTTACACCAAAGATAATGGTAACCAATACTATCAAAATAACTGGAGACATATATATAAAATATATATATATATATATATATATATATATATATATATATATATAAGAGCAGCAATAGTACAATGCGATTTAAATATTGTCATGCAGACAACATTCAAACCAAAAATACTAATTTACAATGTCGATGGAGAATTCACAGCTGAAGAATTAATTGATGATCTTATAAATTAAAATTCAGAGCTCAGAGACACCTATAAGAATCAATATAACGCTCTTACAAAAATATCACCGTTAGGAAAATTAATGTCAAGAAGAGTATTCTTGCTAATACAAGTAGATTTTGCTATCTATAAATGATAAGTTGATAAACAATTCTTTATAGGAATGATATACTACTGAGTACAGCCACAAGATCAAGTGTCCAGATGTTACATATGTCAGAGACACGGGCATATCGTACTGTCGGTACTGTCCGACAATCATACAAACATGTACTCGTATGATATGTTCCTCGAAAAAAAAATATCACGATTCGACAAACTGCAGAGCAACTCTAATACGTGTTAATTGTGGAATAAATGAATCGTCAAACTACCTGGACTGCCCATCACGTTTGAAAGCAATCATCCAGAGGTGCAGAAAGACAAATTATGTATGATAACTAACTCGTCGTGATAGATTTGAAAGTAATCTAAATAAATGCAGCGAGAAGCCATATAGTCAACGACGAACTTCTACACTATAGTCAAAACATAACGACATAGATATCATACTCATTCAAGAGCCAAACACAAGAATAAATGTTATATTTATCTGAGCATCTACAGTAACTGCTGCTTAGAGTAAAATACAATAAAAAGGAGGTAGCAGAGGGCAGTAGTAACCACTACTATCGACCATTGGCGAGTTTTGCAGCAAAACGGTAATGGAAGGAATTGATGATGGAAGCTTGAAGTTATTTCAAATATTGGCTTATCAACTGCAATGTGGAAGGAGAGGGAACCCATTATAATTTCTAGTAAAGCAATATGGATCAAGTAGAAGGTTTACAAGTTACAGCAACAGACATACTCGGAAATGTTAGTGTCGGCTGGGGAAGTTTCATGGCTTCTCAAGTCGTTAGTAAGTGAAATCCATAAAAAAATATTGAGACATGGAACGTTAGGTCTATGCTAAATATTAGCAAATTAGAGAACATTAAACTAGAACTGAAACGATTGGACATAAACATACTAGGGATGATTTCTGGTCAATACGACTACCGTGTCATCTATTTTGATAATGAAAAACCAGGAAGGGCTGGTGTAGGATTTATTACAAATAAAAAATTGAGCCACCAAATAGTGAATAAAATAGCATATATAGAGAAGAGTGAAAAGCGAAGTAGAATGAAAAACTAACCTTAAGGGTTGAATACCAAAAATAAGAAGAAAGAACAAATAGATTTATTTGCCACGTTAAATAATACATATGATGCGTATTTACCAGTAAGCGATTGGTTGGTGTTAGTTTTCCTGAGAGCTCTCAAACCGAACAATGGCCTACCATTGTCGTCAGTTGGGCCTACACCGTAGCTGGATGTAATCAAATCCGTAACATTCTGTTCTTGAAAGGTGTTGGTACTGAATTGTTCACTTTTTACTACAAAAACAAAACAAAACAAATTAAAAATTTTTAATTTTAATTAATTTTATTTAAATAACGCCCATAAAACATCAGAAGTGTGCTAAAATATAAATATAATAATGAGAATACCTAAAAATATAAATATACTGTGTCATTTTATAGCAATTCTAAACTATCAGTAAAATAAAATTGAAATAGTTAGGAAATAAAAAAAAAAAATACAAATAATTTTGGCATAAAATTAAATTAAATTCTTAAGTAACGTCAGACACCAGATAAAAATATGTACACAAAAGTTATTTAGTTTGCAGACTGCAAGAGATACGGGGCAGTGATTTTCTTTTATAAATTACTAATAAACATCGAACGTGTTACTTGATGTATTATTATTAATATATAAGTACCAATCAATCTTATAGTTATAAATAAAAAATGTCTAATGCATAAAATTACTAATTTTTTTTTGTACCTTTTGATTATTTTTAAATCGAAACCGGTAAATACATATCATATTTTCCAGAAATATCGTTTATTTTTCTATCTTTCATATTATTTTTAATATTTGTAATATATAATAACTTTTAGTAATATTTTGTAATCATTAAATCAAGTTTTTGCTTTTTGTTGAAATTATTAATACTGGCTTAGTTTTACATACTACATTAACCTAATGTAGTATGTAAAACTAAAAAAAAAAAAATATGTTAGTGAAATTGTGGACTCAAATGGTTTTATTTTCATTAAACATAAATACAATATAAGTAAGAGCTAAAAAGTTGTTTATTTATTTTTAATATAACGATTTGGATGGTACATGTATTTTTTGTAAGATAATGATCGACGCCACGCCGATGGCTTAATCTATACTGTATTTAGCTTCTAAATACACGGCCGCTGCGTACCTATATAACTGCTAAACGTATCATTATTTTCGGTTTTAAAGTTCAAATCATGTTTACTTTAATAAATAATAAATAATAAATGTTATGCAGACATTTTTGAACAAAATGTGAACACTCTAGTTAATCGTCTAGTAATGACAATTTAATACAATTCTTTAATAACAATGTATTTCAATTTTATTATAGCACCTTGGTATATTTAACGTTTCATCACAAACTTGACTCAATGAGTTAATAACTCATTTATTACGATCGAAATTCAATAATATTTAAACGGCGTATAGATGTGTTATTTAAATTTAGATGCAATTCATGTACGATTTTCCGTCAATAAAATTCTTAATCAAATGATAAATAAGCTAATTTAGGTCTATTTTTATGTAACTTATTATGTAAGCAACGCTAAAAAAAATGTATTAGAAACATTTTCAAGATCAAAAATATTATTGGTGCGTAATACGTTTATGAGAACCCTAAAATTCTATAAGTGCTGATATCAGATTAAGTCAATGATACCACGGTACGGTTGATGATGTGCGTATCGAATGGGCTGTCGTATTATATTATTTATTATCTATGGGAAAGCATCAAATCTATAAAGCAGTGTCAAAGAACTGTTACATGTTTTATTTATTTTTTTTTATTTCTATATCAATTATGTTACGTAACTGCAATTTCCGATCTTGCGGCGGAACAGACATCTAAGCGCGTAAAAAATAATGTTAACAATAAAGCTTGCGTGTTAGAAAATTTAAAATTGTTAATTTAATCTGAAATTCTTTAACAAAACTAAATAAACGAAAAGCACATTACTATTGCATAAACGGTATGAATATTATCATATTTATTTGGCTGTTTTTCGACAAATTATATTATATAAGAAAAAAAAACGAATAGTTACCTATATTAGACATTTTAAACGGAAATATTTTTTTTTGGCAAAAAAGTTAACATGAATGCTGATATATTTAAGTTAAGGTAAACGAACAATTTTTTTTCTGTTGGAAACAAATCAATTTGGAGCTAGTCGTTTGAAATTGAACTTGTCATCTAAATAAATGGACTATCCTAGAAACAATTACGTCAACTATTCATAATAACTTCTTATTATTGAGATTTAATGCATTATTTATTTTGACTAATAAGTAATAAGTAAAACAAAGAACACATAAAAAAAAATTTCAAACGATTTATGAAATTCAAACCTATTAACTATAGCTGAACTACTATTTGACGTTTTTTAAATATTTTTATTAAAAATAAAACAATATCTACAGACATAACAGAGAAAAACTTTTTTGTCTAATATTAAGAATTAATAAGTCCAATTAACATGATAAAATATAATAATACTGTAATAAGTAGAGCACAAGTACATTTCTGAAAAAAAAACATTTTTTAAACATTCTATTTCTAAACATACGAATATGCTAAGACAAACAATATATATACAACAAATGTATGATATTTATGTAGTTACTTTTAGATGATTTCAATGTATGTAAAATACCTCATTTTAGTTTTCAATGTAATAGTATGAATTTTGTATTATTCGCAGGAAATGACCAACGGAAATATGGTTACGGACTACAAAATAATTGACTGTTACGCGTATGATTTAGGTGTGTCAGTGTCACCCTCACCCACATAGCAATAACGGTGATGTATCCATAATTTATTTTTGAAATATACTTTCAAATAAACTTATGCATTTTAAAAATATAACCCAATAGTAATATTATTTAAATTCAAGGAGACTTTATTACGATGTATAAAATCCGAAGAAAAGTAAAAATTATTCTCAACTATAACAATTTTTTAACTATTCTTTAGTATAAAATAATATTTAATAAATTAAGCGTATATGTATTTATAGACAAGGCGTATATGCATCAAGAAGGGTTTTAATTAATGATAAGGTGAATCGATCTCATTAGTTTATGAGTTCATACTTCGCAACTTTCAAACTCCTTAGTTATAAACATTTATCGTGACGGAAACAAAAAGGTGGCTAGTTAAGTGAATAGTTTTTCTTCTCTACCCGTGTTTAGAATGTTTATGGTATAATACGATATCTACTGTATTTATAGAACCGTAGAAGTACAATTATACTATTCCTTATATAATTATAAAGAAAAAGGAAAAATGAAAAGTGAATAAAACGTGAAAATTGAAATCATCTCTATTAGGTAAATCGGTTATGGTTCGAAAACGCGGTAGCTAAACTAATTGATGTTGACGCAGAAAAATATAATTTATTATTTAGGAACATTTTAAGCTTTTAAGTAATAAAATACTACTAGTAAGAGAGAGTAATCCCACTCAATTGTAAAATTAAACGAGTTAAAAAAATTATTTAGTTTGTTAATTTTAATTAGAGCAATTTCTTAAAACCAGTGCGAAAAAATTGGCACGACTTTCGGCAATACTTCGCATCTGAGTCTAATAGCCTTCGAGGGTTATTTTGATCACAGTTCCTAGATTTCTGGAACTAAATATACAAATACATATTTGTAGCTTACACCGATACATATAACTTAAAAGTTACACATACTTTTATTGACTTTATCGTTTTTTTTTTTTTTTTTAAATTCCATACAACTATTTAAGTTTGTTTATGGAGGAAAGACGTGATGTCATTTATTATTCATGATACAAAAAGTGCCTGGCAATGGGCCCGTAACGAATTATCACTACTGACACGATTTTTTTTTTTATAGTTAAAATTAAAACGAGTGTATTACGCACCATCACTTAACCAGTCATATAAATGTGTGATACCTAATATTGATAGCTGAAATATAAAATAAAAGTTGTCAAAAAATTTTTACGCTGCAAACAGTATTTGTGTTAAAATAATAGTTATCATAAGCGTATGCCAAATACAGATACCAATACTCATAAATCCTAAGAAGTGTATTTAATAATACAAAAAAAAAAATTTTAAATATTCTCATACTTTCAATCTACACAATGTAACTGTTCTAGAAGTATAATATAATTTTAATAAACTAATTTTTTGGTTTAAAAGCTAGAACTATTTAATCTTCGTATGTAAGTAATACATTTTAAAATAATTACACTACATGTTTACTTTAATAATTGAAAATTATTTATGTAAATATATTTTTCAAGCTTAAATACGAGTAGCTTATTTTATAATAAAAGGGTTGTTAATATTTATTTTATTCTTAAATTTTTAAACGCAGCTATAACATTAATTTTAACGTTTTTCGCATTCAGGTGCCAAACACTACAACTTATATCTTAATAGTCTTTGACGCACTTGGTGTTCATTAATGTGTGACTTGCATCACATGCATCTACCTTCCGGGTACATACAAATTTTGTTTAATTAGATAATGGCTTTGGTTTTCGTTGTTTGAATATTAACTACAATTGAAAAACAATAATGACACGACATTTATTACTGGATAATTTACCGATTATTGTGAATGATAATGATTAAGACATATTGAATCATTTCATTATTTATCTTATAAATCGATACTATAGCAATGTTTAAGTATCTTCAAGAATTATCGAAATTAATACTAAACGCAAGTGTAAGAACTAAAACATGTCGAAGAACTATGTAAACCAAAGAAATAATAATTGACGGATAAAATTAATTAAATTTGAGCAAAAATACTATATGGTTGAAAAATCTTAAGATTAAGTCGAAGGGCATTAAATTCTAAATACAGGTACAATTGAATCGAAAAAAAAATCTTAGAAAGTAAAATCTCGCCGTGACGAATTAAAATTACGGTTCCGGAACAATATGTGTTAATTTGAACAGATTCCGTTTTCGTTTGAAAAAATAATAAAACATGACGAGTAAGACCAGTAACTGGGAATAACTAATTCGCAAACATAACTCGGTGAACATTTTTCCGGCAACCTTTAAAAAAACGTTAAAATAAATTATGATTCTCTTTCAATTAACCTAATTTACTTTTTAATTTCACATTCTAAAATTGTGCACCCTATTAGTTAAAATAAAAATCAAAGATAAGATAATTATTAATTTTTGCAAAACACGAATTCAACAAAAATTCTTTAACGAACTCAAAATTATAAAATATAAAGTTGCTTCCAGGCTAAAGCAATTATTTTGTCACCGATATGATTGTCTTTTGCTCAGTAAGCGAAAACAAATTAATTTTGTCGACAAAATTGCTTTAAACAAGATATGGCTTGATAAGAGTTTTAGCAAATTGCGTTTGTACGCATAAAAACAAAATTAAAAAGTGTTATTTACTTCGAACATGGTGATGTACCGAATTCTATATATTTATGTAAAACATAAAATTCAAAAATACACAAACTATTTAAACCTAAAGTATTTCTTGGGAAAACTAAAGGAATAGAACTACAAATCATTTAAAATAACTAAAACAATTTGAAATTTATAGATAAACCAACACTATAGTGTACAATATATAGTGAATAATATATGTATTAAATTAGTAATGTTTATTGAAGACATCATCAACTTTTTGATAAAAATAATATCTCTTCGTGTCGCTCTAAAATTAGCGTTAATGGTATATTTTATTTATGGAACGCTGTATAAATCATGAAATTGAACTCAAGATTACTTTGTAACTACAACAAGATTACAGTCATTGTTTTTTTAACCATAGATGTTTCTAAAATAAAAACAATTTTAATTTTCAGCGAGCTGTTGATGAAGTACGCAGCACGATGTATCATTACCACGGTTATATTACTTCAAGTTTTTGGATTACGAAGTTTAAAAATCACGCTAATAACATGTATAACCAATAAAACGGTAAAGATAAATAGGTATTCGTTCTGGTCCTGTCGGCCCGCGGGTCATTAGAAACACACGTGCACGTTTGTCGACTCGTTGTATTAGCGTTTGGTCCCGCAGTTAGACGTAAAATTGATCGGAAAAAACTGCTGATTGTTCCTGCTTCGTTAACCGACGTACGACAACTACGATTGCGCGGTCTACAACATTCCGCGACACCGGCGACTCTAATTGGCGAATGAAATGTTGTTTTTCGTAAATTTCGTTTTCAGACGATAATGTGAGAAACGAAGAAGAGAAATCAAAATCAAAAACAGTTAAAGATCGTACCGACCCCGGGCAGTTTTCGTTCACACCTCGGAGACCGCGACCGATTAAAACGCAACGGCCGACGTTGTCGGGACGTCGACGGACGGACACGGAAAGTGCCGGCCGCGGTCAAACGCTTAACCGGCGATCGACAAGTGCGAACAAGGATTTTTGAATTTTTTTTTTATCGATTTCATTTCTTCGACGGTTAAAAATACACCCGCCTTGCGCAATGTCCATGCCGATCGAACGCTGACCGGATTTTCTAAGAATAGAACCGCACGCGCGTATCGGTCGACACCGATTCGATACGTGATTGCCGTTCGGAGCACGTGCGTATATCGGTTCACGCGTCCGACTCGACGGCGGAAAACCGCTGCGAAACCCGCGCTAAAGCTCTCGGCGTTCCTAGCAAAACGGACGCGTAACGCGCAACGGCCGTTAAGAATATCGTCATGCGATGTACGTACCTGTTCGGGACGCGACCGTGCGGTAGAAATGGTCTTTTCCGAAGACTCGGGTCCTCCTGTTGCACGGTAATAGTTGACGCGTTTGAACGGAACAAAAGTGTTAAAAATCTAAAAACCACAACGGTAACAACACCGGTACGTTATCATTACGGCCGTGTCGGGCGAAAGATTGAGAGAATACGTTTTCGAGAGACCGGAGGTCGTGTGTAAAATCGCGCGACGAGACGACGTACGACCCGGTGCCGTTTGACGGATTGTCCGGCAGTGCCGCACGCCCGATGCCTCGTACCGCATCACGCGCGCTCGTCACCTCCCACCCTCCTACCGTCCCCAAACCGGGACGTGCCAACACCGTCGGGCGCCGCCGGTTAGCGAGGCGCGGGGTCGACGCGGACGCCGGTGCCCGGTGGTGGTGGCATGGACAGCCGCAGCCGCCGTTTACAAAGGTGCGTGCAGTGCCTGTGTGCATTATATATTGTTATTATATTTTATTGCATACAATACGACGTATAATAAAATATTGTGAGGAAAATAATAATAATAATAATAATAATAACAACATAGTTATTGTAACTTGTAACGCGTCGGTCGCCGGCCGATAACCCGGCAACACGAAAACTGTTCGGGACAAACGTGTGTGTGCGTGTGCGCGTGTGTGTTTGTACGTGTACGTCCTACCTACTACCTGTTTCACTACTGTGTGTGCATGGGTGTAACGTGAAAAGCGTAGGGGGAAAAGGCACGCACGCAGGGACAGTTTTAGTACCCCCAACCGCCCGTTAAAAAATCATTGTATTTCTCTGTTCAATAGAACGTCTTAATTCCAATAAGTAAACGATAAACGGGCAGTCGATACCTGATATAAATCAATATATCTTGTAATCATTCAAAGAGCAAAAAAAAAAAAAGGTTATTAATAGGATGGTACGAATATTCCTGTTCACCACCCAAATGCTTAATTAGGGGCGATTGCCCCGAAATAACCGTTTCGACACGGCACGCACGCGCTAAACGGCGTTCTACACGATAATAATAATATTGTAATAATAGTGTAATCTCTGCGCGCGCGCGCGTATACGGTCTTACTACTCCAAACAGGTTGTTCACACGGCACGCTAATGCAGTGATATTACCACCGACAATGGTCGACACATTTTTCTGTTTGCACGCCACACACACGCACCTTACGTTCGCACGCACATATTGGACTCGGTGGCGGCTCCAGGAAACGAAAACTACACTACCCCCTTCCTATACCCATCGTTTGTCAGTGATCGGATTATTAACTACGGAATCCGAGTTTATTATCTTAACACACAAAAAAAAAAAAAAACCAGACCATCACTTTAAATTGTACCTAAGTGCATAATATATTTTTCAAAGTTGTACGGTTCTACTAATACGAAAAAATTACATCTTATATAAATCCCGATTAGATCCGATTGTGAAAACGATTTAAAATGTGCGTAGGAAATTTTCAATTTTTAAGTTATTGAACTATTGTAAACTACTGCAAGGAAAAAAGCTTAGGTACTTCAATTGTGAATTAATATTTTTGCATTAAAATTTAATAACAAATATAATTCGAAATGTATATTTTTTATTAAGTACTTATTATATACTCAATATTATAGCCAATATTTTATTTTTAAACATAAATGTAAGCTTTTAGAATTACTTAAGCGATAACATGAAGAGCATTATAGTTGGAGAACATAATTCACTTTTTTTTATTTATGAGTAAAATATACTCTCTTGCATAAATATCACAAACACCCATGATATAAATCGATAAAAAAATCCACTTGTATCAAACAATGATTTTAAAATTATTTTAAAAATATATACACAAAGAAATATATTCTCTGATGCGCGTCCATGGAATACCAGTTCGTTATAATTTATTATAGACTTTTATTACGGAGTGAAATATAACGTTTCGTTGTGCGCGCACCCTTGTACTTGTTGTTATTTATTACGACCGAGGGTAGCCAGTGGATAATAAGAATAATAATAATAATTGGCGGGAGAAGGGTACGTGTAGGTATAGTTGATGTGCTACGTTGTACCAGTTGTGATATAATGATTAGGTTTGGGGACAAGACTCGTCTGGCGCACGATGCCCGCGGTTGACGAGACGTTTCTTCCGAGCGCGCGCACTGATTAAAAAGTCTCCTGACTCGCAACGTATATGACTGGATTTAATTGGAACGAATACCGTTAGCATACAAATAATGATGTTACCGTTTTTTTCTGCTCGTACCACCCGATGGTGATATTCACATGTACACGAATTGCTAGAGTCATCGTGATTTTCGAGGTTTCTAAGCACGTGATATGCAAACCAGATAAATGTTAAGGTTTTAAAATGGATCGTTTTCGAAATGTAAAAAAATGTTTTCTTCAATTTTTATTTTGTTTTTCGTCTGTTAACGTCTATTCAATGCAGACCCGTTACGTGGTGATTACCCTATAGCGATCGCCCCAATTGCCCCCCCCCCTCTAATACGCCACTAATTTCCACTAATAATCTAACTTATAGATCGGTGTTTTTGAAAGGTTCATTACTGAATAATAAAATTGCACCAATACTGAATAATGTTGAAAAAACAGACATTGCCTTCTAAGAACATTATGATGAAATTTAATATATAATTCTCATAATGTAATAATTATAATCTAATTATTGTCATGCTTATGAGTAAATTAATTTGAACATTTCTTACTCCCAACTATACAAACTAATCTTTGTTAAGATACTCCGTTATAGTTATAGTTTATAATAAAAATTAAGAAAATTGTTCGGTAAATAACTAGCTTGTATAAAATGTTTATTTGTATATATTAAAAACCTGAAATGGTTATACGGTATGTACATTATATATAAAAACGAGATGCAGTGCTCTTCTTACAGTTGAAATATATGTGTCAGTTTACTTATGTCAAAAAAATCGTATCTATTTTGCGGAACGTATATTTTCGAACACATTACATATTTACACAGTTATACGAAATATTTCAGACAATGTTTAAGACAAAGAAGTCGACAAGACGTCTGTCTCTCAAGAGGTCCGCGGAAAAATCAGACGAATAATATTGTATAGTTATAAAGAAAAAATGCCGATAGTTTTTATTGACATAAAAAGACACGATTTCATACATGTAAACAAGTATATCTGTTACACTTAAATATATAGACTGCGCTTTTCTTGTCTCCCCGCCAATAACAATCAATCGAAATCATGGCGTGAAAGAGAAAGACCGGAGTAGCGCATAAATAGACGTAAAAATAAACGAGAGAAATAGTTGTCGAAGTGGGGTATTCACTGTTGTATATCGCCTCTATAATCGCATACCGCCTCACTCGTTCAACGCTGGTATTAAAATAATTAATTTATCAAAATCTTTCAATTTTTCTTATAGCACATTGCGATGACAAACACCGAAACACCATTACTTACAACGATATTTATACAATACTCAATATTTGTTATGATTTTCACATGTGAACGTCATTATTTATAAACACGTTTATTTGGTAAAATTTAAAAGGAATCTAAATGTATGCCTTCAATATGGTTCTGACATAGCTCAACAGAGGTAAAAGTATAACAATGCGGTTTTTGAGCTTAAATAAATTAATTATAACCACCGTAACAAATCGAAATTCATAGGAACCTTTTTTTTTTTTTATTCCACGTTTGAATTTAACATCATTGATCGTTATAACTTATTTGTATTTTAAAAATAAAACCTGAAAAAACTAGTTGCTTTGGAAAAATTAAAACTTATTTTATAATATTACCATTAACTATTATGATAATAGTATATAGAGAATTCATTTTCATAATAATATGCTATTTTTTGGTGTAAACCAGTTAAGATCCGTTATCGGAATGTTAATACTTCCGAAAATTACTTAATATCTAAAGTTAGAGGACAGAACCCTAATTAATATTATATTCACTGCCCAATAAAATCCGTTATTAAAAATGATTAAACTTTAAATTATGCCTAAATAAATAGACATTATAACTAACTGAAGGCTTGATCGAAATATTATCATAATTTTAATTTTAAATTTATTTATGGCAATAATATCCCTTAATTTAATTTAATTAGTTTATTTAACAATATTCATTATTGAAGTTAGGGACCGTGTTTAGTTAGACCGTGAGTTTCATTAATAAATTACTGCTCACATCTAGCAAAGAAAAAAATATATTTATTTTTTTATTTTAGGTACATTTGTTTAATTCAGTATCTAATTTATGATATATAATATGTATATATTACACCCCTATCGAATAGTATATTAATTGTTCCATAAATAGGTGTAGCCAGACTTCGTGTTCATGGTACCTATGTAAGAAAGCTATAACAATAAATAATGTAAATGTGCAAAAATAAACTTATAAAGAAAAATATCAGTCTTCAAAAAAGTAGAATATAAGATATTTTCATAGGCGTTTAGGGTATGCAGTTGCATACCCTGTGGCCCCCTGGCTAGGTCTATAGTTCCCTATATATCATCAATTGCAAATAAAAATAATCCAACTACGTTATACTTGTAAGTTGTAATATTAGTTCCTACAGTTGTAATTTTTTTTTTTTTTTTTTTTGGCATGGACTTGATAATTTTAAATATAAATTTAACACGTCATATTCCCTCAATATTTTTGAACATTTATATTTATTTAGTATTATATAGAGTCTATGTATAGATGTATTGTATATGCAAAGTGTTTTAATTATGATACGTGTCTTTAATATATATTAATTTTGAATTAATTCTACATTTCTCAGTATCTATATTGGAATATTACCGAAATTGGTTCGATCGTTTTAACTATTTATAATAATTAAAGCCGTATATTATTAAAATGTATGCGAAATAACAAATATTATTTTTTAATACGAAATAAAAATCTTGTCTAATTATTATCAACTAGTGTGTACCAATAACTTTAATTATAAGGCAAAACACAATATTTCAATTTTAACTTTTAACAAAAATGACTTTTAAATAATGGATGAAATGGAAAAATGGATGGTATGAAATTATTATTTGTAAATTAAATTAAATTTAGTACTTAAACTTAATTTTATACTTTATTGAGTATCTAAACATTTTATTCCGCTAAAAATCATTACTTGTTACTTAAATAACTTATATTTTAATGACGGTCTAATTTTAAAAAAAGAAAATTTAAAACAACAAGGTTTCCTAAAAATATTAACTATATTAACTATATATTAAATATTTACTTTCACAGAAACTATTTTCATCTTTTCCTATTATGAAAAGTGTAATTATTCTCAATGTACTCATTTTAGATTTAAAAGTATAAAAAAAATTACTCAAGATATATTTCAATAATGAACGTTAATTAATAAAAATTTCTATTTTTAGATAAAAATGTATCACATCTGAAATAAATTTAATTTTGCTAAGATTTCATCTCTCGTTCCAACACCACTGAAACATAAATCGCTTCATAATAAATATCAATCTCATATTTACTAGTAGATGATTGTAAATCATCCGGATAAAGTTCACTTAATATTTTGTAATTCTATGTCATCAATGAAGACGAATAAATATTATACTTGGGTGTTATAATTTAATATAACTATCAAATTTAAAATTGATTCAAATTTCAATTGTGCAGATTTGTGTATTTTAATTATATGCTTTCAAATCTTATTACATTATACATTCTATAAGAAATAATATACCATCAATATACCTACATAACCGATTTTAAATAATCTAGCAAGGATATACATTTGTATTTTTCATTGCTTATAAAATATTTAGAAATTTAAGAATTTAACTAACCAAATGCATTCAATAAAATCACCAAAACCACCATAATTAATAATGGATAAATAAATAAATTAACAAATAAATAAATGCCTGAAGTATAATTAAAGTTGTATTTGTGAAGTATAGCTGGTATCGAATTGAAAATTCATTGTCAGGTATATTTATTTATTTCTATATATAAATTATTTATTTATTTATATATTTACAAGTATTAACCATTTACTAATTTTCAATTTTTTATTGACCTTCTGCTAAAATCACAAATATGGAATGCAATATTGCTTATTATATTGCGACTAAATATGTACAAATTGGACATGGAAAATTCGTATTTAATTTATCAGAAGATATAACACATATAAATATAAAATTTTAGCTTATATGTGTATATAAAAATATAACTAACTTTTAAATTTCTAAAAAATGTTATCGTCTAAATTTGCATTCATAAAACAACCTTTTGTCTGATATGTATAAAATATAATATGTAAATTATTTAACTTTAGTTGTTGTAGTGACTGTTGTTGAAGTAGTGGTTGTACTTGAGTTTCGGATAGACTTTTCATTTTTGTTCAATCTTGACTCTAGTTGTTGCTTAACTACAGATTTTTTCGGTGAGGGAGATCGAGATTTTTCAACAGATGTATTGGGTTTTTGATGAGAACCTGATCGAACTTTTTCCACTGGTGTAATAGTTTTTTGGGGTGAAGGAGATCGAGCCTTTTCAATTGACCTTGAAATTTTTTGAGGCAATGGAGATCGAGTTTCTTCAACTAACCTTAATGTCTTTTGTGGCGAAGGAGATCGAGAATTGCTAATTTGATTTATATATGATTTTTGTGGTGATACACTTCTTTGCTTTTGAACTTCGGTCTTTTTTACATACTCTGTCTTTTCTACGGTGACATTACTTTGTTTTTGGTGTTTAACTGGCACAGTATTTTGAATGTTCTGTAATTAATATTATTATTAATATTTATATAATATATATAAATTTTTGTATGATAATAAAATAAAATAATTTACCTTCGATGCACATGTTTTAGCTGTTGTTTCATTTACAGTTTTTGATTCTTGTTGTCGTTTAACAACTCGTTTTTGTGCTCTTATTCGACTTCTGCGATCGTAACCCACTGCTTTTTCCAGCTAAAAAAAAAAAAAAAAAAATTATAATTCAATAGGAACTTATACGGTTTGCTCTAACAACCAAACCTTTTTATAGTTTTGTTTAAATATAGTAGAAATGAGAAAAGACGAAAAGAATCAAAATAAATTACACTACTTGTACAACGTAATAATAGAACATTATAAAAAAATAGATAATTTTTAAACTTTTAAATTTTTTGAAACTATTTGACTATTTTCAATACTCTTCAATTTTTTGAATGTTAACTATATAACTATATATATATATATATATATATATATATATATATATTAATTGTATAAATATGTTAACTAGCTTTCAATGCATTAACTTATATATTATATCTGGATGATTTTTTTGATAATATCACTTGAAAACTACTCTTTTTTTAATTGCACGGCGCCAAGAGCAGGCAACAAAAATACAAATATTTAATTGTTTGTTTAAATAATTGTATCCTTATATTATAAGGAGTGCAGAATAAGTTTATAATTTTATTATTAGTCATTGCATTTTTTACAAGGACATTACGATTAACATAGTTAAATCATACGTACATTTAATAAAATGGAAATAATTTACTAACCATAGATTCTAGAATTTGTAAGTCAAAAATGTCCTCTATTTCTGCTTTATCGTCAACATTAGGAACTGAAGTTAATTTGGACGTTGTTAATGTAGTTTTTGGTGTAGTTGAAGTTTTTGTAGTTATTCCAAATTCAGTTTTGGAAGTAACAGTTGAATGTTGCCTGGATGATACAGTTGTATCTTGAATATGGCGATTTTCCTTAGTGTCTTCTTTTGTTTTCAATGTTACATTTTCAAAATTCTTAGGCTTATTTTTGTCCGGAGTTTCCACGACTTTTCTTTCTGGACTTTTTGATAATACTTTTCTGTTTATACTTTCATTGAATTTATTGGTAGTAAGAACGACTGTTGTTTTTTCTGGACTTTTTTTGCTTCTATTTGGACTAGCAGTTTTAGACGATATTTGGCTTGAAGTTACAGTATTGACAAATGTAGATGGTTTATTACAGGTTTCCGATGGTCTACCTGAACTGGGAGACTGATGTCTAGGAGTTGTTTTATTTTCTTTAGTCGACTTTTGAGTGATTTCATTTCCTTCGAAAGTAGTGGTTCTATCTTTCACAGTATTGGATCCTGTCACATTTCTAGATTTATAGATTTCATTTACTTTAACGTCGAATATTTCTGTTTTAATGACTTTCGACGGACTTTTGGTTGTTCGGTCAGGAGAACTATTCTTAGACTCAGGTGATCTTGTTCTAGTTACATTTGTTTTGTCTTTCAATGGTGTTTTTTTATCGGCCTTAGCTTCAAACGAAGCACGTCTTTCCTTTATAGAAGACGTTCTTGTTATTTTTTTGGGGGAAAGATTTGTTGTTTTTGCTTGTATACTGTTTGATTTTCCGTTTTCAAAAAATTCTTTTCGAGTTTTATAATCAGATGCTCCTGAAATTTTTCTAGTCAAAAGATTAGGCTTTTTATTGATATTTGTTAAATCTTCTTGTACGTGAATTTCAGTATTTGATTTTTCCGATTTGCTTGTATCTTCTTGAATAAAATCGGTTTCTTTAACTTGACCTTTTGCAATAGATTCAAAAATTTGTTTTGTTTTCCTTACTGCTTGAGGACTCTGAGGTATTTCAGACTTTTTTATATCTTCTTGTTTGTTTACTTGATTCAAAAACTTTAAAACTCTATCAGCAACTGTTACATTACTATCTTCATCCAAGTCTGTCACGATATCATATCTGTTACTATTTAATGTATAATCATTACCATCTTCTGGTTCACTCACAACATCAGCGTATCTTGGTAAACTTGCATCATCTGATACAGAACAATATTGGTGGCCGCCAAATCTTGCAGAATACTCGGGTGACGATTCTCTAGATGATTGGGGCAATTGAACAGTAACATTTAACAATGCATCTTTGTTTGTCATTTTTTTACCATATTCTTCTTCTGCTTCAATTCTTATATTATTTAGCTCCTTAATTTTTTTTTCATCTACATTATCATCATCGGAAGATGAAGAAGATGATACAGAGTCTGATGTATTATTTTTGATATATTTTGATTTTTCAGTTGAATCGTCCAAATCAGTATCGCTTTCAAAATTATCTGGAGGTAACTCGTCTTCTAAATCTTTAGATTTTAATTCTACATTTCTAGTCACTTCAACTTTTACAGTCTCATTTAAATTAGATGTAGTAGTTTTTTTTACTTGAGGTTTATCTGTAGTTATTGTTGAAATCGTTTTAGAATAATTTTTTGTTTTTCTTGGTGTAGTTTCATTTATATTAGGTTGGGCTGAAGTCAATATCTTAGGTTTAGAAACAATTGTAGAAGTATTATTTTTTAAGTTTATATTTCCAATATTCTTTTTAGAATCTATAGTTGTTTTCGTTTCAGTACTTGATTTCATAATATCCATTTTTTTTTGTGAAGACTGTGGACTAATAGGTTTTAATTTAGTCTTAGAATCTTTTTTCTCAATCATTTTTAGTGGTTCTTGATTCTTGGGCTTAGTTTCTGGGTTTGTTACCTTATTTCTAAATGATATAGTTGTTTTTTTATCAATAAGTAATTCTTGGCTGGGCTTATTAGTTACTGTTTTTAAAGTTATACTATCTTTTGAGTTCTTATGTATTAACGTTTTACTTTCGTTTCTAGTAATTTTAATATCAATTTTTTCTCTCGACAAATCTTTTTTAACAGTTTTATTGGATATATTGTTTTTTGAATCCTTATGTACAAGGTTTTTCTTTGAAGAGATTTTTTCCAAACTTGAAGGTATAGTTTTCTTTACTGGTAGTGGTACTTCTATCGTCGTTCTTTTAGTAGGTGTAATAGTTTTATTATAAGGAAAGTGTGATATTTTTTCTGGAGTCTTAACATTTGGGTATGTTTTAGTATCTTTCAGGATAGGTTTTGTTTCTTTTATTGGAGATTTTTCCCTAGGTTTCACAGCTATGCTATCATTTATTTTAATGGTCTCATTTACCACATTTAATTTTTCGTTTTCAATGAAATCCTCGTGGTTATTTCCCTTTTGTATAATTTTTATAGGTGATTTTTCCCTACTTGTTTTATTAATTTTAGTATTATATTTCTGTTCACTTATTACTTCAACATTGTCGATTTGCTCATCTAATTCACAGTCTTGTTCATGTATGATGAACTGCTCTTGAATAGATTTATTTTTAGATTCCAAAGTATTATTGACATTTTCGTGGATGAGTTCTATTTTTTTATTTTTATTTAAAGAAATTGTAGCTTCTGGTTTAATAACTTCAATTAAGTTGTTAACATCTACTATTTTATTTTTAGACGAGTAATTATTAGTATAAATGTTGTCCTCTCCTGTTATAAGATCGATTTTATCATTTTGAGTACTAGATTGAACTTGAGATATTCCATATTGTTTTACTGGTTTAAAAGCACTTCTTTCAGGGCTACTTTCATGTGAACTATGTTTTGTTATCAACGAAGCCTTTCTTACTTCTTTTCCAACTGATCCATCACTACTATACCCAGGAGATTTTTCTCTTGGTATTGGACTTTTTGATGGTGACTTTTGTCTTTGTACCGGACTTTTTGATAATGATTTTTGTCTTTTTATCGAACTTATTGATGGCGATTTTTCTCTTTGTGCCGGACTTGATGGTGAATTTTGTCTTCGCACTGGACTTGATGATTTTTCGTTTTGTGCCGGACTTTTTGGTGGTGATTTTTCTCTTAGTGTCGGACTTGCTGATGGTGATTTTTGACTATATTTTGTTGTTGAAGTTATCTTTGTTTCTTCTTTAAATAAACTTCTCTTCGCATCGTAACCTTTATACTTATCGTAGGTACAATGAGTTGCACCAGAACAATCAGAATCATCTGAAGAATCATATCGAGTAGGCGTATTAGCTCGTTTTTTTGATAAATCTTTTGTGTTTGTGGACGAAAGTTTTCGTCTTGTAGACGACTTAAGCAATTTAGGAGGACTCGCTGATTTTTCTGGTGACACTCTATATTTTTCGGGACTGGCTGATTTAAATCTACGTTCTGGACTGGCTGATTTAAATTTACGTTCTGGACTAGATCGTTCTTTGCAAGGTGAAGGACTAGATCTTTCGGGTGTTGATCGTAAGCTCCGCGCAAACGCTTCATGTGATGGGCTTAAATCAACACTTATCTTTGGTTGCTGATAAGAATGTTGATAGGTAGTGGTATATTGACCTTCAATGTTTTCTTTTGATGAATCTTTAATTTGATCTTCTACTTTTTTTGATATTTTTTCTTCGTTTGACGCTGTTAAATTTGATTTAGTAGATACATCGATCTTTTCATGTGGTATAGATAAATTAGAGTCCAATTTTTGAATTTCAGTTATAATTTTATTATCCGTTGTTATTTCGACATTTTCGGCCTTATTTAATAAATTATCTGATACATATGTATTATCAATATATTTACTGTTTATGTTCAATACATTTTCTGATGTGTTTATAATATTATCTTCGAATGTATTGTCGTTATTTGATACAAATTCTGATACACTTGCATTATCTACACATTTACTGTTTTTGTTCGACACATTTTCTGACACATTATCGACGTATTTATTATATTTTTTTGATACATTTTCCGATGCATATGTATTATCAACATATTTATTGTTTTTAATCGATACATTTTCCGATGCAGAAGTATTATCAACGTATTTATTGTTCTTGTTCAATACACTTTCTGATACAGGTTCAAATGTATCGCTATTTGATGTGTATGTTTCAATGACTTTTTGATGGTCATTTGAATATTGGCTTTTATCAATACAATCAGTGTTTTTAGTAGATACTGATTCTAATATCTTGCTTTCAACATTTGAATTGTTTGATTGATTGAATGATGTATCGTACGTTAGCTGACGGTCGTCGTTACTCTGTTCGTTAACAATAAATTTGGAGTTCAAATTTACATCAGCTTTTTGAATTTCTTCTGATACAGAAATAATAGTTTGTGACGATTCCCATTTAGAAGTAGTAGAGCTTGACATTGACGTTTGTTTCATAGAATCATGTATATACTCTTCATTTGGTCTTATTCTAGAACTAATCAGTTCCATTTGAACTATTCCTTTATTGTCGACTGAATCGTCACTTTGCGATGAAACATAATAATTTTTATTGGTATTAGATTGTCGTTGATAATCTTCTGTTGGTGATTCGGAATCTCGTATCTCTTTAGTTTTCATGGTCATAAATCCTTGATCTGTAATAGATTCCGTGTGTGTTCGGGCTGATGAGCGCTTAGACGTAGTTTCTGTTTGAGCCGTTACACCTGACGTATTTGTGTACAAATCTTTTAATCGTTTTTCCCGAAGCTTATACATCCTCACGCGAATCTCTTTTTTCTTGCCAAAATCTTCAGTTTGTATCCACTACAAAAAAAAAAAAAAAAAAATTAAAAATTAAAAAAAATAAAAAACTATTAGTTTTAAACAAAGTTTAATTATATTTTGACTTGAAAATATACTACCATTCTGCGCAACACATCTTCATCTTGTATAAGTGCAATATCCGATCCTACTTCGGTCGCCATGATGTTCAATAGCGTTCAATAACCTGCTATTAAAAATACATAATTACTAAACATAGGTTTAAATATTTATTTTTTTGGTTTTACGAATCGTACACATAAAATATTTAACAATAAAACAAGAAGTGACAACGATTCTATTTATGGTTATAGTGGGTATGTACAATATTTCCCCTATAAACAAGTTTTCGTTGTAAATCATCATCAGCGCCATACTCCATAAACGGAAAAGTTGGTTAACATTTTAGACAGTAGTGGTAATAAGAATAAAATTAAGCATAATATGGCCTTGTATTCACATGGCTTAACTCCAAAAATAGACATAATAATATTGGTCATATTACTTTTAATTACAAACATGCATTTTATTTTACTTTTTATCGTCTTGTATGCAGTTCTTTGATAATTTATCATTTTTAAATAATAATAGAAAACCTATCGAATGTAGACTGCTATAAAGATTTCAAGAAATGTTCAACCTACACAGATATAACGAATAAATGTGGGAGAACAGTTATTTGCAAAAAGAGAAATTCAGGGCCGTAAACACTTTTTTTTTGACACTATAATATTGAGTAGGCAGTTTGGTATAAAAATAATAATTAAATTCAAGCACCACTTTCTATCAACTCTTCTTATAATAAATAATTTAATTATTGCTGTTCGTAGCTGTACGTCACACGTTATCTGAAGATTCGGCGATTGTCAACCTATGGTAGACAATCTAGGTCATTCCCATACGCTTTGGTAGTAGTAAACTGTCTGTCCTTGATAGCTTAAATAGTGTTGTAGTACGAAAAGACATTTAGCACCAAACAATATCGATATATGTTACGAGACCCCGAGGATTTCCTTACAAGGAAGTAGTTTTTAACCGAGAACATTGTAAGTACAACGGCCTAGACCTCAATTCGAATACATTCCGTTTAATATGCCAATGATTCCTAATATTTGCAAAGGGATAAAATATCCATATTTGTTATTCAGAAGTTATACAGTTTATTTATTATTGATAGTTTTGATTTTCATATAATGGTTATAAATGTGTATCTAATGTATCTAACTTGATGTCAAATTGACCAAACCCACGCATTTTTATGTTAAGTACCAATATGAATAATCCGCCCAGCACATGGCTGTTAGTTTTTTACTTAAATTAAATCAACGAAACCCACGATTTCTATGTTGCGGTGATTGAGGCATTATTTAGTATAATGGATAAAATAATTATCAAGAGTTTAGTTAAAAGACGGACATTTTAATACTTTATACTCGTATAGTTAACTTTAAATTATAATCTATAAAATTCAAATGCACTGAGAAAATATTTTTAAGTAACTCATATTTTGTTAATAAAAATTGTTTAAATTGTATTTTCAAAATAATACACCGTGTAAATGATATGCGGTCAAAAATTAATAAACATTTTATATTAATAAGTTATAATAAGTGTCTGAGTTACGTGTCTGAGTTGTGAAATTAAATATTAAGCTTAATTAAGTATTTATTTAACTAGGCTGAGCATTGTATAATAATAATATTTATAAGACAAGAATCATAGGATATAGATACATTTTTAACAAATTTCAGTACATGCAAATACAATCGCATGCCATTATGAGAAATGTGATGTTTTTATACTGCTACAGTACTTATTTTTTATGTTAACTATATACTATAATAACACAATACATATATTACAATAGTAGGTATATTATATTTTCTTGGCTTTACTTAACAAAATATTTTAACGTTCTTATAAATCTTATACAAATGCGTATAACGTTTTATAATTATTTAAATATATAACAGACAACACAAATGTTGTCAACCATAAAAAGATAAGTATGAACAGAATAATTATAAAGAGTTAATGTATAATATATTATCATTATTATAATAGCATAAAAATTATAAATGATTAATTATTGTCCATATGACTGGATGAAATGCGGGGGTAGAGTAGAAGGATCATAGTTAATGTGATCACTACATGTTTAGACTATGACCGATAATAGAATAATTATTTATGTGGAAATAGTTACAGTTATAGTTATAGTTCATTTTTATGGTTTTACATTTATATTTTACAACTTTTTAGAATAGTAATTTACACATTCTATGTAGATATGTTTGTGTATTGAAGCATATGTATAAACAATATAATAGATGTTATTAATTAATTGTTATTCAATTGAATTATGACGAATGATGTGTACGATTCCTATTTTAGAAAAATAAAATTATCTTCTCTTGTTTAACGTACAAAAATGATGAATCAAAAACTTTTTATTGCAATGAAAGTACTTATCGGACAACATACTTCCCAATAAACATATATATTATATACAATTTTAAAAAGCTTCGTGAGTCATTGTAAGTATAGAACATCAAATGTGCGACGTCGAATAGAATAAAAATAATAAAAATAAAGGAGAAGAAAAATAAAATTATAATAAAAAAAATCCACCTACGTGCGACCACTATATTAATGTGGACAGTTGTTGTGAGTGCCCGCGAAATCTATAATGTACGTTATATTGCATGTATATTATGTATGTAAATTATATTGAACGGTTTAGCAGAAATTAACAATTGTTTATTTTCGGTATGAGTAGATACCTACAGCAAATAATCGTTGGGATTGATGAATCGCATCTCTTGTACGCTACTATTGCATACTTAGTGCGTGCGTACGTATGTGTGTGTGTGTAAATAAATTTACACCAATTCAAAACAATGTCATAAGCAAGTTTATATTGGTACAACTACGAAGGAATTATGCACACATACGCTCCGATTATGGACCTGTAATGTACCTATTATTAACGTTATCGGCGACAGTGTGAGTCAGATCGCGTTGTGTTCGATAGAGGAATTCTTCCATAATAATACTCCTAAAGTACAGGTGTTTACAATATTATTAAACTATTAAAGTAATCACGTATACGAAACTGCGTTAACGAGTTAATTGCTTTTGTTATTAACATTAAACGCAATACACAATACTTTTGTTATTCTTACTTAAAAAAATAATTTCATTGTTAATACTATAAAAATGATGCAGATAAAATAATGTATAGGAGATTCTAACCATAACTATTGCCAAACATTTGAAGTTTCAATGTAATTGAAATAATCGTTATTGCACAAAACCTTCAAAGAATTAAACGAAAATACCGTCAACAATTAAATTTATTTAATTATGTATTTATTCGTTTTTATGATTTAAAAATATAGTGTTTACTTTACTCAAACCGTGAATGAATACATTATGTTAAAATCACATGTCACACGCTCCTTGTCACAGTTTTGTCATAATACTATGTAAAAAATTATATCTCCACAAAAAAAAAAGGCATAAAAAAAAATTGTATATTATAGAAAAAATAATTTTGTTATTATTACGCTATTTTTCATCGAGAAAAAATGTATTATTAGATCCATAAAAAAAGCTTATAAATACCGGTAAACTTACTATTCTTAAATTTTATTTCATTTTTAATTTCTAATTACATTTTTACCTTTATACGAAATATACTAAGTAATCGTAATATTTTACTTTAAATACATTCATTATAATTTATTAAATATATATTGAATATAATATAATGCAAATTATATTTTTTAACACTAAAACAAACAAATATTCACAATGTAAAATAATAGAGAAAATAACTAAATTGTTTAGAAATAATAACATTTTCTTTTTTAATATAATTATATTCTTATCAATGAAATATTATCATGGTTTAAAATGATAATTATTTGAATGTCAATGAAAAGTTAAAAACCAATGATTTAAATAATGTCGAATGAAAACGTAGCAAACACTAGTTCATAAATAACATGCATGAGTTGTCATTTGAAGAAAAATTTTAAGTTATTCAGCAATCAAAATTAATTGAATTGAAGTAAATTAAGTGGTTATGTATAGCTTGATAAAATTGAAAACAAGCCGTTTATGGGGATAAATATTTATTGCTACGCCAATTACCTAAAACGATGTAGTGTTGGAAAATATGAAAAAGGTTATGATACGTTTAA
This sequence comes from Sipha flava, assembly GCF_003268045.1. Taxonomy (NCBI): domain Eukaryota; kingdom Metazoa; phylum Arthropoda; class Insecta; order Hemiptera; family Aphididae; genus Sipha; species Sipha flava. Next base: position 1,745,803 of record NW_020271825.1, read on the forward strand.
ATAATATGTTGAAATTATTGAAAAATAAAAGAAAATTTAAAAAATATTAATGTAAGTACAAACATGTGTAGTCTCAATAAATTATACCATCTTATCAAATTATTATAAAATTATAAAATTATCATTGTTATAGACGTGAGGGTGGCGTATTGTTGTATCATTATAGTATCTATAATAAATATTAATATTGGACCAATAAAATTTAAAACTACCACAAGACTAGATTTTTGCGACTCTATAAACGGAACAATGTTAAAAACACAAATATTTAATCATATCTAGTACACATAATTTAGACTATTAATTTAAGTAAAAGATTTTTTCTTATATATTTAAAATTTTTTTTAAAAAATTGAACTTTTGTTATTTATGAAAAAATAAAACGTAAAATTATGTTAAAAATACACAAATTTACTAAAATTAAATGTTTTATGACGAAAGAATGTGATTGTAAAAAAGATTAAAATACATTTAATTCAATGTCCAACTAAAGAATTATAGACATTATAAACTGTTTATTTTTCTTTTTCGTTTCTCATATTATTTGATACAATTAATTTCAATTTTATTATTTCGATTGAGGATAAATTTATTTTAGTATATTTTAAGTACAATTTTTTTAGAGTCTAGGAGTATAGCACATCTTATAAGTATAGTAGCATAATAATAGAATTGTAACATACAATAGAATATATTGTCCGTTCATTAAGCATATAACGTAATGAATACTATTGATTTTTGTTTTAAACTAACCGGTCTTATTAAAAACTCACTAATCAGCACTAGAACATACAGAAATCTTACAATAGAAACAATTGTCCAAGTTTTCTTTAGAGTATTTTGTATATTTTAAATTCGATTACTATCAAGTTTTAGTACGAATAATTCACATTAAAATACAAATATTTAATAGCGTTCAATTTTTTACGTTCTTCACCAATAAGTGATACGTAAAAAGTAATCAGTAAATCTAATGCTGGGTACACAAATGTCAAAGAAACAAAACATAAACCCAAATAAACCAGCATAAGTTTCAAATTTTTTTTTTTAAACTCGTTAACAGATTTATTTTTTTCCAACACGAAATACATAAAAAAACAAATTATTATACTTGTACGATATTACGATTTATATACATCGATTTATCTTATCATCAATATGTTGAATATATTTCTCAACCGATAATCCTGAATAATTTTCTATAAATGTATTTCTCATAGAATAAATATTCTTTGTGTCATTCATTGATTACAATATAAGAGAGCAGGGAAAAATGTGTTTTGATTTTAAATGATTGAATAGATTTTTTTTTTTTATAACATATTAATAATAAACAATACACAATTGATTTACGATACCTATATTGGCAACAGTAATACACCATTAATTAATTATGATTATTATTAATACTTAAGGCTAAATGCCAGTGGCTGGTACTTAAGTAGTATCGGTTTCTATTACATTATTACCATTGATTAGTCCAGACTTATAGGGAAATTCATAACTAACAATTTTCTTTCTCTTTAAATGTAACGTCATGGTGTTCTATTGAATGAGCAAATAATATAGGTAATATACTTAAATTACATAATTTTAAAAATGAATTAACATTTCGGAAATTAAAATTGGTCGGGAACAGAATGTGGATATAAAAAGGCTAAGCAAGTAGTCTTATAGGCGTAATGCGTACACTATAGTTTAGTTATGTAACTATACCTATGTACAGTCAAACCAGACCGTATGGAAAAAATAATACCAAACTATACTTGTTTAGAATATGTATGTTGAAAGATCATACAAGACTGATTAAGGAAACCAATTTTTTTCGGTTTTTACTCATACCCTCTGTGATAACGTTTTCTGTAGTATTGAATTTTAAGTCAATAAATAAAATCAAAGAAAAAACTTTACTTAATGATTATTATAAGAATTCCCAACGATGTATTTTTGAAAGAAAAAAAAGGTTCAAAAATAAATAATTACTTGCTAAGATAATACAAAGAAAGAAATCATTAATTTATACTATGTGGTTGTAAGTAACTCTTCATTTAAATTTAAATATTAATAGAATAATATAATGATTAATTCATACCTTATATGTATTATTTATGTTATATAAAACACTTGTTTAAAAAAAAAAAACTATAAACCCCATCCTCCTACAAAAAATTTGAAAACACGCTACCCAGAATTCCTATATCAAAACTTGATCGTGTACAAATTTTCCAGAGAGTTTTTGTAAGGGTTGCTCTAAAAATAGTTTTTAACTTTTTAATACCTACCAAAAATATTTCTCACGAATAAGACAAATGAAAAAAATTACTTTTAATACGATTAAAATAAAATTGAAATAATTAATTAAAAACAACTGGATATCATTGTAATTATCGTATTATTTCACATGAACTAACAATAGTATTATAATTAAAAACAAAATGTATACAATTCAATTTGTAACTTCTTCGAATAATAAATAAGATACATGCACATATACATATACGTACATATTAAATATATGAGAAATCTCTGTAATATACATAATTCGTAGTTTTTGTCTTAGGGTCATTAAAAATGTATCTATTGCCTGGGAAATTTAAAAATTAAAAATCACCCTATACGAAATATTTTTTTATATTGATTGAATTTCATAATTTCATGAATTTTATTTATACAGATATATCATATCACGTATGTTAAGATATGTGTTAACAGTTTAACATAATAAGACTGGATATGGAGAGAAAGTGACTCTTGGGGCTAAAAATGTAGATCCACTTATGTGACTGTTTAAGACACATTTTAGCAATTTTTAACAATGTTTAGGTGATTTTTATTTCATATACTTTTATTAATTTTCAGTTTATTAGGGATATTTAAATACGTTAATTATGTGTCTAAAACTTGTAAATATAAATAAACTATTATTAGTACGTATTAAACGTGAGAAAATATATTTTAATTCAATAATACAAATGAATTCTAAATTAAAAACATAGTTTTAATAAAATCAACGTAATAATGTTACATTTTTTTTAATGTAATTACTTCGCAGTTAAAGATCACTATATATATATTTATGGATAATTCAAGTGTATTTTTTTTAAAGTTTGTATTGAAACTTATTTTTTTATACGTATAAAAATAATAGTAATTCAAAGTAACACTTACTTATAATAACCGCGTTAAAAATTGTCTGATTAGCAAATAATATTAGCTAATAATATTTTAAATGTTCACTAAGTTTTTATAGTTAATATATAATTAAAAATAAATATTTATACGTTATTTATTAATGTAGTTTGTTTATAACTATGTTAGCGTGTTTTTTGCCATAACATTATTTTAGATTTTCAAGGACTATTCAATAATAATATCAATGAACATGTATAATAATTTATAAGCTAAGCTTGTCATTTTGGATAGTCAAATAGTTTAGAAAGTAAGATAATTGAATACTGTTCATAAACGAATTGAAATTACAACTTTTTACAAATGTTGAAAATATATGACTAGTGAGTTTAATGTTTATGAAATCACGTAATGTAATGAACTCGAAAAATAAAACCCTGTATCATAAAAATATTTATTGACTGTTATAAATGTAATTATACAACACTTTTTTTCTAAAATACACGCACAAGATAATGTAATAGCATACATAATGTCAAAATGTGTGTAAATTATTGTTCACTTTAATAAACTAACATAACTTGATGAATAACACGTTCTCTTAAAAGTCACATACCGCGATAATAATGTTATAGAAACAAATTTACAAAAAGTTGTACCTCGTAATTTTTCAGTCAAACTATATTCAATGAAATCCAACGATTCGATTTAAAGTCGGATATATATAAAAAAAAAAAACTTCGTTTTATTACTTGAGTTAGTTAAATGTGAAATATCCAACGATTAAAAACTGAAATGAAAATAAAGATTACATTTTTGAATAAAGACGGGTAAATAAGACTGGTGTTTAGAGGTCCGTGTGTATAGTATACATTGTCCGCCGCCGATACGGCTTATTAGTAACTACCTATACGTATATAAAACGCGAAGAAGAATCTAAACTGGTTGCATTATTCACCCATTGCATTCCAAGAAACGATATCTCATTTTTATTCAAATTTATGGACACTGCCACCACGCTACATAAGACCCCATAATAAGTATATTGCATCATCATCGGTATATTATCATTAGTAAAATTCTTTACAAAGCGGTTTACTATACTGTAATCCGATCTATATGTCTCATGTGGAGATGAATGATGATACATTTAAACATAAATTAATTACTCAAATTTCCCAAAATAAAGAAAGAATATTTTGGATTTTTATTATTTAATTGCCATTGAAAACATGATTCTCCTGTTATTTTATTTAATAATAGTTCTAAATATAAATAGTAGATTACATTTGTAATTTATTGATCATCTTAAGTATATAATGCACTCATAAGTACTAATTGATTCTTTTAGATTTACAAATATTGAATGAAACCTTATCAACGAAAAGATTATAATATGTAATTTAATGAATAATTCAATAAGATAATAAATACTTTATTTATCTAGATTTTTTATTTTGAAAAATCTTTAAATAGGTATATAATATAAGGGACTTAGAACACCGAAGATAACCAAAGTGAAATGTATTGTATCGATACTAAAAGGACCTCATAGTATCATTCAATTCATGTTTGCTTGATAATAAATCATATGAATCCTCGGGAAAAAAAATCGGAAATACACAATATGACTATTAAACCTTCGCTAAAGAAACTGGTAACACAATCCTCCTGATTATGGACAATGGAATGACTCATCTGGTTATACGCGGTATTTTGCGACTAAGCATTACTTTTTCTTTCTACTACCTTTAACCTGTAAAAATTCTACTCTTGTGTGTTAGATTTAAATGGATTTTCACGAGTAGAATGACTATAAAAATTAAAAATAAATAAAATATAAAAAACAATTAACATTGCTTCGAGATCGTTATTTATCAAAAAAAAAAAAATGTTTAATTATTCTCATTTATAAATACGCACGTTCTGTTTATGTATACGTTTCGCTTCGACCCTAAATATTATAATAATTTTAATTTATTCTCCGCATTGGAATAAATAAATATGATACAAAAATATTCACACACTCGTACATTTTCGATAAATAAATAATAAATGTAATTATATCAGCGTTATTAACTTATAAATAATATGGTTTAGTACGACATTCATCCAAATAAGTAAGTTATAATAATATTTGTGTTTATTATATAAATATATAAGTACCTTTAATATTTATTCCGATGTTAATAGATATTATCTTAATTCGTATACGAAGAAGCACATTTGAAAATCCGTGTCGTTAATTATTAAAAAAAATTAAATCACAGTTAAATTATATGTTAACGTGTTAATATATGAAAAAAAAAAGTTAATCGACTAAGTTAAAGCTGGATAAAATAAAATATAAATATACAAATGTATAAATACGCTCTGCGTTTCTAACCTGTCTCGCAGGGATCGCAGATATTTTGTTGGTTTGTTCAGCGAAATAAATAAACGAATAAATAAATTACGAAACGAATATAATATTACAGATGTCGAAGCGTTTGGTAGCGATATGTATAACCGTCGCCCGATGAAGCGCTATGGATACTAACCGGTGTGTCTGTCTGGAAACGTTGGCGATTGCGTCGCGGGCCGTCCTTCGCCAACTCCTACGGGGCCCTACGTCAGGCCCGGAGGTTGTACGAGCCTATGCGACTTCTACAGAACGTACAACGTGTACGAAATACACTTCTCTTATCAGCGACGAATCCCACTGCATTCCTCGTGACTCGGATAGTCGCAGCTCTCACCCGCACGCGCGCGCGTACCACTCGTACGCACGCACATGTAATGTAAAGTCACCCTCTAGCCGGTGTGGTGTACACGACGAATATGATTTTTTTTTCTCGCAAGTCATACGAAAACCAATCTCCGTACACACGAGCGAAACGAACTCGGACGTATAAGTATGGATCGCGTAAGACGCAACAATAACAATATAAATTATTATGACTCGATTCCAGTTCTTCTGGAAAAAAAAAGGGGAAAAAATTGCCCCGAAACAACCGTATTATAATAATATCTATTTCGATTCATCCGCGTTATACCTAATAGTAATAATTATCATGTTTTTTTCTAGATCACCGCACGAATACGATCGTTTTACCATATCGTTTAACGTTCAACATTTTTACTATCAAAACGAGATACCTGTGCCTGCATTGCATGTATTTACTTATATAATATATAAGTGAAGTCGTAAATATAATTTTAAAAACATTCGTTAACATTTCGACTAGAAAATACCGATTCGTCTTTCTTTAAGTGTTAAGTGGTGTACAAAATGATATGGCAACATCCGTGCAATAACCGGTCAAGAAAAATGCTTTACAGTAAAGTTATGGTAACAACAGTTGACAAACTCATCTTTTACGGCCTATTAGAGAATAATTATAAACACGTATTTTCCTAATAATCTTATAAAATTTTTTCGTTTTTATCAAAAAAATCTGGTAGAATATTTTTAAAAACACTTTTGTGATAAGTTATTTAAAATCATTTTTTCTCGAGTCAAAAGACCACTTTACTCATAGTATATTTTTATTATTATTACATATTAACATGTTTATTTTTCCGTTACTACGTACTATATAAAATATTTAAATAATCATACCTTGACAAAAAAAAAAAAAATTGAACCATTTACGAATATAATACATAAAACATTTATTTTCTAATGGTTTACCAAAAATACAAAATTAGCCATGTATGTCCATAGAAGTTCTTTAATTACATTTAATATATTACTAATAATATATCTTTTAAGTATAATTATAATTACTAAGTAGGTATATTTTGCTAAATATTATAGAGAATATTAAATTAAATAAAATAACTAGTTTGGGAAACGCTGGACTAGACAATTATAAAATCACGATTTATTAATATGTACATATGTATGTAGACACGTGTAAAAAAAAGCCCCCCCCCCCCGTATCTGTGTTAAATAATTTCGCTCGTGGAACGCAGTTTTTAAATCGTTGGACTGAGCTCCTCTACTCAACTTTTTCCAATTCAAGCATTGCTAATTAATACAATCTCGATTTTAAACAAAATATTTTGAAATTTTCCATAAAATAAAATATTAGACAACGCAGTCATTCGTTATGTTAAAATATTATTTAGAATAATAATTGTATTATATGTTATTATAGAGCTTGAATAAATCACCCTCAATATATAAATATAAATGCGTACACTGTTAATTTAATAACTTTATATAAGAATTTCAATAATAAGTACCCGTTATACGTATTTTTTCATTTTTAATGATATGATATTAGGATTATGATAAAACTTCGTAACTTGACTTAAGAATTTTTTTTTTTTCAACTTCTAGTTATGAGGTTTTGATATTACGATTTAACCGTATAACAGTGTATTGTACACTACAATCGATTTTACAGTGTATACATTGTATACTGTACAACTTACTTACGTTATCAATGTTATTTTTAACATAAAGTAAAATTTACAAAATTGATTAAATTACGTAGTTTTGGTACGTAGCTGTCAAATCGTCCTTATAAATTATTGTTTAAATTAAGAACTATTTTCCTGGACTAAAAAAAACATGTTTCTATAAATGGGCACACCTCATTTTTTTGATAAATAGTAATACTATACTCATATGGTGTATTGTATAACTTTATAATAATTAATAATTATATATGTGTACCATGAAACAATTGTACGGTCTTCCCAGTTACATATTGTGTTTGAATGTAAAACCCAATGGAACGGAGTACACTAGTGAAGGGCGAATGCGACATTTATGGCTTGGCGTTTGTAGAAGAGACTTTTTCAGTTACAATTATTATTATATTATTCCAAGGAAATGACAATCGATGATGTCAAACAATTTTATTTTTGCATATTATCCGATTTCCCGAAATCGAAATATTAATCATTAAATTATTTATTTTAGCAATACTTTGTCTATTTATGAGCAAAAAAAGTGCATTTAAACACACAATTAAGGAAATGAATAATCGATGATGATAAAAAATAATGACTATCTTAGATATTTATACAACTACGTTGATTTTTGTTAAATTTTTTAAAATTATAAATTATCATCATATTTTACTTTTCAGGTATGTTAAATTATATGAATTTATTTATAATAAGTAATAGTACATTTAAAATACAAAATCACGTTCATTAACATATTATATAAAAATGTAATTTTCCTTTCTTTTTAGTAATAGAAAAAATTGTGCTTTCAAGTAATTTGGTAAGAATCATTAATTATATATAAGATAAAATGTATAAACAAATATTTTAATAATATATTTAAAGATCAAACCATGTTTTTTAATAAATATTTAACCGTTATTTGTAAAAATTAAAAATTTTATAATTTTATTTGAGAGATAAAATCACAAATTTATCTCTTGTTAATGACACACACACACACATATATATATATGTGTGTGTGTGTGTGTGTATGTGTCAATGTACATAATACGATTTTTGCCTAGGTATTATGCATAATGCCAATCGTGGAATAGGCAATATGCATAATGCCAATCGTGGAATAGGCAATATGAAGAAAAACAAAATTGGGCATCGCCTATTACCAACAACTTTACTTGTCGTTTATCATAAATGTGCGTTCACGATTTAACATAATAAAGATTAATATTCTTTTACTACTACAATAATAATTCTGGTATAATCTATTAAACGTACTAATAATATTATTACAATATCGTAATTTTTCTCGTCATTTTCGTGTCTTGTTTTGGTGTTGCAACTATGCATACAATTTATATGAAGTCAAATTTTTTTAAGAATTGGCCACTAATACTAGTTTTTTTATCTGATAATATAATAAGTTGATAAAATTAAATTTACAAGAATTGGCCAAGAATTTTTAAAATGTGTTTGTAAGTCCAAGTGTCAAAATAAAAAATTGTATTAGCCTTAAAAATAAAATTAAATGTCACTTTTCTACAACATATTATAATAAGTAAATAGTAGTTTAAGTAAAATATTTATATAATAGTAATAATATAATAATAGATAAAAATTAAATTTTGTCTGTAATATGAGTAATAATATAATAACTATAAGTATCATAATATAATATGACATATAATAAAATGTTTTATATTTTGCCTAAAAAAAAATTAGTATTTTGCATTATGCTTAGGTATTTTATAAAATACCTAGGCTATATGTAAAATAATATTGAAAATCATATGTTTTATTTACTTTTCCTAAATTGGATCGGTAATTTGCATAATGGCTAGACATTTTGCAAAATACCTGAATTATCCATATTGTCGGTAACATATATATGTATTTGAGAGCTATCAAAATTCCTACCAAACATATTGTATACAATCCAATATAAAAATTATCAATGAAATCAGGATTGTTTATTAGTATGCATGAGAGTAAATTGTAATAAGTGTATTTTATTTACTAATTTTGAATAATATCTATCACATACCTATAACTCTCGATCAAAATAATTATAATAATAAATAATACATTATATACTATTTTGATATCAATTATTAAAAGATATAAAAGAGAACGAATCTTTCAAAATTTTTTATATTAATATAAAATTGTAATAAAAGTAATAAGTAAAAATAATAAAGATATTATTATAACATAAAATTACTTAATCTAAATATGACTACTTATTTTTAATACTACTAATTTTTAAATTGTTTTTAAATAACTGAACCTGTTTTTTAATTTCAATAATATTATAATATACTTTTCCAAATATCCCGTTATATATAACTGAATATTGTATTATAATATAAACATTCAGGCTTATTTTTAGGAATATATTACACCTTTATTTTTTTAAAATTAGATTAAAAAATAAATTAAAAGAAATACTAACATAACAATTTAATAAAAGGAGCGGAAATGTAAGTCTAAAAATATGGAAAGTAAATACTTCACAATTTATTTATTTATTATTTTATATTAGAATTAAATTACGACTCAAATAAGTCGAAACTTAGTAGGTATCAAATATTTTGCAAAAATATAATAAAATTATTTTTAGTTTGACACTTTTTCCTGGTTAATTATATCAACAGTTATTTAGTTTGTTAATGTAATATTTAGTATTTCCACTAATTAATTTTATACTATTTATTCATATTCAAAACACCACATATAAATATTATAGTTTTCTTTAAACTCATGTAAAAGTTTAGCAAAAATATTAAAAAGCAATATATTCTATCGAGGACAATTGAGATTAATGTTTATTAGAATAATTCGAAGGCCAAGGACTCCTCTTCGATACTATTTTTCATTTCATTTAAGTATTGCCTGTTAAGGCTCTATCTATTTTCAATGACTCATATGCTAGTATACTACTTTACTTGTCTTTTAATTTCCAAATTATGCCAAACTGTATTGTAATATTTTTTTATTATTCATGAAGTACAACAAATCATAAATAATATAATTTGGTCACTTATTCGACATTTATACGGTATGAACGTGCAAGAAAAATTGGAATCTTATTAGAAACTATATTTCAGTTATTAATGTTTATAAAACTGAAAATTAAAATTTCGTTCAATCTCGAAATTAGTTGATGGGCATGTCTAATAATAAAATATAACAAAAATGTTGATTAAAATATGCCTATCAATTAAACGTATCCAAACCATATTTATATGATTTAAAAATCTTTAAAATTCTAAAATAAAATTACATTTTACAGTATTGTTCAACTTAAATTTCAACCATGTTTTTAAATAACTTAAAAAGTTGATTTTTATTTTATATTATATATTTTAGACTCTAACTATAGTATCGATTTTAATCAACAGTTGGGGACACTAAAAAAAGAAAAATTATAAAATCTTTATTCATAATTGAAAAAATATTTATGATGTCAATTTTACCTTTTATGATTGCCCAACATTTCGTAAATAATCTTCGTTTGAGTCTCATAGTCTCTTAGTAATTTCTACGGCTGCTAATCTTGTTGGAAGGTCATAAATATTTTTTGCGTGGGATACTCTACCACATGAAAAATAAAAACAATAGTCTCTTAATCTTAACCATTTATCTGAAAATTAAAACAAAAAAAAATAGATTAATTTATGCAAAACTAGCTTAATTATTCGGCTTTTCATAGAACATTATTGGTCGGCACATATTTTTTAATTGATTACTACACTATTTAAAGCCTAGTTTGGTGTAACTGTTGCTTATATAACAAATAAAACGACATTTTAAATGAATGGATGAAGTAGTTTTGGTTGTACGCTGAATTACCCAAATTTCCATCATGGAAACGTCTTTGGCGGTGCCAATATTTTTTAAAATCCCTTCTTATTGCACGTCTAAAGTAATGGAGGGATCACTATGTCAAATTTCAAGTTCATGCATTTCGTCCTCTTTTAGATAGAGTAATGATTAATAAGTGAGTAGTACTAACTTTTTTTTTTAGATAGATTTTTATTTATTTATAGTTGAATTATTCAACATTATCCGATAAGAAAATTGTGTGTTCAAATCCTTTTAGGTATTATTCGCAATATATGTTAAGCACTTTTAAGTGTAAATTATCCAAAATAACGGTTTAAATAATAATTTTTAATACCTTGTAATAGTTAAATATTTGATATAGCTACACAATCAAAAAAGAAACGATGAAATATTGTTTTGAGAGAAGAATATAATAGCTTTTGGAAATTATTTTCAATTTAATATTTACATTCAACATTTTCTAAGTGCACACTGAGGCGTGTGACAGGAGATTCCTTTCTGTTTACCAATTGTTGTAGCAACAACAAAACAGCTTAGACTTATAGATATAGATAAATTATAGCAGAAATATTTTACAATGATAATTGTAATTTGATGATTTTGTTATATATTATCTATATTATATATTACAATTCTACTGTACTAAATTATTGCAGTAGTTAACAATATGAAAGTTTAATGATTTCCAATATTTTGTTTTTACAATTTCAATACAAATATAATATTATAATTTATTATTATGACTTTTTTATAAATTATATGAAATATTTTTTTATTAGTAATTATTTTTTTGATTGTAGGTATCTTGAAAAATATTTTCTTTTCTACTATTTCGTCTTATTATTGTTCAAGCCTTACGTATTATTATAATATGCAAACGTTCTGAGTAAATAAAAAATGTAAAAACTTTCATGATAAGTTAATATAACTTTATATATTAAAATATAAATATATAGACATATGATAACTTAATAAACATTTGGAAAAAACGTAAAAAATTTTTATAATGTATAATTATGTATTCACTTAGTATCATAAATATCACGATCGTTGACTATTTTATTATTAATTATATAATTTTACTCTAAGCATTTATACTGAATTGTTTTAATTTTTTAAACCGTATTAAAATATACTAATGCAAATAAAATTTTCTTTTTGGGATAAGAATATTATATTAATCCAATAAGACTTTAACATATTTATATTTTATATTATCCATATAATATATAATATGAAAAGAGTGTTTATTTTTGCTTTGTTGATTTTTTTTTTTTTTTTGATAGTGACTCAATCACTTTACTAAGAAGACACGTAAGTTGACGTGTTTTAAAAACCGACGTGGAAGAAAACAAAACAATATTATTAGGGCCATGTAGTTTCTTAAGCATTTCAAATGTATGTTATATTTCTTAACTAAAAAAACTCATAATACAATAGTAGGGAAATTATTTTTGTAAATTATTATATTTTTATAAAAGTAATAAATATTATATAAAAACTTTTGTGTATTAAATATGTATTCAAACTATGTAGTTTATTAAAATATATTACCTTGCAATGAATCGAAATTAAATTTTATAAATCATCATATTTTAAAGTAGATTTTTAAATCATATTAACGTATATTTTGAAAAAAATTATATTCTTCAATTTGAATCGTACATTTTTAATGGTTTTACATGTAGTTTACAATATTTAAAACACAGCGTGATATATTTATTAAATATTTAACCTTTATATTTTTAATAACATTTAGTATTAAAAATAAACATTAATAATTTTACATGTACACGTATAATACTTGTACTAGAAATAATCAACTAATATATTCCAAATTATTTTATAACTCATGCTAATAAACTTAATGATACTTTGCATGTATTTATGCTACAAGTTGAAATAAATAAAATAATTATTGCTACTTATCATTTTCAAGTTTGGGCTCATAAAAAAACCTACTGAAAAAAACAATTTCGCAGTAAATGTTTATATTTCCTCATTATGCATCATATAATGATATTAGTAAAGTCGAAATAATATATAAAATAAAGTACCATACATGCAGCTGCACAACTATAAGATGTATAAAAGTTGATTATTCTCTCATTTTAAATAAGCAATATTTATATAGTATATTTACTAAACACAGATTATAGGAAATAGAAAGTAAAAATATCATAACATTTTGGTCCTTAATTGTGGTCATTAAACAGTGCCGTGAAGCTCTAAAGGATTAGTTAATATAGTCTAGCCAAAATCTTAATGTTTAGAAAATGGTAGAAAAAAGTAAAAATATTTTATATAAAAGGATTTAATCAAAATTTGTTTTAATAACTCCAAAACGTTTTTGTTCTAATTTTATAAAGGTGTAATATACGGTTAATTATATGATATGGTAAATCTGATGTTCTTAAACAAATTATGAAAAACTACTACTAAGGAAATTAAATTTTATATTAAAACTAATAACTATGATATTCTTTATAATCATATATATATACCTCATCTAATATTTATTTTTATTTTTACTTGTTATATATGATGCACTTTGAATTTAATATAAATATAAATATAATATTCATAAAAAAATAAAAACACTAGCACTTACAAATTACAAAATAATTATTTAAACTTTAAAATTTTATTCAGTTCTATTCATATAACATCTTTCTCACCAAGAATTTTAAATTTATCTATATTTTTGAAGTAGACAAATTGTAATAGTTGTATTTTCTATCAAATTTATTGATTTATGTTTTGTCATTATGAATATAGATATACAAAAATATAATTTTATTAAAATAAAGAAAATGATACGGTAGTATATATGATTTTTTATATATATTTTGAATTGTTTGTAGACATTACAGCATCACAGAAAGTACTATGAAAAATTTAATATATAAATTATTTTTACGAAAAAATTTAATAAAAAAATTACTGTATTTACTTTTTTTTATGTTTTAATTAAAGGATAAATTGTATGGCTACACTCTATCTATCGATACACAGCAATATATGGTAACATTATTAATGAATCAATATAGATAAATTTAAAAAGATTTTATTATATTTTAGTAAAAATATTTTTATTATTATGTATCGACTAGGAAATTATTGAATTAAAATTATATAAAATATCGTACCTTCATAGTACATATACAGGCTCATATTTAAGGGTTGGTTTGGGGAGAAAATAGCCCTCCCTGAAAAATTTAAAAAGATGGACAATTTTTTTTAAATTATAAATAAATAAAGCTATAGGTATGAAAAATAAATGTAATATTGTAAAATTATTTAAACATTTTAGTACTTATGAAGTAGGACATTCAGACCGAAGGGTACCACCAATCAGTTTTATAAAAGACAATTTCTGTAACTTTATTTAAATAATTAAAATACAGTTTTTATTTTGAATTTTATAATAAATAATTAAAAATATTATATAATAGTGTAATGAAATAGAGAAAATTAATTTTGAGCGTAGCAAACGGCTTTTTATTGAATATTTGAAAACACTTATTTTCAGTTCTGCACTTTAGGGAAGAGAGGTGGCAAAATGTTGTTGCCCTTGGGTGGCAAATTCTTAAATACAGCCCTGTATATATATATATATATATATATATATATATCATGGTGTAATAAGATGCATTATTATTACGACAAATCAATGTACTATAAAATTATCAGAATATTCATTTTTATAAAACATTATTATTGCATTGAATAGAAATGTGTACATTACGCAACGTGGGTCATTCATATAATAGTAATATAACATGGCCACAAACGACGTACATGTATACGGAGTTTTTAAAACTTCACGTGAAGTTAGAAATAACTCTTATGTACAAATTTATAAATAACTGAGACTTAATACAGCTAAATAAAGACTATGTACAGTGTTTACATTAATTACATATAACAATTGAATGACCCTGTATACTATTACAATTATAAATACACTCGATACACCTATACACATATCTGTATGTACATAAAACCTACCACGTCGTCACAATGTATAAATCTGAATTTATTGGCCATTTATTTAAATTTATTTATTTACACGACTTCGCAATACGCTAGCTAATGCGTAGTCACCAGATTAACTATGAAAATCTCAGAATAATAAACTTAACCGTTTTTGCGATTCATGCAATGATTCGATATGGATAAATTTGGTGGCACAACTATGGAGATTCAAGGTGACATTATCTGTATTATTTGTACACACATAAACTTATATTTTTAAATTTACAAAAGAAAAACGTACACTGGCAAATATTTGATTTCGAGTATGTGCACACGAATCATTGACTCTGTTTCTAAATCTATTTGACGGGATTAAGTTGGGAATAGAGTCCACAATAAATATGCATAAATGACGGGACTCCATGCATATTTGTGCATAAACGATGCACAAACGATGCATAAACAATTTATGCATCCAAAATACAAAAATTCAAATTTGCAGAATTTTCCATTTATAGGGTCCGCCATTTTCCAATAAGATTTAGGGATAAAACACTCAGTTCATGTGCACGAACGATCCACAAATGATCGATATGACGAGAATATCAAAATATTGAGTTTGACGGGTCATGAAAGTGAATCTACATGTGGCTATATAAACCACATAATATTTGATTATCTTTTTCCGTACATAAAGCTCCGCGTTTGCATCCCAATCCGACGATGGCTGTGTTTACGATTATCATTAATAAAAAACCAACTTCATATATATTCCTTGTTTTACGGAATAACAAGTGTTCGTTCAATATTATACCAATGTGTTAATACTTATATTACGACCGTTAGCAGAAGCCCAAACCTCAGACGATTATTACATCGATCCCACTATTTTAGATCTTGTAACCCTTTGTTGTTGAAATCGCCTCGTGCCGCTCTTTTTTAAGTGCGACAACCTAAAGAAAATATCCAACGAGAATGATCGAAGAAACAATCGACCACGGTCACCACGATGACGCGATGTCTCGTCCAGAATTATGTTTGTAAGGCACGCGATGGCTATAATAATAATAATAATAATAATAATAATATTAATAATGATAATAATAATGTTAACAAAATAAATACAGACGGTTCGGATGGTTCGTAGATGGTTGTGGCCTAATCAAAATTTTTAACACTTTTAAAAAGACTTTTTAAAAACACTAAACACTTTTTTGAGCAGATTGGGTAAGAGAGAATTTAAGAGTTCACTCTTCACCCCTCCACATCAATCAAGTACATAAATTCATTTCCATCATTTTAGAATAGTTTTAACAATATTTATTAAAATATAATTGATAATATTATAATAATAAATTAATGGTGGTCAGCTGCGGTAATATCGTCGCGACGTAACATGATATAGAAACTATAATGATAATACAATTATAGATTTAAATAAGAGTCGCCACAACATTCTTTATAAAAACCACCATGAAGATAGTAATCACGGTAGATCAGGGGTCGGCAAGTAATTTACATTGGAGTCCTAAAGTTTAAAATAATAAATCAATGAGGTCCAGTGAAAAAAAAAATTTTCAAATCTTTATATTTTAAAAATATTAGTATAAAAATAAAAATAATTATTTGGTTATTACAATTAATTTATATTAAAAATTACAATATTAGAAGTATGAAAATAAAAATTGACAGGGTCCAGAGTATTGCCTTCCGCCAGTTGCCGAACTCTGCAGTAGATGTATATACGCTTATGTACCAACAAACAAACACCCGATATTCGTCAAAATTTAATTAATACTTCAGTTTTAAAATACTTAACCCTTTGCCGACCAACGGGACTTTTGAGTCCGCTGTGTATTTTATCCATTTAAACATAGGTAAAATAAATTAAGTACTATCTGACCATAGTGACTTATAAGTCACTCCATTTTTAATCAATAATGTTCCCGAAAATTTTCTGTGAAATCAATAGATGGCGTAAAATACATCACATAATAAAATAAATATAGTTTAGCCCATAAAATAAATATCGATATTTATATAAATAGCCACAGCGCGAACCAGTATAGATAAGCAATGGGTTTTATTATTATTCTTTTCGTTATAATCCCGAGAAACAGAACGTACCATTGAATATCATTATTATTGTGTATAAATATGTGTTTATTGACAATAATCACAACGGACTTTGAAGTCCCTATGGTCTATTGCGACATTTTTATAGTTTTGACGAATATTCTCAGTCAAGCACTCGCGCGCCAAGTATATTGTTTATACGCATGCTATTTTTTTCGCTCTTGAGTGTTGTTTGTTCATTTATTAATTATTATTTACTCGTTAATTTTTTTAATTTATTTAATTGGTGAAATGAATAAATTTACAAAATTAAACGATCGTGAGATCGAAGATATAAATCAAAAAAATGGTGGCATAGATTGTTTTGGGGTGTTATTGATATTATATTTGTTAATTCATTTGTTATTAATAACAAGCTTAGTGAATCAAAATTAACTGTTCTTCAGTTTCGAAGAGCAGTTGCCCAAGGACTAATAACACAAGGTAAATGTGGCCTAAAAAGAACAACGGATATATCTCCAGGGACTTCAATAGGTAGACCATGTCTACAACCAAGAAGGGGCAAACAGTTGTTTTCAACAACTTCAGATGTGAGGTTATGGAACTTAGGGGCCCACTGGTTACAATTTAGTAAAACGAGAGGTAGATGTGAAGTGTGCAGCAAAAATAATATAGAATCTAAACCATATACTAAATATTCTACTTGTAATATTTTTTTATGTTTAAATGAAAAGAAACCATGTTTTAATGAATATCATTCAAAATAATGTGTTCATTTTTAATATTATAATTATTATTTTTTTTTTTTTGTACATTACTATTATGTTTATATATTTTTAATAAAAGTTTTATTATATGATAAATTATGAATTTAACATTTATAATATTAAACATAGTAACCACTCAATGTTCTTAATATTAGTCTGCTATATAAAAAAATTGACCATTTAGTTTTTGATACTATAACTATTTTCTTTAAGTTTATATTGTTGTTAATTTGAAACATGAATTATATACATATTTAAATGGTCATTATATTTTTAATTAATTATTTAATTAAATTTTAACTAATTATTACTTATTTATCATAGGGAATAAGAAAATAGTAGTGTCGTAACGGACCATAGGGACTTTTAAGTATAGTCCTTAAATGACCAATGGGACTTATTTGTCCCACTCCTTAAAAAAATATTAAAAAACCTCCAATTTCAAATTTCTTAATTTCTAAATTCATCAAAAAAATAATAATTTATAAAGGTGCAAAAAAAAAATCAAATTTCTATCACCATTTCATTTTGGTCTACAAAGGGTTAAATACCAAACAGTAGTGAACTAATATAGTACGTACACATTAACATGATCCATAGAAGGGGGGATTATAGCCAGTGGCGTGTGCAGAAATTTAGTATGGGGAGGGATGTCATATATAAAAATGTATTATTTTTAATTTTTATTTTTTATTATTATACAAAAAAAAAATTCAATCAAGGCGGAAATTCATCCTTCTGGTTTTTACACTAAATTTAACAATTATTTCTTCTGTGGATAATGGAATGTCTCATGTATGTTCATTAAAGCAATCCGTAAATTGTATTTAAATTGTATTTCTTAAATACGTTTTTAAACGTTTAAGACTAAAAAAAAAAAAAAAGCCCATGGGGGATATATCCCCCTCATTCTCCCTGCGCACGCCACTGATTATAACCTTCTTAGCTACGACTTTACGGTAATACGATTAGCTGTGCGTTAGTTGTACTGTGTGGCGCGTAGGTTCTGTGATGTTTTGTCCAACGTGGATCTATTTCCTATTGTCTCTTTATTTTCCTGCACACGTACTCGTATAACGAATTAGTGGCTCGGTGCACACGCATTAAACATGTTGTAAATATTATGAACTATCGAGAAACGACAAGTAAATTGTTAGTCTTCTCAGAACTTCATACTTCTTTGAATATTTATATTTTATTTGTTGAAACCGCGCCTATCTGAACTTTTTTACGTATTGACGATGTTTACTATCAGAACGAACGCAACACAAAAAAAATAATGACCTCAGACGAACGATAATGTGTTTTTGATGTACACAATATTTCGGAGCTCATCGATAATATTCAGAGTTTACTGATCTCTTCGATTGATCGTCGAGTACATACTCGTATTATTTGTCTATACTGTACGCACGTGGACCGACAAAATATTTATAATAGTTAACAGTGTACCAGTATATGATTAATATTGTAGAGCTATTTTAGCCCACTTAAACACAAATCCGAACAGATATGTTGTTGTCCGCTTTTTATTTTGTTTTCAATTAATCGTAATAACGTTGATTTATCACGTACAATGGAACATATTTTTTCGAAAATATCCTAATAATGAAGCATATATTCATGTATAGAATGTGAAAAGATAAATTTTTTTATATCGAAAACATATATTGTAGCTAGTATACTAAATATACGTAATTTCTCCTCCTGCCCCCAACCGATAGAGAAAAAATTGAATGACGGCCAGGACATAAGCCGTACATTAAGCCAATGTATTAAAATAACGAATGACTGTGTGATGAGTTATCATCACAACCGTGGACAAGTAAAGAACAAATAATTTTTCTTTTGGTAGGCGACAATAATGTAATATATGGCATAAATAAGACCTGATTTATTCATGTATAACTGAAACCAAAAAAAAAATTAGTAATTTAAGTGCAAAATCATTTAAATTTATGCTGCTAAATTAAGTGCATTTTTGGTTATAGATTATGATCTTGACGAGTTATGATTTTATTAATCATAAAAAGTCACTTTTTTAATTTAAATTTAAAAGGTTCTAAACGGTTAAACATAAAATAATTGTTTGTAAATGCTTTGTTTATTACATAAATTATGCTTGGTTTATTGAATAAAAATAACTCCTATAAAAAATAACATAAAGCAGTTAAATGAGATGGAGAAAAACCATAAAATTGTAACGGTAATTTTTAAGTAAGATACTCTTTTCAATTGGTAACTAGTGTCTCGACTAAGTAGAACAAAAAGTTGAGGCCAAACGAATGTGTGGTTAGTGACATTGCCACTGGCTAATTATAAATTGGTTTTTGTGGGTAACGTTTGCACACCAATAATAGCGCGTGAATTCGAAATTGTAAATTCGAACACAACGAGTCATTCTTTCGTATGTTCACATGTAATTCTTCGTACTGTCCGGGTTCCTTGCTTACAATAACAGCGTACGTTACCCGGCAACAGCTTTTGCTCTGCCGCGTGCGGTATATCACCTCGCATTGGGCGTAATCGCCGACCGCAGTCACGTTCGTTTGGCCACGATACTATTTATTTTACACGGCAACTCGTAAACTATGAAAGCGGCCAAAGCAAATGCTAGTAAAACTTGCGAGTGACGATAATGCCACTTAAATCGAGTGACTAATGCATACCGGTACGCATACAAACCATTCCAAGGGAAAGGGTTCACAAAGGTCATTTAGAGGGAAGGGGCAACGGGACCATTTTACCCTAGGTCCTATTGTTGGAATATTCTTTTGGGGGCCACCATAGTCTTGATATATAATAATTAACAATAAAGCCTCGATTACACTAAGCAATCTTACACGTTGCTCGTTGGCGATTAATGTCGCGTGCGTGTGAGCGTGTAGCCATTTGTCCGATTACATTGAATGATTTAAATATAAATAATATGAATAATATTCATTTCTATTATGTAAGTATGTAATACAGTACATGAATTTAAATGAGCTTGATTGGTTAAAGTTTGGAAAAATACGTTTGCAAGAATTTTTTTTTTCATATCTTATTATTATGATCGAAGGGCTCCCAAATCAATTTACCCTTGGCCCCGAAAAACCTTGAGACGACCCTGGGGTTCACCAAAAATACGCGAAAACAACCATTGGTAATTGCACGATGCCGAAGAATAAAAATAAATGTAAAATTTTTTTTCTTTTTAAAATAATTCTGCGGGTTCAGAACTCTTCCCCCGTTTTGAATTGATTACTAGACGTTTGTAGCACAATGCCGTGTGCCCCGGCGTCCGATGGAAAGTCGGAAGACGACGTTTTGTCTGCGCGTAAACGATAACTGGTCTGTTCCTCGTGATGGACGCGGCGCCGCTGCTTGACTGCCTTGACTGCTTGACAGCCCAGCGAACAATCCGAGACCGCGTTTCGTTTGAATACCTACGCCGAAGTGAAATCGCTTGCCGACGGCACAGCGACGATTGTCAATCATATAATCGTATAATATATTGCCGCGGAAATACAGGCAAATCGTGTTGATGCTGATAAAAATGCTTCTTGTTCTTCTTGTTCTTCTTCTTCTTCTTAGGGTGTATTGAGCCTTTAAGACCATCCCGTCTCACAACTAAGCTTCCATCCTTCTCTATCCAGTGCTGGAGTTCTCCAATTGAAGTAACCTCTTATCCGTTCAACATCATTTTTCATAACATCTTCCACATTTTCAAATGCTTACCATTTTTCGTATTGGTATCGAACAACGATTTAAGCTTTTATTTTCTTATAGTCATTTGCTGTTTTTTTTATCTGCAATAAATTCGTGCCACAAAATGATCATATTATTTATCGTTTGTAAATTACGTTCGACTATGTAATAAGAAAATTGAAAAAAGTCATTTTTAAATCAGGGGCGTCATTTAGGGGGGGGGCAGACTATAGCAAAAGCTCCACTCCAAGAAATTTTAAAAAGTCGGCAATTCTTTGTCCGATGATCAAATGCTAAAATTAGTATAATAGTAAATTTTTATTTACTATTATATACTCAGAAATCAGATAATATTCTCTTTTAAATACACGTTCACGGTTTATTAAAAGTTGGGAAACATTGGCTCCTGCCGGGTTTATGATAATCTTTATTACGCAAACTTTATAAACTTTATATTTAGTATATTATATATTTCTATATATGTGATCTTTATATAACAGTTTTCGTGATATCGATACCATAAAAATTGAGCTCATAATCTATAAAAAAAACCATTAAAATCGTTCCTATTCACCCTAAATTACGGTACATTATATTTGAGATACAATTTTATATTTTTATAAATAAGTTCTGTAAAGTATTAAATATACAAATATAAAATTATAAGTATTTATTTAATTAGATTTATATTAATATTTCATTAAATCTATTGATAGGTAACATACCTTATAGGATATGTAAATAAATTAATATTTTACTATCTATGCTATTAATTAATTAGGTAAATTGAAACGTTTCATGTTATTTGTTTATTATCATGATATCATTATTCATTACTAATCTTTATATTTTTACTGTTCCGAAAAAATATTTTATTGATTGTCTATCACATGGGCGTATTTTAGGGAGGGAGAAGGGGCGACCGCCCCCCCCCTTGAATCTGTATTTAAGGAATTGATTATATGTGAGATACACAATTCAAATTTTTTTTAATGTGGATCATTTTATAACGAAATCAAATTACGCGTGACTGTGAATACTGAATTAGGCTTTTTGTCGGGTTTTAGTGAAAAATCAAATAAAATACAAGCGCATCTTCAAAACACAGACAGGTGTTAAAAAACAACTACACAAAAGTCGATTCTAAGTGGATCCGTCATTAGATTAAAAAAAAAAAACCACAAATATTTAGAATTCACCTGATTTAAATATTACCAAAAATTTTACTTGTAAATTTTGAGCCTCAATTAAAGAAAAATATCAGTCCCCCCCCTAGAAGTAAGTTTAAATACGACCCTGGTCTATCGTCCATAAAAATGAAATATTTAAATATATAGGTAACCATAATTGTTTAAATATTATGAATGTTATGAAGTCAGCAAATTTAATCAGTTGCCCCACCCTTTCAAAAGTTAAAATGATGCCCCTGTTTTAAATAACATCTAATACTTATTCAGAACATTTAACAATTTTTGAATATAGTTTAAAAGTTTTCTGTGACATATTACCCAAATAAGTCCAAACTATACTAGCCTTGTGCAGTAATAGTATAGTACGTACATTATTACCTAAGATAGTGAATTCCACTTATGTGATCACTTTGGTGTGCCATATGTCATTTTGATTCTATATTCATCCGTTGATTCCATAAAAATGGTTATGTATTTTGTTAGGTTTTGTTAGTCAAGATAATGTAGTAATCTGTTTTGGCATATATCCATTACACACTATCATTATTTATCGTTTGGGACTTTATTAGTCGATGAATAAATTTTGGACAAAAAATTAATAGTTTTTTTCTCGGCAAATGTTCTCAACAAAAATAATATGGTCATTATAAACTTAACAAATGTAGGAGCTCGAATATAAAATCATTGAAAACATATGAAAATTTAAAATTTAAATTTAGTATTATCGTGAAAAATTTTCTTCAGAGCTCGTAAATATTGAATGCAAAAAAATCTTTTTTTTTTCATTAACTATTACACTATCGATTTTAAAAATGTATACAATTATTCTGCTCGTACCTATAAATATAAATATATATATATATATATATAAATTCACAAAACAATTTTATTGTTATTGTCAAATGAAATTCAAGTAGTGAACTGTTGACGATTATTTATTACCTTAAGCATTGTTTTTTTTTTGTTTTTTTTTTACTTTGAAACAAGATCCTATTTAATTCGATAATGTATAATTCGGAAACAGAATTGCGTGGACGGAGAAATATACTGCTATACACGTTTTGTAATCAGAACGCTTTCGCACTACTCGACTTTTGGACAATGTTGATTATCCACGAAAATTATACCATTTCCTTTTTAAGAAGGGCATAATTATTGACAACACGTGCACCAGTATATTAACTTACATTCTGCTGTTGCTGTATTGTGACGTGCAAGTGGGCGACACCCGTTATATCTGATCCACACATGCATTATTTAAAGCGAACCAAATGACACAAGGTTTTTCATTTCGATACGTTAAACTTCAATTCGATAATATTTACCGGATGTGTATAACTATTTTTCACATTTCTATACTCAAAACAACAAACTATTCGGTTACACTTTGTAATAAAAAAATATTAAACGTTTTCGTTATGTAGGTTTTTCTTAAGTCATTGATACGATATGGAAAATCAAAATGTTTCGTGACGTCATAATATATTTTGATATAAAAATAAATATTTTATTTGCCTACGAGAAAGAAATTTGGATAGTCATGATTATTATGCATAAATGCAAATATGAATGCGCTCAAATCTTGTATATTATCTTTACCACACATCACCGTCTCATATTGCCATGGTGGGAGTATTATTTTAATGAACGAAAAATCAATTCATCTCGTCAAAGTCTAGTATCGGGATCACACTGATAGTGAATTTTTAATCTCTGACTTAATCCGAGAACAATTTTTTGTTTCAGTCGTTTTTTCACGGTGCATAAACTTGAGCAATGCATAATAATTATTATTATATATATTATATATATATATATATATATATATATATATATATATATATATATATATATATAATACTCACCGTGAGAACTATACGTCGTAACGTTAGCATTAATTACTAAAAACAATGCATTTCCTTTATTATCAAAACGATCAAATGGCGTTTTTGCTATTTCAAACTTTTTATCGTTAATTATTGGCTATATGTATGTGTAGTAATATAATGTGTTTCAACCCGAAGCACTTGATATGTGTTAAAACAATAATAACAGGTAATATAGTCTACAATGCTGAGAGCTACACAACATATAAATGTAATTAATGATTTTACAATAATTGTGATCATCTAGTAATTTAGCAGGTTTAATTGATTATATACGTAACGTAAAAGTTGTAATAAGCCCGTCGAATAGGCTAACTAAATTAATTTAATTAAATAATATAACGACGAATTAAATTACTATATAATACTTTAATAATTTTTACACAAGAAAAGTTTAGACTGCAGTTCTCCACTTACGGATTACTTTAGTCTTTACAAAATACAAGTGAGAAGTGGGGTCCTGAGTAACATATCGGTTCCCTTTATACACTAATGTTTTATTAACTAGATCAGCACAATTCGTATCCTTAGATTAATTGCGAAATGCGATTAATCGATGACAAGGTTTTTTTTATAACTATTATATAATCTACGTAAAATATTCTTAACTAACACAATAATGAAAAATACATACACCACGTAATATTACAAAGTACATAATCTGTTTTTTTTATTTTTATTTATGATTTTTAGACCTACAGTTCCATTATTTAACTTGAAAATATTGTGTAAAATAATATTATTTTATTTTAAAAACCAAATGTCACTTATTTAAAAAAACAAATATATATTTGAGTATTATATCTATAGGTAACATGATGTTCATAATAATTTTATGGGATTTTTCCTAAACACATTTCCTACATATACTTGAGTGGGAACAGTAGCTAAGTCATTTAAATTCATGGCTACGCGCGACGAATCTACTAGTAATGGTCTGAGTGGGTCATGATGTCATCTCTAGTCGATTAACTTTGACAAATTTTACAAATCGCTTCATTTGAAGAGTTACCCGTCAGTATTTTGTGAGGTATGGTAATGATTGATCTTAAAAATGTCAGCGTAATAGGAAATCTAACCAACTTCTCGAACACGTATTAATTTGTACACACATAAAATAAAGTGAAAATATAAAAAAATGACAACTATAACAAGTTACGTAAACAAGATCAGAGTTGGTTTAAGTAAACGATTATAACGATAGTGTTGGTATTCAGTTACATTATCGACAATACATTTAAATAAACTTAAACGAATCATGACGTTTAAAGATGAAATGTAAATCTATTTAGTAATTTTAGAAGTAAATATTTGTATAATATTAGTATTTCAATAAAAGCATTACAAGAAATAGCTGAGCGCTCTTACGAAGTTCATGAATCCAATGCAGTCTAATACATGGAACTGCATATTACACGTTGTGCGTTTCGCCCTGGATTATATTACAGTTCATAAAATAACCATTAATGACTAATTCTTATTATTCGACACCACGTTATCTTGTATTTTAACTTGTTAAACCTTCATATATACTTGTAGGTTTTTTAATTTCATAATATTATATAAGGTATTTCCGTTAGCCAATAATATTCTACGAACACAATACTCTTTTAATTCTATACTCGGCAACGATAAGTACAATAATAATAATAATGGTTGGTACATGATACAGTTTATCGTAAACAGAAATCTTGATTAGTCATGACATAATGCATTGTCAGCGATAAATACCTAAAACCAAGCTAACGCACATCAAAATACAAGAATTATAATTGAATTAAATATTTGTTGTATCCATACTTGAAAAATGTACGTCAATTTGATATTTTGCCCAGTTTTCACATTCGTAACAATACATTTTTGGATTGATTAAGATAGAATATATGATAAAATAATTCAAATCAATCATGGGTGCCTGTGGGTAGGATGCTTAGCGGTTGTATATCCTCCGAAAACTCTTGAATTTTAATAGGTATCTAAGGTAACATTTAAATGCATTAAAGTAAATTATTTTATTTGGTTTCAAAAATATTCATGTTTCCTATAAATAGCGTTCCATACTATACTCGTCCTAAAAATAAATTTTAAATTATTCTCCATTTTAATTTTTATTTTAGTAAAGTACTTAGTATTAAAAACCCTAATATTTGATTTTCTAGAATACATTATACCCCTACCTAGACTTTCCCAGACGGGCGTCACTTGCAAACATTTGATTATTAACATTATTTATTCATAATAATTTAAATCACGCCAACGTTAAAATTTATATAAGAAGATTTCATAAATAAATATATGGTATAATCATAAAAATAAATGTTGATTTAGTATTTACACACGTTTTCTTATAATACAAAAAAAATAAATATTAATGCTAATCCTTTGTTAAAAAATACATCACTATTATTATAATACATATATTAAAATGTTTTATAAAAACAGTTTGATAGTAAATCCTAATTCTGGGATTTAAGACATAAAATGCGTACATTTAATATGGATATAAAAACAAATCGCTCCATTAGAAACATATCATCTATAAAGATAATTCACGTGATTTCCGTCACCTACTACTAAATCGTCCAACTCTCTCCTCTAATAGGCTATTCCACAAAAAGCAGTTTGCATCTTGAGACATCAATTTTTCTTACATAGAACCAATATCTTCAGACAATATATCTTTTATCGAATCTATCCTTCATTTTATTCATCTGTCAAACGCATATGATTTAAATTAGGACTAGGTATGAGCTTTTCACATTTATTGCTGTAAATAAATGTTTGTTCTTGTTTAGTACGCAAGTGTTAAATTATAATAATTTATGTTAGAATTTCTTCAATAAAAAAAAAAAAAAAGTGAATTAAAAATAATTCTATTGCAAACATTTTTCAAACTGTTATAATAATCAAAAATTCTGAAAATTATTGTTTTTTGGTTTTGTAGAAATTTTCCTACTAAATGATTACGGAAAATGAGTATGACATTGAACGGACATTAGAAAAAAATTGATACAGAAGCCGAATCAGTCACTAGAAGGTATTGTTGAAACACGAAAATAAAGATAATAATAGCTAATAATCTATAAAAATTATTTTACTGAAACTAAGATTATCAAGCTATTGAATATAATCGTAGAACTGATATTCAACAAAACTTAATAGTTTAGTAAATTAACTTGGTAGTGTTAATACAGATAAATTTAAAAACATATCAAACATATTTCATATTTTTAAAGGTATTTAAGAGTCCAAAGCTAATTATAAATCTCATAATTTATGAATACAAATATGCATATTATATAGTAAGTATAGTTATTAATAAAACTATATGCTGATTTTTGTAAACATATTTACAGTTGATCAATTTTTATGAGAGTTTCAATCAAATAATAATAAGTGTATAGACGACGAAATGCGCGTATGGAAATCTTAAGCTATAGGAAGTATATTTAAAGACACGAAAAATAATGAAATATACAAGGAAGTTACTTATGTAAAATGTAGTTCTGGTAAGAATACATTGAACAATTGACATACGTTTATTTGATCAAAAACGAGTTTTCGCAATTCGAGAAATAATGAAACTATGCCGTTATCAGTTCGGGTCGACGTTATTGTTATTGACCAATTGCGTATACCAGGGGTTCCCAAAGTGTGCGTCGTGGCACCCTAGTACGCCGCGATGTCTGTACAGGGGCACCGCGCCGTCATGAAATAATATCTATTCCAAAATTTCCGTATGATTAGCCATACTATGACTTGTAGAAGGACGCCCTGAATAAAACCTTGGATCAAAAAGGGCGCCATGAGTCGAAAAAGTTTGGGAAGCACTGACATATACCACAAAACGTGTATCGCGCAAATGATAAGCAACACCGGCCGAGCCGGTTTCCGGCAAGCGTGGCACACAGGGAAGAAAAGCGAAACAAGGAATCAGCGTGGTTTCTCACAGGGGGGTGTGAGGGGGCATCCCGTCGCCTCTGTTAACGCGATAAATCGGTTTGCATGTAGGATCAATTCACTCGTTTGAATCAGTCGCGTGGTAGTAGGTCGAGAACAATCGGAGTAGGAGGACGAGTTGCCTCATTATAAGAGACCTTTCGGGTCTGGTTGTTCGTCCGCGACGTTGTCTTCGCTCCTCGGTCGGGTCGCCCACTCTGGTCCAGTGTTTGCCGCGTGCGACGTCGGCGAGCACGGGAGAGACGAGCGGAAGGCGAGAACAACGAGAACAGCTTGTCGTACGGCTACGCGTACGCATACGCACATCCGCCATACACTCCGCGGGGAAACTCGTGATTTTTAAAATGAAACGCAATGCCACAACCGATTGGTCTATTGCACCACCGCTACCAAATACGCATGTGGTGTGAGACGTGTGCTACACGGGTGGTACCTATGTACCACCTCAGTGTCAAACTTTAGTAAGATGAGCAGTCAAGTTGGCAATTTAACCGTTTACAGACTATTATGGTGCCAAGTTTTTTTATTATGCACAAACCCCTTATCACAACTAAAAACGTAAAGTATCTGACGTGAGGCTAACTTTGAGTCAGCAAAACAATTAAATTAACTCTAAAAAAAAACGGATATAATGCCACACTGACGGGTAGGGAACCTAAGATTTTCAATTCTTCGTACAACACGTTAAACTTTAAGTAAACATAAGGCAACATAATCCGCTGCAGTCGAAAGTTAGACGAGCCTATTACCTTTTAAAAATTTATTTAAACGTGTCATGTACAGATGACGTGCATTTTTTTCTCCGCGCATTTATAGTGTATAAAATGTATACTATAAACACATCTTACGATACTTGTTCGTGTAAGTTCAAAAAGTTTCCGTGGCTCACAAAACGTACAATCGTAGCGCACACAATTATTAACGTCTTTACATATAGGACTTACCTAGGACATAGTCATAGGCGCAACTCTATTAAGGCTCTAGTCCAAATATTGGAATCGCTGACATTTCTGAAAGTAAAATTGATGGTATTTCATTGTAATTAATTAAAATTAATTGAAACAAAAAAAAAACCTGGAGTGCTAAATATTAACTCTAGGTTACTATACCCTCTTGCTCCCTAGTTTTGCAAGCTTAAAAAGCGTTGCGCAGTTGATTGTCAACATAAAATCGCATTCATAATCAAGACTGAGTGCGTGTGCGTACGCCATATCGTCCCATAAGCTTACCGTGGGCACAGAGCTCAGCGGTTGTCTGCATTTAATAATATTAATCTCGGATCTATGTTTACGTTCGACAAAGTGTTTTATTATAATACATGTGTATGAACGTGCACGGACGAGTTTGTTTCCGAGACACTAGTCAAAATTCTACGCTCCAAGCGATTAATGAATTGCGTTTCAACAGCGTTTAGCGGAAATCGTATACACCAGGTCTTTTTAATAAAAATAAAAAATAAACTAAATTCCGATGGTTAATATACGTAGGTATACGCCCTAACGATTCTGTGTTTCGATAAATATCCCGATACAACGTCCTGAAACCTTGGCCACAGCCCCTCATCATTTCTTTCCGAATTTGACTATGCACCCCGTGATGCAAAAACTTACTAATCTCACTATACGAAATTACAATAAAAATACTCAACTGTTACTTTGTTTGAATTTGATATCATTTTGTATTTGTAATACTAATTTAATCGCTTGATTTCTGTGTCTATTTGAACAAATTACATTTTGAATAAAATTGAATCGGTGAGTGGAAGAACAGTACTAGTCCAAAATACGATATTTCATTTTTTTTTTTATGAATTAACTCAACTAATATAGATCTAAATACTGAGTGTAATAACAATACTAATCTAGCCTTTTTTCACTTGTAACCGACATATTTATAATTCCGATGAGCGAAAAAAAAAGCACTTGTCCTGTAATAATACTGTTTTTCCACTCAGGTGTTTTTTATTATCACTCGTTTATCTCTATTGTAATCGTTATTGTTGTGGTGTTAATACATTATTGATCTATTGCAATATTAACAATATTATTTAATGAGTACGTATTTTGTTTTGTTGATGTTTGTAAGTTTTTGTATATTACTAAAATAAAAATAAGTGACTCAGAAACTACGTTTGATGAAGAAAATGAAACACCAAAGACAGGAAAGAAACGCAAAGTTTATCCTCAAAAATGGAAACGTCAAAAAAATCGTGCGTTTTCTGTATCAGAATATAAAATGTTTGTTTATGATTATGAAATGCCTAGATACGTCACGACATTTGACTACATCGATGGATTATATTCTAAGACTTTCAAACTTGTGAAGAATGGAGTTGAGCAACAGCTTCCCAGTGAAACGGCTTGCAAGGAACCCGTTTCTATAAATGAAAAAAAAAATTCAAGACATAAAAAAGTTGGAGAGATACATACCCTCAGAAGCAACTGATTTTTATCAAAATATGTATATATATATGGAAGACCATCAGCGTAGAAGAAAATTAATAAGTTTTTAATGTCTCATTTCTTTTTTTTTTTTTAATTTTAAAAAACATAAATTTTTTTTGTGAAAATTTCACAAGCTAAGGTTATTAAAAATAATGTTTAATTGCATATTACACGTGTTTTACTCTAACTATCCATTGTACACGATTTTTTTTAAAAAATTTAAAATAAGGTTTCACAGAAATTATTAACAAAAACGTAATTGAGAAGAAAAACAGTACTTGTCCAATCATTTTTTAAATCGTTTTAAAATAAACAAAACATTTTTTTATAAACAATAATTTGTATTAACAAGTCATTAAAAACTATATGAAAGCAGTCATAAGATTTCCTGGCTTTTACAGACTATATGTTACAGCATACAGAATTTTGAAACTTTGAACTTGATTATCTCAAATTGTATTTTTCGGACTAGTACTGTTCTTCCACTGACCGATTCAATTGTACGAATACAAACCACTAGTAGCGAGTACCTTACGAATATTTTAACTATCGCAAAATGAGCAGATCGAGGCGGTATAAGAGATAAACATTGACTTCTCAAGATTCAATCATTGACATTTTTAATTAATAAACTTATCAATCATTTAAACTATCCGATTTAGTGTTCAATTATTTTCAAAATATGAATTAAAAAATATCAAGTGTCGAATAAAAACATTAAAACATACAACTTGTAAATAGGTGTAGCAAGCATTCAAATATACAGAATAATAATGATGAAATCATCAGAATTATGTTTAAGTAAGCGTGTATACCCGCATATAAATAACTATTCAAAACCCGAACGCCACGAACGAAAAATGTATCACAGCCTTAACTTGGGATCTGGGGAGGTCCAGACCCCCATAACCCTCCCCTATAAAACCGCCACTGCATACAAGCATTAAGAAAATACTAATCAAAATGCAAATCATTAACTGTATATTGCCATTGTGCCTTGTAAATAAAATAATTATTTTTAAACACATTAATATTGACATAGATAACGAGTATTAAAGCATCTCTCGTACACAAATAAATAATACATTGTATGTGTTTGTAAATCTTCGAACTTTTGGTTAGATTAACATAATAAATAACACGAATCGACAGTTAAAAAAAATATATCACACCATGTAATATAAATTAAATTAAAATATTCTTATCCTTAGGTGGTAGGTAGGCGTAGTATCTGTATATTACCCATAGGTGGAAAATATACCGTGAACTTTGGGACTTAAAGCCATGCAAATTTTAGTGGTTGTATAGCTATCATATTGCACCCCCATAAAATTCCAAGGGGACCACGTGCATCTATTAATGTCCTTGAAATTATGCCTTAGACCGTCCACTAGTTCAGCCGGTCATAAAACCTGCAACACCACACTGTACGCGTTCATCATCATTATTATTACTATTTGTCAACTTTGCAATATGTTGGTAAACAATATGATAATATAACCTTGGAATAATCTACTATAATTTTTCATTATTTAAACACGCCATAAATGTCTAGTTCAGTCAACCAAAAATGGTATTTCACATGAACAAGAAGTATTTATTTATCAGTCTATATTTAATCGCAAATTAGCATCGCATTTCAGGAATAATTCCCTAAGAAATATGGTGATTTTTTGCACGTAAATAAAAGACAGAAACAATCTAATTATTTAATTTTACAAATTTTCGAAATGTTAGAATAAAATGTAACACAAAATTGTGTATATGTTCTTCTAGATTTTTTTTTTTAAATAATTGAAAAATACTAAACTGATCAATATTCTATTAAAATGAATGGCATTCATTTTTTCAAAGTAATTATTTAAATATTTATGTTTATTTTTTATCTGTTTGCATCTTGAAGTTATTCTTTCGTGAAAATATTGAATTTTTTCATGAATATTTATTTTCAACTGACGTATGCTGAGTACGTGTATTTATCTTTTTATCTTATGTACATAAATAAATCTTAAATAGCCAATATTAAATTTAATCCAATTTATTGTTTGCGATTATACTGAGGCGAGAAATGACAGTTTTTTCAAATTTTTAATCAGAATGATTGATAGTAAAACCGTTGTCAATACAATGGTAATAGTACAATTTGTAAGATTTCTGATGCGTAGTCGCATCACACATAATTTGATAGTGTTTAATCAATATTGTCAGTATCGCTTGTAACAATATAATATACTTAATATCTTTATTTTATAATACACCTACTTTGATAAGATATTTTAGAGGTTCTACAGTTAAAAATGATTTGTATATATAATAAAAAGTTTGTTAGGAACAAAATATTTGTTATACATTGTAGATGGATTTTATAATTGAAAGATTTTAATTTGAAAATGTTAGTTTTTCGTCATACACCGTGTACAAGAATTCATACCTACACGCTTATTTCAAACGGTTCGAGTATTAATATTCCTTAATCAATTAATAACTTTTCTCAACTAGTTGTTGTAAACAATATAATTTATCATATTTTATGAATACGAAATATTTTTAAATATTTTTTCTTTTTAGAAGAATTCAAACAGTATTTTATATTAGTAAATAATATGAAAATATTTCTAGAATAACGGTATAAGTTTTGAATCATACATCAAAATACGAATAAATAATAAAAGCCAAACTTAAATCTTCAATCATGTACTAAACATAAATCTAATTATCCCGATATTCATATGTTACCTACCATCTACCATATATTACCATACCAAACTTTTTAGTTCATTCACATCCGAAGGCCGGAGATGGCACGGATTATATTGATAAAAAAGAAAAAACAAAATTAAGTGTAAAAAAATAATAATAGTTAAGTTCAACGGCAAGTTTTAAATGACATTAACTTCTATAAACATACACTCTCGATTGTATTTATATAATAATTGTTGGTGTGATAAATATACATTTAAGTATTAAATATAATTTATGAAAAAAAACTAAATGTTTACACTCATACGCAGCGGTATATCCGGTGGAAGGGGGGTTGACGGGTTATAAACCCCCATGTCTCTCTTATTTTGTAAGATTTTCACTGATCAAACAAACAATTATTAATTACCTTTCTCTTTTTTTTTTTTATAAAAACTGCAATAAACTCATTTGTTGTTTCGTGTTGCATTTTTATGAACAACACTTAAAACTGCAAATGACCCAAACATGATCTTTCTAATCGTGTTTTAATTAATTTCAAGTATCAATAAAAAATACAGTATATGGTATAGGTCGTACTACATTGCATGTGATGGTAAAAATTAATTACAAATAAGTCTACCTGATTTGTTAACTAACATAGCGTATGCATTATTATCTTCGTCTACTATATGGTCACTTCAAACGCAGAATAACAGATATACTATTTTTAGGCACGTGGGTGTTTTATTGACGTTCAAATCGGATCGTAATTATTACAACGATAACTATAATTATACAGTTTACCATTGCTTAGGAAAACAATATTTGATTTCACTGACAATTGATTTGCGTAGGTGAAAATCTCTGACATTTTATTCACTATTTTCCTTATGGTATGATTTCAAATATTGAATTTTATTAGTCGACATTTAAAAAAGTAAATAATAATTATAGTATTTCGATGGGGAAAATAATTGACTGGCTCGGATTTCACTCTTATTTCAAAATCTTTCGAGTTATGGTTTTATTCCACACCACGTACACGTGTATATTAAATATACAAGTCTTATTTGTTAACTGTTTAGTTACCGACGGCTCTAAAAACATCAAAGTTTTACGTACCTACCTAATAATTATTACCGCTCGGAATTCATTATACAACTAAATATACAACAATAACTTAAACAAATAAATATTATAAATAATTATACGAAAGGCAATGCTATATGACAACAATCCGTTTTTCGTTTAAATGTAAAAATATCTTGACGTAACCTGTTGTTCACGGAACGGATATTCGTTCTGAGTGGACAATATCTACACGTACAAAAGAGATATAAAAAAAAAAAAAAAACATACCGAGCCGGAGGTTAATATTATATAATATGTACCAACAAACAAGCATGCTGTTGTAGGTGCACAATATAAAGAATCAGTGGCGCCAAAGTACATGTCAAGGTCGGGCTACAATGACCCGACCGTTTTTTTTTTCAAATGTATGGCCGTTTGTATAAAAGGTTCTATCATACATAGGAGTTCGTTGAAGACGGACTTTAAATTCCATTGAAAATTAATCGATACCTCAGTATTCGATGTTAACTGTATGTATTTAGAATGAGTGCTCTGTGTAGGTTCGCTCCAAAACATAACATAACATAACATAACACAACAACTTGTTCGCTCCAAATCGTATTCAATAAACGACAGTTGTATTATTTATTTAATTTGAAATACGAGCGGGTGCCCAATGGTTACGTTTACAATGTGACAAAAGATATAATATATAATTAAAGACAAATATAATTAACAAAATCATTTTTTTAATTTAAGATAAAGAAAACGACGGTTCTACATTGGAAATCCACATCATTTTAGTAAGAAATTTATTTGGAGCATAGTTCGTGTTATTTATTGGAATATAGAACGGCTAATTATTACGAAAAGAGAAGGATTGAATTTTGAAGTTGATGTGACTAAGAATATTTGGAGAATCTATTTTGTCTGAAAGTAACTTATTTAAAAAATTTATATTTGCTTATACTCTTCTGTCAGCAAGTGTGCAAGATAAATGATAAAGATAAAGATATAAATAAGCAAACAGGAGAATATTCATGCAACTGGTGAGCAATTTCTAATAAGTGACTAGCAAAAGACAAGAATTTTCACTAAGGACGCTCTAGAAGATAACTATGACTTAACAGTATATGGATCTCATAATCTTATTTATTTATTATATTACAACAATAATAATAACAATATTATGTGCAAAGAACGATATTCTTGGTTCCAAGGACTAAAATTGTGTACAGTACGACACACTTTGTGTAATACGAAATTTTAAGTGTGTAGTACAAAATTAAAAAGTGTTTTGTGGTTCTGTTCTTTACATTATGGTAGAATTTGTTTTTAATTTAAAATTAATTTATTATATTATTTTACATATTTTTAAATATCAAGATGTATTATCAACAAAATCTAAAATACCAACGATTTTAACTATGTGGCTCATTACTGTTAACGTTTAAAAGGGGAGTATGACAAAATCCTTAAGTGTGCAGTACGAAAAAGTATATATTTTAGCCTCTGGTTGGTTCGCGAAAATCGAACAAACGTTTCAGTTTTTTTAATTTTATTCTACCACAGACTGGGTACAAAGGATAGAACACGTGGCACAAAGATTCGGATACTAAAGTATCGACCGATGAATACAATAATGTATTTTAGTTGAATATTTTTATTTTTTTTACAGATCCTTGACTATAACGACGTAGTACATTCGTTTGATTGATTTATTAACTGCGCAAAATATATTTCTTCTAATAAGCGATCACATTATTCGTGCATATATTGTGGGTGTTCTCGCAAATTTGTTATTATGTTATTATAAATATTAAATATTATGTTATTATTGTTACTGTATATTATAAATAATATAACCTATTATTATTATTAGTAATGTCTATTATCATGATGTCGATTAAGCGTTTAAATCTTACCACCAAACGTTATATTCACGTGAATAAAAATTGGCGTTCAAAAATTTTCGGATCTTGTTATGTAATATTGGTCAAATTATGTGATGTTGGCATTGCAGATGGATTGATGATTATTGAAACATAATATTACATTGTCGCGTTAGGAGAAAGTTCATTAATTACACACCATTCTTGAAAATCGTCAAAAGTGAACCGTACCATACAGAATGGTACAAATCATACAAGAGCAATAATCCATATGAGTATATGAATTGATGATATGTTTTCAAACAAAAAATATTCCTCAGTCTAGTAAAAAAAAAAAAAAAATCGCCATTTGTGTTTAATTATCTACTAGACGTATACTATTACGCACGTAAAAAGATATGTAGACTCGTTGTTATGTATTTATTTTAAAATGAATAATTAATAATACAATTATCTATGATTTATCAGAATAACAATTTAAATGTATTTGTACGCAATATATTATAATACATTGATAGATTTCAACAAGTGTAATTTTGGAATTATGTAATATTCCACATAACTACTTATAAATTAAGCCAACATTTAACGCGTTTATGTTGATAGATAAAATGTCCAACTGTTTGTATGCTTATCTACTATTCATCCATATTTATATAAACGATATAAGTCCAAAGTTAGAATTTAAATATAATCGTGTTATTGAACCGTATACCTAAAAATTCGAAAAAAAACCGCTATCTATGTATTTTATTTTATATATCGAAATAAACACCAAAAATATACAGAATAATATATAATAAATACAATAATATATACAATAACAGTATACAAAATAATAATAACATTAGCTAAATGCAGTCTAAATTTGAACAGATGTAACAATTACTTAACCGATTAACTCATTATATATTCGTATATATTAAACGTAAATGGTTGACCTATAACAAATGAAATTTTAAAAGACAAAAACTTTTTATATTTATTTTTTCTAGAAATGAATGATTAAAGCTCGTGGTTAATATTGCATTTGTTTTGCGCTCGTTTACACAACATGGTGACATAACACGCTACGATATAATCTTGCTTATTGGTGCAGACACAACAATAACTATATAAGTTGTGATCTTGGGTAAAATTCGAACATTATAACGATTTTCTGGATAACCGAATGCTCATTTACATTTGCATTTTTTATTTTAACTCGATGGGTACAAGAAATTTAACCAATCCGGTTATAACGAAAAAATCGAGTATACTCTGAACAACTCCATATAATGTACCCGATGGGTCTGGACAGAACCCGTATCTTTTGCGTATACGTTTTCGCAAATAGAGTACAGATGGTTATAATGGATATATGGTAATAACGAACGATTTAAAATTGTCTACATGTGTACGTCCAACAGTTTACAGTTATAAATTATAATGGCTAAAGATTAAGAAAATACGAGTACCACTCACATCTGTCGTCTTCGTCGTATACGTTCACATTACATGGAACATTCACGTAAGTATCGCATTAGTAATACAATTTTTTATGGATATATATATAGTTAGTATAAGAGTAAATTTATCAATTATCCTAATTAAGGCATCGGATCGTTTTGGCGAAAGGCATTATAAAACGAAAATAATTTTATACACTATATATTGTGTTTACGCGTTACATAAGCAAATTTATAATGATGTAAATAAAACAATATTTATTATACTTTATCAGTATTGAAATCTCAATTTTAAATTGTATAATATTAAAGCTTAATATACCGTCGTTGCAATCTGTTATTGTAAATGTATTGATTGCAAGTTATTAAAAATATCACGTAAATTTTGATTGGTTGGATTGTTTCTCCAAAAAAAAAAAAATGTTAAACAATATTTAAATACTATTACATACAAATTTAATATTATATTCTCAAAACCAATTTAAGAGTCGGTGTAAGCTAAAGTGAATAGACTCATGTCATATATAAATTATAAAATTTTTTGATGACTATTACCCATGTAATAGATATACATATCTAGTACATTTGTGCACTATGATTTGAAACTTCCAAATATAAATTATTTAAAATCAAGTTTAATTTTTCCGTTTTTTCTATTAAACTGGTTTCTCAAATTGGTCATAGTATGCAAGAAACAAAATAAATTAAACACGAATAAAATTAATTTTTTATAAGTACCGGGTGTAGGACAAAAACCTTATGTTGTTTATTTAAAATCAGAATATTTTGCTTATAATGATTATATATTTCTGTATATTGATGAGACAACTATCGTATAAGCTGAAATAACATATATATAATCGTTATATATATAATCGCATATAACGACCAATAAGCACGAAATCGATAACTTTTGTAATAATACTAATTAAAAAAAGGTAAAGGTAACTATTAAAACTTTCGAAAAACGTCCTTGTAATATTTGCACATTTTGTATTCGATTTCCAATACAGATGCTGTTTGTTAGTTATAAACATTTTCATCGCCCCATATATGTATTTATTGTACCAAGTAGAAAAAAATCATTAATTTATTATGTATTTACAATACAAAAAAATAATTTCGATTTTGCAAATCATTTTTATTCGTTATCCAAACAACAGTCAAATGTATCTTATTTTATTGATAAATGGTAAAAAACACCACTAGTAGAAGGTACAAAATTGCTCACGAAAAGTGTTTTCGTAGCATAATATTTTGTAAACTATAATGATAAATAGTACCAAGGATTTGTGTCAACACGTTCATTTTTCTTATTAACTATTCATCATATATGGTCATATTTATGTTAAATACTTATAAACATAACTAATCGATTAATTTTCTTATTTTCTCATTTGTTTACATTCATTCAAGACATAAATTGAATATAATTAAAACTAGTGACATATAGTTCATTAGACAACGATTATTAATAGTTAATTATCATTCTAATTGATTTTTATTCCTCATTAATCTCATAAACGTATGTATACAGATATGTCAACTCGCTGTGATCATATGTATAATAATGTAATGAATTATAAAATAATTTTTTTACATTTTTTCCTGGTCTATTTTATAAAAATAAAAAATAACGGAAAAAAATGTAAATTGGTACATATAGTATTATATACAATGTTAAATTTTTAAGTAGCGCAATTAAATGCGCTAAAACTTTATATAAGCAACGCATTATAGTGTAACAAAAATTATTTGCGA